>NC_133655.1:259505900-259826969 GCF_009905375.1 Apium graveolens | reverse complement strand
TGTGACGTACTTCATTATTTATTAAGTATTTTTATTAGCCTTATATTGTTGTTTATTATCATGCTTTCATATGAACCCATGGTAACGATGAGTTCTATTATGGGCTAATCGTGATCATAGAATTCTAGCGGATTTACTATGTATTTATTTAGTTAATTGTTTAATACCTTGGTATGTGGTGATTGTATGATATCTAGTATAGGTTGTGCTTATTCGTCTTATATGCGTCACGAACTGTAAGATAGCCTGTTAATCTCTTGTGAAGTGACAATGAATCTTGAGATTTAGAACTTGCCATGCTAGCATAGGTTCATGTTTGTATGCATGATTAGTGGGTAACTCTAACCGTTTTACTTACCTGTGTAATCATCATAAATAACTTGCGCTTAAATCATTATGTTGTCAAATTCTATAGACATATAGGGTCTCAACATAATTGATGCCTATTCAACTTCTATCTTAATTGTGGATACTTGGTAGAATGGTATTTGTACAACGAAAGTTGACTTTTATCAGTTTCGTGTTATTCGATTAATATCATCACCATTACATGCTAAGGTTAATGACAATAACTATTGACTAAGTAGTAATGAATTTAGGATCTCATGTGTGTTTAATATTTTAATTCAAGTGTTAATTCTCGTAGTTAATATTAGTTAACCAATCTTAATTGTTATTGTCTTGGAATTGAATAATAATCCATTGGTGAGTAAGTGTTAATTAAATATAATTAATCAGAGTCTCTGTGGGAACGAACTAGAAATCATTCTATATTACTTGCGAATGTGTATACTTGCGTGATTTATTTAGCGCATGCTTTGTTCCTAACAGTTAACATTGTCATGACTGACTCTCGATCATACTTAGGATGTCTCTTATCTTGGGTCCTTCTTGTTTTCACCAATCTCGACCTTCATTGGGTCGATCTATACTTTCTTATGGTTCAACACATGTCTACCTAGCATTATTATAATTATGTCATATTTCCTTTATCAAAATTTCTATTCTTCAAAACTTTGAATATTACCTTTCTCCTTGTAAGACCTCTAAGGTTATCCTTGAATCGTTCCTCATGTATTCCCTAGATACAGGGCATATCAAAATACCATTTACTAATACTAGGACCATTGTCTATATACTTCTAAAAATTTCTCCACTGATCCTTAAAGGTTGTTGTTACCTTAATCCTTTCCAATTCCTATTGTCAAAACTTATATTGTCCCTATTAAGGGTGAAATGCCAACCTTCATGCATTCCCCTAGGATTCATCTCAAGTTATCGAGGTTCAATACTTAATGCCACCTTTAAAAAGGTACATACATCCTTTAATGGATAAATCAAGTCATATATCCTTGATTGATTATCTTATTCAATCATTCCCACCTCGATAGTCTATACCAAATTTCACTATAGCATCCTTATTCGAGTTGAGGTCAATCCATATGGCCTCCAAAAGATAACAATGGTTATCCGCTTTTCTTTCCTGATTTGGTAATGATAACAGGGATGTTCTGGAAGATATTGGTCGTGTTCAACGTGAACGTTTTAATTCTAATTACTCCTTTACCTCTGTTATTTATCTCAACAGTCATCTCAATGTTGGGATATCTTTTATACCTGGCGTCTTCCTTTCTGGGTATCTAGCCACCGGTCTTACATACACTTCACATTCTTGAAGGTCACTTCCTTCATTCCATTTTCCTAATTTCTTGTTATCCCGTCTCCTTAGTCCATCCGTGTTTCCTTATTAATCCATCGGTCTATCTCAAAGTTTTATCGAATACTCTCAACTTAAAGGGGATTAATTATATGTATCGCTTACACCTTCAAACCTTGACTTTATCTAATAATCAGTCACCATCGCGCTGATGATGACACACTTTTCTATATATATTACTAGGGTTTCTTAGGGTTTCACATACCTAACTCTCTTATCGCTTCTCAACTCTATTTCCTTTATATCTCTTTATACTCCTTCCCCTTTCGGTCTTTGTTTTTGTTTCTATTATAACCATTTCATGAACCAACACAACATAAATATTGATTTCAAACATCCCATCATTCTGGATTCATGTCCTTCAGAAGAACCTTGAAGACTTTCACAACCTAGATTCATGATTCATCATACTTATCCGCTTCTGGCCTGGTTTTAAAACTTATACACTAACTCTCTAGCTTCCTTAGCCTTTCACCAGCGGGTGGCATCTTTCTTAGGAAGGTAAGTGGCAAAATAGTCTTTGTGCTTCGTCAATCATTTAGAATCTCAAATGATTCCTCTATTTCTGTTAGCCAGGCTCTTGCCTCGATCGGGTCAACTTGTTCCTTGGAACTCTGAGAGCTTAGCGACTTAAAGGTCCTGAAAGAATTTCCCACTGCATTGTTTCCTCAGGGTGGTGGTTGGGGTAAAAGTATAAGTTTTGTTTAGGAAGGTCCATGAATTGCCCCATAGGAGTATTATCCTGGTTCTCCCTATCTTGCTCGACTTCTATTTTCTCAATATGAAATGTTTCATCCTCCTCCCATAATCGGGGTTATCTTATATGTTAAAATCTTTGTTTTCCACTTCATTATGTTATGGGTTCCTTCTTTCTTGATGGCGACTTCCCTGAATATCACATTCAGGGTTTTCCCTAAATCTTATTCCTCGAACTATGGATTTCATCTAAGATCCAGTCCTTAAGCTCTTAAAAGTTTGGGACGTAATCTGTAGGAATACCTCGTTATTCCCTTATCATCTTTCTCGATATTAATCTCTTCTCCATTCATTGGCTCTCTGCCTTCATTCATCACTTTTTCTTGGCACAATATGATCGTTTCCCATAATTTAGGCTGCATTACAACCTCAAACAACCTTTCAATACCGGCTCCGGTTACCTTCACTTCTATTTCCATTTTCTCAAAATCTTTTATCTACTTTCCCGAAGACATTATCATCTTGATTCTCTCCTTTCTACTAAGGGCGTCAGCCACCACATTGGCTTTACCTGAATAATAAATAATCTCATAATCATAATCCTTGATTAGCTCTAACCACCTCCTTTGGCGTATGTTGAACTCTTTCTGCGTAAAAAAATATACTTGAGCTCTTGGGGTTTGCATAAACCTCGTACTTCTCTCTATACAAGTAGTTCCTCCAATATTTAGGTTAAAACTATTGCCGTGAGCTCAAGATCATGGGGGGATATCAAATTGTATATTCCCTTAATTGTCTTGATGCGTACGCGATTACCTTGCCGTGTTGTATAAGAAGCACCCTAATTCCTTATGTGAAGCGTCACTACAATTCACAAAATCTCCTTTTCCATCCGGCAACGCCAACATAGGGGCCATCACCAATCTTTGCTTTAGTTCTTGAAAGTTGTTCTCGCATTTCTCTGTCCATTCAAACTTCTCAGTCTTACGAGTAAGCCACGTTAAAGGGGTTGATATCTTTGCAAACTTGAACGAACCTACGGTAATAACCGGCCAATCCTACCTCTGGTAGTCGCCATAACCACGGTCATCGATTCCTCAACGGTCCTTTCTTCATTCTTGTCAGGATCTCCCACGGGATCCACTTCAGCAACAATCTCTTCTGGGATAACATCCTCAACCGCTACATCCTTAATATGAACATCATCTGGTCCCTCATTAGGGTGCTCCATTGGATCCACAATCCGATCCCCAATATATAGTAAAACATCATTGTGTTATTGCTTTTGAACTTCAGGGTTCGGAGTCCCACTACCATATATGATAACGATCTATGTTACTATCATGATATTTATAAGGGTTCCCGTAAGGGTTTTAATTGTCAGTACTACGTTTGGTAGTCCGACTATGAACTTGGCAAGAGTTCTTATTATCTTAGTGAACTTTATCATTTTAACGACGCATCATCTCTGAGGTTTATAACGCTTAGCTCTGATACCATTTCTGTAACACCCCCAAATCCGGGGTCGGCGATCCGAGTTGTCTCGAGTTCCATTTCCCATAATAACACCCAATCTTAATAACAACCAACTACTGCGTACTGTGACCCCATAATAAACACACACACACCACAAGTTATAGTCTCAGAGATGAATATCAAAATAACACAAGTCATTTTATTCCACAATTATAAGTCATTACACCTCAAAAAGGGTTTCTGAATAAATTTACATTTCTTTGCGATTACTACAATTCATAATATACATAAGTCTGGTACATCAAAAGTTGAAAGCCTAGCCTATTGGTAGTTCCTACCTCAGCTACAACGGCATAAATGCCTACAGGAACCTGCAGAACATTTCCTATCCGCTCGTGAATTGGGAGCTTGGTCCTGTTCATCTTGTCTATCTGTTGTTGTGTGATGAAAGAAGAAAGCAAGGGTGAGCAACAAGCCCACCAAAATAACATGTATTTTAATTAACAATATATGAGCCTTCTCATAGTACTCATAAAAGTCTTGGTCAAACAGATATGAACCAAGTTTGATATTATAATACGACAAAGTTGCAAAATATTCAGCATATATATACATATATACTTTTCAAAACATTTGAAATCCTCTTACATGTATATTATACACAGAGTTCCAGTTTATAACTGTATAAAAATATCGTTGCAAGGTGATCTCATAAATCTAACCTTGTCTCAACGTTTTTCTGAAAATCTTTGTCATGCATAAGATAATCATTTACTAGATATAAGTTGAAAAGATGAAGTTACAAGATACTCCAATATACTTATATTTTTTTCCGAATACTACTTGAACTACCACCGTTCAAGGTATAAATAGTTCATCCCATAGATGAAGCTACATGACAAAACTTGTATAGAATCAATCTTTGAAATATCATCAAAATGAAATGAAGTTACGAGATACTTCATTTGATGAAAACATTATTTTGAAAACTCGACCCTGCCAACACTCAACAATCACCCAGCCGTAGCCTTTCTATCGAAGTGCTCTGGGTAGTGTTGCAGAAATATCCAACTGGATGATGAACTCATTATGGGAGTTTGCCGCGCCAGAAAGACCACTCACGATGATCAGTCGCAATAGTGCAACCCCACCATTTTTTACATGTAGAGGAGAACAGTCGGATTTACTTGTCAACCGAACACTGGACTCCTAAGGAATAGACCGTCTTAGCGGAACTTCCGGGCCATTTGGGCCAATATAATAAGGCTGGGCCGACGCCACTCGATCACTTACGCTACTCCTAGTTCAGATAAAATCCATGACTCTGAAACGTAAAGCTCGTCCCCCCTTTCCCCAAGTAGAAACTTGTTGATACGGCTCCACCAAGAAATCGTATCTAGTTGGAAAGGAAAACTCACCGATATTTCCCAGGCCATGCCTGTTAATGAATTAACTTATTCCAAGAATTTTACTTCCCGAGTGTTGGGTAAGTAATCAAAAACTCTTTTATCAAAACAGCAACCTTGTTGCGAATATAAAAATACATCACGGAGCCGGATCCCTCAGATTTTTGAGCGCGTATTTAAATCCCCTTCTAAAGGAAGATCTTAAATTTGAAAACGAGTTTTGGGATCCGCTCTAACCTTCCAAAAATAGTTTTGATAAAGTTTGAAAATAATCTCTGGAAATATTTAAAGTAAGAATGATTTGATAGTATCAATTATTTTCCGAATACTTGGCAAATATCGAAGCAATATTCTTTAATAAAATAAAAAATATTATTTAATAAAATAAGCGGAGTCATAACTCCTCGAATGAATATTCAAATAATATTCATTAAATAAAATAAACGGAGTCATAAGTCCTCGAATGAATATTCAAAATAATATTCATTAAATAAAATAAGCGGAGTCATAAGTCCTCGAATGAATATTCAAAATAATATTCATTAAATAAAATAAGCGGAGTCATAAGTCCTCGAATGAATATTCAGACTAATATTCATTTATTAATAGAAATAAAATAAGTTTCAAACTAGAAACTCTATTCAATAATTGAACTAGTCTTTGATCGCAATAGGAATCTTAAAGGAATATTCAAAAATAATTCACTTATAATATAAAACTATCGAATAAACATTATTCGATTAATAGTTTTGAAAACTCTTTATATATATATACACATATATATATATATAATTTACTAGGGAACATCGCCTCCCGATTTAGAAAATGTTCAACTCTGGGTCCCCTATACTAAGGGTATACGCAAGTACTGCTTATCTCTAGCATATGTATTATGTAGTTTATAATCAATTGAATCAACAATGAGATATCAAAATTACGGAACAGGCATGCATATATATATATTATATCAACATGCTCCAATATATCGCAAGACTTGCTAATAAAAATTATGAACTCATCACAAGATAATGCAGAAACAAATATATACATCACAACAACAGTATAACGGGCAGAAAACTTGCCTGAATGTTCCGGGGTAGACTTAAGCTTAGAGTGGGTCGGGTAACCTATGAACAACAACATAAGCCAGAATTAGACCACGGTCGCTTAAGAAACTAGTCAAAACTCACTCATACCCTAGCGGTCGCTTACGGTCGCTTATACGCTTAACGATTTGCATTAATCGCTCGCGTACCCTCGGCTCTACTAATTTTAATAAATTAACCGTTATGAATTTTAAGACGACTCTTTCTTGAATACTTTACTAACTTCCTAATCCACATTACTTAATTGTTTCGTAATCCAATTAGTCCTTTAAAGGCCTTAAACAAGGTTTCAAGGTAAAGCGAGGGGTAATGGTTCGCTCGCGAAACGCCGTTACTTAAAACGGTCGTTTCTACAAAACCGTATATCGGATCTAAGCGAATTACATACAAAAGCGAAGCTTACGACATGATCTAGATAAAAATGGCAAGTTCAGAGTCTTACAGTGAGTTTATGGGTCCTGAATCTAAGCAGAAAAACAGTCTAAGGTAAATCGGGCGTTACGACGGCTATGATTACGCGATTCCCAAAATAATTACCACTCTAAATCCTCAACAATTCACTCCCATCCTCCAACAATCAATAACACAAAATATACACTTAAACCACTGAAAAATCAGTCCACACTCCAAGGTTTTACCAACTCATTCAATCACTACAATTCACCATTCAAAATCAACCCAACTTCACCAAAATCACTACTAAGCGTGGATCTAATTATACATTAACCAATTCATCTAAAATCTCAAACAATCAAGCTTAGTACTAAAGGTCAAGAAGTTTTTATATCTTAAATTGTGAGTGAAAAGTTTCTAGGGAGCCTTAAAACCTTGATCAATCCTTATACAAGCTTGGATCTCACAAACATCAAGAAAACAATAAGTTAGATTTTGAAGTTTCTAAAAGTCCGATTTAAGTAACTGTAAAAATGTAGTTCTTACCTTGATTATTTGGATGAGACTTGTGAAGAAGAGTTCTAGGCCATCTCAATACTTTTCCATCGAGCTATAGAACACAATATTTGAGTGAGTATTGAAGGAGATATGGCAGTTTGAAGTTGCTGATATCATTTTGGCCGAGAGCAAAATGATGAAATGGAAAAAAATGAAAAAGCTTCTTTGATTTCCTTGCATAAATATCTTCTCCTTTGATGACATCATCCATCATGCATCACTTTCTTGCCATGTGTCAATCCCTTGTGGTTTGATGATGTCATAATCCTTGGCTTCTTGTACAAGCTTGTATCTTGGTCGCTTATTTGTTTTACGGTTCGCTTAACTCTCGTTCTCGTTAATAATTTGAGAGATCATATCCGGGATCTTATTACTTGGACTTCCCTAAACATTTATTAATATGTTATATTCCTTTAATGATCCTCTGCTATAATCCTTAAATAAAAATCATTTTAATCATGTTACCTTATACTCAATTCTTTCGTTATCTAGTGGATTTTCGGGAAAAAATCAAAGTGTCCGGATTCAAATTATGACGACCTTTACATACACTCATTTACTTTATGGAATACTAATACGATCTCAGAATGTCCATAACAGTACTCCTATATAGCTTGCTCTGATAATTTTCCTTAATCAGCATAGTCAACAAAAAATTACTATTCATCAGGGTTTCAAAAAATTTCAAAAATTGAGGTTATTACAGCTGACCAAATGAAAAGATTAGATTTGACCGCTATGGAAAAGGAAGTCAAAAGTCTGAAAAGTCCTTCATTGCTCTTCATGAAGTGGTCCACCAACAAATCACCAATGCAAATGACTCAAAGGTCGAGTTGGACCAGCTTCATCAGACCAGATATGATCCTTCTGCATTACTTATGGATGGCATCAAACAAGCTGTGGAAGCAAATTTTGGCTCCTCAAAATCTACCAGTTCTCATTAGCCTATCTCTACATCCATAAATCTTCAAATTGAAGCCCTTCAAACTCAAGTCTCCACACTGCAAACATCAAATGATCTGCTCACAGCTTAAGTGCATGCTCTCACCATACTGGTGCAGAGTCAACAGACTGACATTCAAGCCCTGGTGGACTCCCACAAGCACCTACAAATGCAAAATTCTGTTGCTTTGGGAGCCATCATGGGCAAGCCAAACATACCATTGCCTGCACTTCCTGAAGCTGTGAGGCCTGAAATTCCTACTCCTCTTCTCATGCCTGCCAACAAGACTAAGGTGGAGATAGAGGCTAGGCTATCAAGATCAAGATCATCTACTCAAAATGTCCAAGCTGCTGAAAAGAGCTTAATTCAAGAAGTAGATATTGGTATGGAGAGGCTCATTAGGGCTGCTGAAGGACCAAGTCTGAGCAGGAAATTTGATGAATTGCTCAAGGCTCTAAGGGCTTCTCTCAACAATACTTTTTCACCTACAAAAAGGCCTTGGACGGGATAATAAATTCCTTAAGGGTGATCTTGGTGACTAAGGACAATTTTCAGGAGAAGAGGATAGTGGTCAATATAAATGACTCAGGAATAGATAGGTGTATGCAGGTGTCACTCAATTATCTTATCTCTAGGAGGGCATCTGAGTTGGATATTCTGATAAGCAAAGTCAGAGTGGTGAGCCATGAAGACACTTTATTACTAACTGAACTGAAAATGCTCAAGTGGCTGCTTTTTATGAAGCATACCTACAACCAATCAAGGGAGTGGCACACATCTGTCCTACCACCAAATACTTCAAACACTTCCAAATCCTGAAACAATGTGTCATGGCCAACAAAAAGCTTATCATGATTCTGGAAACTGAGTTGAAGGCCAAGAAAAACAAAACTGGTGAGGATGAAGAGATGATTAAGTTGTTGAAGAGGTATCAAAGAAATCCAGAAGCTAACTTGCCTAAAACTAAAATCAATAAGGAAAACTTTGATGATGATGAGCAGAAAGTTGTTCAAAAACCTTCTGGCTCAAATCAAAGTCAATCCTCCAAGGCAACTGGTGCCAAGGATGAAGCAAGAAGAGAAGAAGGATGAGGATAAGAAGAAAAGGAGTGAGAGGAGAAGCAAGAAGAGACAAGATGGCACAGGACCACAACAAACCCTAAAAATCCAAACAAATCTAGCTCAACCTTCAAAGCCAACACCTCAATCATCAAACCCCCTCTACCCTTCAAGCCAAAGTTTCTGTACAAACAAACTGCAAACACCTCCTAAAATACCAATCACCTCAAACCAAACATCTCTAAAGAAAATCACAAACTTACCTTCTATAAAACCATCACTCAAAATCAATTACATCTCTGTTGGGAGGAAACCTAAGAAAGCCAAGCCTACAGAAAAAGTAGAACTCACTGAAAGGGCCATCTGGAATTGTTTCAAGCAAAATGATTTTCTACCTTTAAATTGGTGCATCTCAGATGAAGATTATTTTCAACAACTAGCTGAGGGAATAGTTAGAGTCTGGGTTGTAACTCTAAGGGAAGTGAGAATTTACTATGAAGATGGGTCCTTCACATTTCTAGGCTGCAGCTTAATGGACTCTCTTTCTCCCTTAGAAATAAAAAGATTGATAAGTTTATTAAAGGATAAGGATACTGCTACAAGAGCATGAAGATCTGTTTTGGTTGAATGGTTGATTGACAGAGAGGAAAGAAGAACAAGGAATGAAGCTGAATATGAGGAGAGGGTAAGGAAGTATAATGAGGAGATTGAGATGTTCATAAAAAGTTCATAAAAAATCATGGTCAAAGGAATGAGCAGAATCTCTAAGGATGGAAAGTTTCTAAACATTAAAGCTGGCAAATTCACAAGATTTAGGATTGATTTACTAGACAGTGGTTATCCGAAGGCAGACAGACTCACATTTGTAGAAGCTCTAAGTGGGACACCTATTGTAATGACCGAGAATTTTGCGTCGTAATAAGAAAGTAAAGTATGTGTTATGTGATGAGATTATGAGATTAAGTGGTGATTATTTGTCTTATCTGTATACTAGAGTTAAGGAGCGTGGATAAAAACGTTCCAATTTAACGAGTCAGCTTAGAAGTCAAGCTGTGGTTTCGGGCCGTCAGGTAGAACGGAACCCGTCCTAATATGGAATTTAAATAATATAAAATGTGAATTATATGTGAAGTAAATGAATGAAGTATTTCGTCTTAAGAGACGTGTGGATTGGCAAAGGTAATGAGAAGCGTAATCAAACGCTGAGCGTCGGGCCGTCAGGATGAACGTGACCCAGTACGCGTAAAAGGAATAAAGATTGAAAGAAGAATAAATTTGTGATCAGACCTGAGTTGTTATGTGACTATATGCGTGTGATTGCTTGACTGTGTGCATGATTATATGTTCTGTGTTAATTTCTGTGAATTTTAAAGGAATTATGTGATTTACATAAGGGTTTATTTAACCTTCGTGCATTTTTATAAAATCATCTGAGATGGATAAAAACATGGGATTTGTTCTGTTATCTTCGTAGAGGTCTTAGAGACTTTTTAAAAATGATGAGTAAATTTAATTGTGAGTCTTTGCATTTTTAAATTGATTTTATGTGGAAAAGGTATTTATTAAAGCGAGTTTGCGAAATTCATATAAAATCAACCGCTCGCTCAAATTCTTATTATGAGTAATGGATGAAAAGCTAATTCGAGACCTACGCGTTAAAAATGTCATTTTCAATAATTCTCGACTTTCCGAGAGAGATATATTTTGTATTTGAATTTTATCGCATTTAAGTAAAAAGAAAAGGGATGAGTGAGTAAAAGGAAGTTGGTAAATTACTAGATTGCCCTTGTTTCTAGGTGCTATATATAACCCACTTTCTTTTCTTTTCTTTCTTTTGTGCACTCATTCTGTCTTTTCTCTCTTCTCTCTTTCTTTTCTCTCGTCTCTCTCCCGAACACTCTCTCTCTCTTTCACTCCCTCTCGGCCCTCTCATCTCTCATCTCTCTCACTTGCATGCAACCCCCAAATCTCACTCAAACTCAAAGATATTGCTACCGTTAGCCTTTATTTTCGGTATACTTCTTGATTCCTATTTGCATGTAAGTATTTGCAAGTGTTTTGATGATTGATCACTATGGTTGTGTTTAAGAAAAATAATTTCTTGAAGCATAACTATAAGAGTGATTTTTAAGAGGTTTTGGAGGTCATAAACTCGAGAGGAGATCCGTCATGGACTCTCTCAAGTTCGACCACCACCGGCCATGATCCAAAGGAGAGCCGGTGGGTTTTCCATGATGTGATTGTTGGATTTTAATGTTGCATGTTATGATTTCTTGAAAACT
Source organism: Apium graveolens (assembly GCF_009905375.1). Classification (NCBI taxonomy): domain Eukaryota; kingdom Viridiplantae; phylum Streptophyta; class Magnoliopsida; order Apiales; family Apiaceae; genus Apium; species Apium graveolens. The sequence continues at coordinate 259,815,334 of NC_133655.1, read as the reverse complement.
TGAAAAAAAGGTTTTGCTTCTTTTGTCGAAAATTGAGTATGTGATTGGTAAAATGATTTCCTTGATTGTAAAATGAATGTGTGCAAAGTGATTGTTGCTTAGAAAATCAAATTTTATGATTTGCATGTGAGTTTTGCTTCGGTTTTATGCTATTAAAAAGGGAAATTGAATTTTGTGACTTGATCTTGGTATGAACTAAGCTTAATTAGTAGGAAATAGAGTTGCATGTTGATTTAAAAGAGGAGATAGTGATGCATGTCAATGTTTGGTTCTTTGATTGTGAATTTTAAATCTTTGCCGAATAGAAAATGGGTTTAGAAGAGATTGATTTGTGATTAAGTGAATGCATGCATGTTGATTGAATAATTTGATTAAGGTTGAGTCATTAAGTGATGATTGGCTTTGTGCTTCGGAAATCATGATGAAAGTAAGTTAAATGACTTAGTCAAGGCTTAAAACAAGTTGAAAATGTGATATAGGACTTTGCATGTCAAGATTGATCTTTGCATGTGTGTTTTCTTGATAAACCTGAATGGGTCTTAGGCTTAAAAAGAAAAATTGAGTTGATTTTGCTAAAAATCTTAGTGACTAATGAGAACTTGATTGCATGACCATGATTGAGTGGTGTTTATGTTCGAAATTTGTTAATAAAGAAAATGGTGCTAGTTTAAATGTTGGATCATGCTAGAACTAAAGTTGCATGGTGTGATTTTTTGAGAAATTTGATTGTATATGTATGATTATGGTTCGGATTTTATGATTAAAAGAAAGGAGAGTGGTTCTTTAAAGGTTGTTGAATGAGATACGTGTTTATGTGAATTAAAGTGAGTATTTGATTGATTTTATGTTGGGTATTTGCAATAAGGCCGAATAGGCCATAAGAAATAAAGGTCGAAACTTGATTTTGGTAATTGAAAGAATGATTGAGTGTTATATGTGAAAATCTTTGATTTTTGCTTGATTGGATTGTTGTTTTGATTCGAATTAAGGAATAAAAGAAAAGGGAATTAAGTCGATTGATATAAGTGATAGTATGCACGTAAATGTTTGGTTGTAAATGTGTCTAGTACTCGTAAAAGAGTAGTGTTAGTGTGATTTGAGAAATAGCCTAGGTCAAGCGAGTACGCTTTGATTGCTAGGTATATAAGGATATGAAAACTATGAGAAAGAATTGTGCTATGTGCTATGTGCTGTGTGCTTATTTGTATAAGCTATACTCGTATAGTTCGAGTCAAGAATATAATCGAGTTATCGTATAGAGTGATCGTTCCGGGAACGAGAGTTGGGAATCTAATTAAGATTTCTGGTTTTATTGTAGATTCGGAGCGTGAGGGCATTTGGGCTAGGAAAGGGAAAAGTATACTAGGTGGCAGTAGTTCAACCCTCAGGAAAGCAATTTCAGGCAAGTAACTCTGATTACTTGTATAAATGATTGTAAAGGAAATGTTGTTCAAACCATGTAGAGTATTGAACTGTTAAAGTATGAAACCCTTGCTTTATGAAACCCTGATATTGATTTGAAGTACCCTTTTGTTCTTGATAACCTGTTATTGATAATCCTATTGATTTCACCCGTTGATAATCTGCCTTTCTGTTTAAGTTTCCTATAATGCCATGATTATATTGAACCTTAAAATTATCTTGGATAACTCTGTTAATGATACCCTGTTTCTCTTGATCGCCCTAATGATCCCTAAGTTATTTCTGATCCTTCAAATTTAGTACCTTGTTATCCTTGATACAGAATTCTTGAGAATTGTTCTTTGCGTATCTTTGATTCACTCCTTGAACTTTATTTCTTTAAATCTGAATTAAGAATGAGTTTCGACTTGAAAGAGTCCGAATGATTTCAAAGGCTTGGTAATGATAAAATGAATTTTAGAAAACCTATTGTTTTCCAACTCAAGGTTTTCCAAATGAATTCCTGATGGATTGGATTGAGACGTAAGAGGCTAGTGGGACTAGTCCAGTCATGGTAAGAGGCTAGTGGGACTAGTCCAATTTGAGGCTGAAATTATGCCGAATGGTACCTTAAAGACCGGAATGGAGGTCGATACGGGCTGGTCACCCGTATATAATGAAATGGAAAGATAAGTGATCCAATCAAGGGTTCTAAATGATTATTTAAAAAGGGAACTGAAACTTTTATTCAGTAAATTGATTTTTGGAAATGAAAATGGTTTATATTGTTTTGAAAAGAGTTGATTATGTTATTGTGGAGCTTAAAGCTCAGAACCCTGATTCCTGAAATTGTTAATCATATGAATGATTCTATATCTTGAAATATTGTTGTTTTCCTCTATTGCAAGATCTATTTTGATCCTATAATGAATTGTGATGAATGTCGGCTTTTGCCCTGTTTCGAGCTGTGTTTTCTTGAAAGCCCAACTATTCTTCGGATACCCTTTCCTTATCTCAAAGAAAACCAAAAAGAAATATACGGAAATCTGCCACCTAGATTAGCTAAAATAGAATGCCCTAGTTTGTTCAAAGCATATTGAGAATTGTTATTGTAGAACTGCTATTTAGTTACTTGCTGAGTTTTATACTCATTATTTTGTCTTAATCTAACCATGGCAGTTTAGCAAGAAGATGGCCAAGCTTAGGCGCACTGCTCGTAAGAGCGTACCTGGTGGTCCCTACCGTGTTGAGGGATTCCAGTTGCCAGAGCAGGTAGTACAGGTTATGAGTGAGCTCGCGCCTAGTAAGAGGTGTTTAAAGATACAATGGGTTATCTGTCGGTTCCCAGCCAGAATCGATATTGATTATTTAATAATATTTTGGGTTTGTAAGTTATATTCTGTGATTGGTAGTTGTAATCTTGTCTCATACTTTATCATGTTGATCCTGTTAGTAGTTAATCGGGGTTTATGCATATTTAATTAGTAGATTAGAGGTGTGTGAGTCCTCATTTCCTAACCCTGAGATTGAGGTCGTCACAAGTTGGTATCAGAGCTACAGGATCTAGTCCCTGAGACAAGTTAGGTTTTAAAAAGGGGTATTTTGGGAATATATCTATATCGCGAGAGAGTTCGACTCATGTAGAGTTGAGTTAGACTATTAGGTATAGTCTAAGGAAAGTGTTTGATTGGTAAAGCAGAAACTAGAGTTAGGGTGTGAGTTAGCTGGAAGCTTTATTTGACCCTAACATTATTTCTTGGTTGCTGTCTTATGTTTTCTCTCAGGATCCTAGTAATGGTAGTGATTCAGACTCAGAGATTAGCTTGACTGGTACCCCTGTGGACCCTATTCCACCCTCTCCAGAGGAACCTGTATATGTTAGTTCAGACCCAGAGGAGGACCCTTCTGAGAGTAGTGAGATTCCCATGCAGATTTCACCCTTGAGGCTTGATTCAGAGACCCCTGCCCCTGAGCCAGAGTCGGAGATGCCTAAGACTATTCCTGTCAGTATTGGTGGCAAGTTAGCCCAGGACCGAGACTTTGTGTACTCCCGCATTCCTGAGTTAGGAGCTTTGGTGGATAGACTAGCCAGGGAGTCTAGGCAGTGTGCTTCTGTTATGGATGATGAGTGGCGAGTTCGAGTGAAGATGGTGGAGCAGGTTGCCAGGAGGAGATTGGATGAGGGACCATCCACTAGTGATGCTGATGCTGAGGCCCGGAGGCTGCATAAGATCATTCGCTGGATGTTGGTTGTGTTGAGAGAGATCCTAGATGATTAGACGGGACTGTTGGTTGAGCCCGTAGATTGTTGTTGTTGTTTTCAGCGCCGGTAGGCTTTGGGATACTTGGTCAGATGCCGGGATCCCTTTTTCATTTACCTTGTTGTATCTCAGACCAGTGTAGTAGTAGTAGTAGTTGGAAGTTAGGGGTAGATAGGGGGATGTTTTCCAGTTTTTCCTCTGTTTAACCCTGCTATTTATTGTACCTTGTTTCAGAACCTTAAAATCCAGAATATTTCCTATGTAACCTCTGATTAAATAAATCTATTATCTTGCTTCCCTTTGTGCACCTTGTTTATCGTATAAACTGTTCTCAATGCCATGTTTTAAATACAGTTATGTTTTCATACAACCATGTCTAAAGATCGTAAAACCCTATTCCGTGCCATGATAAAACAACACTGATATGAGAATTATGTTGTAATAGGATTGCATGTGCAAATTGGGTAAAACTTAAAACCCACAAAAGAGATTTCATAAAAATTGTTGTTATATATGCCATGCTATCGTATTGCTAAATAATTGCTCAATCAGGTTTGTAAGAAATGGCCAACTCACCAGATCACCACGAAGAAGAAATTCCCACCCAAGACCCAGAAATAAACCCAGAAACCACTTTGATGAGCAAACTTGCTCAGTTTTTGCAACAACCTGTGGCCCCAAAAGTTGGAAATTTCAAGCACTTTCAATCTGTTCATCCTCCAGAGTTCTTAGGTTTGCCAGATCCGATTAAAGCACAGTCGTGGTTGAGAGAGATGGAAAAAGCCTTTGAGCTAGCCGAAGTTAAGGACGATAAGAAAGCTCAGTACGCAAGTTATTATTTGAGGGATGAAGCAAGTTTCTGGTGGGAGTCTTCTAAGGCATTGTTGGAAGGCAAAGACTTATCTTTGGAGAAGTTTACTGAGATGTTTCTGGAAAAATATTTGCCAAGTTATATGCAAGATCAGTTGGAGATGAAATTTTTGGATCTTAGACAGGAGGAAATGTCGGTAGCAGAATATGAGGTGAAGTTTTCGAAGTTGGCAAGGTTCGTGCCAGGGTACGTGAATACTGAAGCAAAGAAGGCTAAGAGGTTCCAGCAGGGACTTAAGCCATGGATTAGGAGTCAAATAGCAATGTTGGAGATCAAGAACTATGCTGCCTTGGTTCAAAAGGCAATGATAGTGGAAGGTGAGCGGGAAGCTGCTCAAAGAGAAAATGAAGAAAGAAAGAGGAAGTTTGAAAGCTCTGAGCAAGAGCAAGGAAGTTCAAAGTTCAGAGGAAAGTTTGGAAAGAATGGTGGAGGTCAGAACAAAAAGTTTCAGAAGTTTAGACCCGGGAATGGAGCTCAGAAGAACCGTTTCCAGAAAGCTGGACAACCGGGAAATGATAGCAGGCCCCAGATGCAAGAATGCAGGAACTGTGGAAAGAGACACCCGGGGAGGTGTAATAAGCTGGATATAACATGTTTTAAGTGCAACAAGAAGGGGCATTATTCTTCGGAATGTTCAAATGAAATAAGGAAGCCTGATTTGGCTTGTTTCAAGTGTGGCAAGGTAGGCCATATGGCTAGAAATTGCAAGGAGCCTGTGCAGAAGGCTAATGTTCTCAGAATTGCAGGACCGCCGTCTCTCCCAGCACCATCAGTTCAACCCAGAGCTAGGACCTTTAACATGTCAATGAAAGATGCGGTGCAAGATGTGGACGTGGTAGCAGGTATGCTTGTTATAAACTCAGTAGAAGTAAAAGTTTTGATGGATTCTGGAGCAACCAGATCTTTTATTTCTGAAAGCATTCTTGATAAGCTAAATTATGTTGCGTACCCTCTAGAGCCTAATTTGATTATAGAGGTAGCAAATCAAGAGAAAGTTGTTGTTAATAAGATTTGTCCCGATTGTGATGTGTCTATAGAAGGTCGGCACTTTTCTGCTGACTTAATTCCTTTTAAGTTAGGAGAATTTGAGGTTATTCTAGGAATGGATTGGTTATCAAATCATGAGGCGCAAATAGAGTGTAAAAGTAAGAAAGTGAAGTTAAAAACCAAGGATGGTGAGGAAGTGATATTTAAAGGAAAGAGGCAAGAGAAGAAATTTCTAACGGTTATTGAGGTGAGAAGATTAATGCGTCAAGGATGCGAAGTTTATTTTGCTCATGTCGTGGACGTGGAGAAAGAATCTGTAAGGATCGATGATATTCCGGTAGTAAGAGATTTTCCGGACGTGTTTCCTGATGAATTGCCTGGACTACCTCCAGACAGAGAGATCGAGTTTACGATTGAATTGGCTCCTGGTACGGAACCAGTGTCGAAAGCTCCCTATCGCATGACACCGGTTGAAATGAAGGAATTGGCAGCTCAGTTGCAAGAGTTGTTGGACAAAGGAGTAATCCGACCGAGTGTATCCCCGTGGGGCGCACCGGTGTTGTTTGTAAAGAAGAAGGATGGAAGTATGCGATTGTGTATCGATTACCGTGAACTGAATAAGTTGACGATCAAGAATAAGTACCCTCTACCGCGGATCGATGACTTGTTTAACCAATTGAAAGGAGCTTCGTGCTTTTCAAAAATTGATTTAAGATCTGGGTATCATCAACTAAAGATCAAAGCGGAAGATATACCCAAGACAGCGTTCCGAACAAGATACGGACATTATGAGTTTTTGGTGATGGCATTTGGCTTGACGAATGCGCCAGCTGCATTTATGGATCTTATGAACAGAGTGTTCAAGCAGTATTTGGACAAGTTCCTGATTGTGTTTATTGACGATATGCTTATTTATTCCAAGACGGAGGAAGACCATAAGGAGCATTTGAGGATTTCCTTGGAAATTCTGCGAAAAGAGAAGCTGTATGCAAAGTTTTCAAAGTGTGAATTTTGGCTAAAAGAAGTGCAATTTCTTGGTCATGTAGTTAATAAAGAAGGAATTAAAGTGGATCCAGCCAAGATAGAAGCTGTAATGAATTGGGAAAGACCCAAGACTCCGACGGAAGTCAGAAGTTTTCTGAGATTAACCGGATACTATAGAATATTTGTGCAAGATTTCTCAAAGATTGCCGTTCCATTGACAAAGTTGACGAGAAAGAATGAGAAGTTTGTTTGGACAGAAAAGTGTGAGGAAAGTTTTCAAGAATTAAAGAAGAGGTTGGTAACCGCCCCTGTGTTGGTATTACCAGATGATAAAGGTGAATTTGTGATATTTAGTGATGCTTCCTATAAAGGACTTGGATGCGTGTTAATGCAACACGGGAAGGTAATAGCATACGCGTCAAGGCAACTCAAACCGCCCGAGCAAAAGTATCCAACGCACGATTTGGAATTGGCAGCAATTGTGTTTGCCCTTAAGATTTGGAGGCATTATTTGTACAGGGAAAAGTGCGAGATTTATACGGACCATAAGAGCTTTAAGTATATCTTTACTCAGAAAGAACTGAATATGCAACAAAGAAGGTGGTTGGAATTGATCAAAGATTATGATTGTGCGATAAACTATCATCCTGGAAAGGCAAATGTGGTAGCTGATGCTTTAAGTCGAAAGGAAAAGTTGAATATGTTAACGTCATCAGAAGAATTAATCAAGGACTTTGAAAAGATGGAAATAGTGGTGCAGACTCCAGAATGTGGAGGTGAAGCCATTTATGCAATACTGTTTCAACCTGAAATTTTGGAAAAGATTAGATGCTGTCAAGAGCAAGTGATGAATCGCGAAAGGAATAAGTTGACGGGAGAAGAAATTAAAGCTCAAAAGAATGGAAAAGGGATATACCGTGTTAACTCACGTATTTGGATACCTGATGTTGTGGAACTAAAGCACGAGATTTTGCAAGAAGCGCATAACTCGAGATTTTCAATTCACCCTGGAAGTACGAAGATGTACCGGGATTTGAAAGAAAATTTTTGGTGGCCAAACATGAAAAAGGAAATTGCGGAATGGATAAGTAAATGTTACACGTGCCAAAGAGTTAAAGCGGAACAGCAAAGGCCAAGTGGATTGCTTCAGCCACTGGAGATACCTGAATGGAAATGGGAGCATATCACGATGGATTTCGTGGTAGGATTACCTAAAACCAAGTCTAATCATGATGCGATTTGGGTGGTAATTGATCGGTTGACGAAGTCAGCACATTTCTTGCCGATAAACGAAAGGTTTTCATTAGAGAAGCTGGTCAAAATGTATCTGGATGAAATCGTGATGCGTCATGGAGTTCCTGTATTTATCGTGTCTGATAGAGATCCAAGGTTTAATTTGAGATTTTGGCGACAATTCCACGATCATTTGGGAACGAAATTGAAAATGAGTACAGCATATCATCCGCAGACAGACGGACAAAGTGAAAGGACAATTCAGACAATTGAGGATATGTTGCGAACCTGCGCAATAGATTTCAAAGGAAATTGGGACGATCATTTGCCCTTAATTGAGTTTTCCTACAACAACAGTTATCACGCAAGTATTGGCATGCCGCCTTATGAAGCGTTGTATGGAAGAAAGTGTAGATCCCCTACTTATTGGGACGAAGTTGGTGAGCGGAAGTTAATTGGCCCCGAGCTAGTGCAGCAAACGAAGGAAAAAGTTGAACTAATACGAAAGAGATTAATTGCAGCTCAAGACCGACAGGCAAAGTACGCGAATCAAGAGCGGAAAGATGTGCAATTCGAAACTGGAGACAAAATCTTATTGAAGATATCTCCTTGGAAAGGTTTAACTCGATTTGGAAAGAAAGGAAAGCTAAGTCCAAGGTACATTGGACCATTTGAAGTATTGCGACAAGTTGGGAAAGTGGCGTACGAATTAGCGCTACCGCCGCAAATGCAACATCTGCACAATGTATTTCATGCATCTCTCCTGAAGAAGTATAATGCTGATGCGAGCCATGTGATCGAGTTGGAACCAGTAGTAATCCAACCATATTTGTCCTATGTGGAACAACCCGTGCGAATTTTGGATCGAAAAGAAAGGACGCTTAGAAATAAAGTTGTACCTCTAGTTAGAGTGTTGTGGAGAAATCCACTAGTCAAAAATCGACTTGGGAATTAGAAAACGAAATGAAAGAAAAGTATCCCCATCTATTTGCTTAGATTAGATTCTGGGGACAGAATCCTTTTAAGGAGGGTAGATTGTAACGACCGAGAATTTTGCGTCGTAATTAAGAAAGTAAAGTATGTGTTATGTGATGAGATTATGAGATTAAGTGGTGATTATTTGTCTTATCTGTATACTAGAGTTAAGGAGCATGGATAAAAACGTTCCAATTTAAAGAGTCAGCTTAGAAGTCAAGCTGTGGTTTCGGGCCGTCAGGTAGAACGGAACCCGTCCTAATATGGAAATTAAATAATATAAAATGTGAATTATATGTGAAGTAAATGAATGAAGTATTTCGTCTTAAGAGACGTGTGGATTGGCAAAGGTAATGAGAAGCGTAATCAAAACGCTGAGCGTCGGGCCGTCAGGATGAACGTGACCCGGTACGCGTAAAAGGGAATAAAGATTGAAAGAAGAATAAATTTGTGATCAGACCTGAGTCGTTATGTGACTATATACGTGTGATTGCTTGACTGTGTGCATGATTATATGTTCTGTGTTAATTTCTGTGAATTTTAAAGGAATTATGTGATTTACATAAGGGTTTATTTAACCTTCGTGCATTTTTATAAAATCATCTGAGATGGATAAAAACATGGGATTTGTTCTGTTATCTTCGTAGAGGTCTTAGAGACTTTTTAAAAATGATGAGTAAATTTAATTGTGAGTCTTTGCATTTTTAAATTGATTTTATGTGGAAAAGGTATTTATTAAAGCGAGTTTGCGAAATTCATATAAAATCAACCGCTCGCTCAAATTCTTATTATGAGTAATGGATGAAAAGCTAATTTCGAGACCTACGCGTTAAAAATGTCATTTTCAATAATTCTCGACTTTTCGAGAGAGATATATTTTGTATTTGAATTTTATCGCATTTAAGTAAAAAGAAAAGGGATGAGTGAGTAAAAGGAAGTTGGTAAATTACTAGATTGCCCTTGTTTCTAGGTGCTATATATAACCCACTTTCTTTTCTTTTCTTTCTTTTGTGCACTCATTCTCTCTTTTCTCTCTTCTCTCTTTCTTTTCTCTCGTCTCTCTCCCGAACACTCTCTCTCTCTCTTTCACTCCCTCTCGGCCCTCTCATCTCTCATCTCTCTCACTTGCATGCAACCCCCAAATCTCACTCAAACTCAAAGATATTGCTACCGTTAGCCTTTATTTTCGGTATACTTCTTGATTCCTATTTGCATGTAAGTATTTGCAAGTGTTTTGATGATTGATCACTATGGTTGTGTTTAAGAAAAACAATTTCTTGAAGCATAACTATAAGAGTGATTTTTAAGAGGTTTTGGAGGTCATAAACTCGAGAGGAGATCCGTCATGGACTCTCTCAAGTTCGACCACCACCGGCCATGATCCAAAGGAGAGCCGGTGGGTTTTCCATGATGTGATTGTTGGATTTTAATGTTGCATGTTATGATTTCTTGAAAACTTGAAAAAAAGGTTTTGCTTCTTTTGTCGAAAATTGAGTATGTGATTGGTAAAATGATTTCCTTGATTGTAAAATGAATGTGTGCAAAGTGATTGTTACTTAGAAAATCAAATTTTATGATTTGCATGTGAGTTTTGCTTCGGCTTTATGCTATTAAAAAGGGAAATTGAATTTTGTGACTTGATCTTGGTATGAACTAAGCTTAATTAGTAGGAAATAGAGTTGCATGTTGATTTAAAAGAGGAGATAGTGATGCATGTCAATGTTTGGTTCTTGGATTGTGAATTTTGAATCTTTGCCGAATAGAAAATGGGTTTAGAAGAGATTGATTTGTGATTAAGTGAATGCATGCATGTTGATTGAATAATTTGATTAAGGTTGAGTCATTAAGTGATGATTGGCTTTGTGCTTCGGAAATCTTGATGAAAGTAAGTTAAATGACTTGGTTAAGGCTTAAAACAAGTTAAAAATGTGATATAGGACTTTGCATGTCAAGATTGATCTTTGCATGTGTGTTTTCTTGATAAACCCGAATGAGTCTTAGGCTTAAAAAGAAAAATTGAGTTGATTTTGCTAAAAATCTTAGTGACTAATGAGAACTTGATTGCATGACCATGATTGAGTGGTGTTTATGTTCGAAATTTGTTAATAAAGAAAATGGTGCTAGTTTAAATGTTGGATCATGCTAGAACTAAAGTTGCATGGTGTGATTTTTTGAGAAATTTGATTGTATATGTATGATTATGGTTCGGATTTTATGATTAAAAGAAAGGAGAGTGGTTCTTTAAAGGTTGTTGAATGAGATACGTGTTTATGTGAATTAAAGTGAGTATTTGATTGATTTTATGGTGGGTATTTCCAATAAGGCCGAATAGGCCATAAGAAATAAAGGTCAAAACTTGATTTTGGTAATTGAAAGAATGATTTAGTGTTATATGTGAAAATCTTTGATTTTTGCTTGATTGGATTGTTGTTTTAATTCGAATTAAGGAATAAAAGAAAAGGGAATTAAGTCGATTGATATAAGTGATAGTATGCACGTAAATGTTTGGTTGTAAATGTGTCTAGTACTCGTAAAAGAGTAGTGTTAGTGTGATTTGAGAAATAGCCTAGGTCAAGCGAGTACGCTTTGATTGCTAGGTATATAAGGATATGAAAACTATGAGAAAGAATTGTGCTATATGCTATGTGCTGTGTGCTTATTTGTATAAGCTATACTCGTATAGTTCGAGTCAAGAATATAATCGAGTTATCGTATAGAGTGATCGTTCCGGGAACGAGAGTTGGGAATCTAATTAAGATTTCTGGTTTTATTGTAGATTCGGAGCGTGAGGGCATTTGGGCTAGGAAAGGGAAAAGTATACTAGGTGGCAGTAGTTCAACCCTCAGGAAAGCAATTTCCGGCAAGTAACTCTGATTACTTGTATAAATGATTGTAAAGGAAATGTTGTTCATACCATGTAGAGTATTGAACTGTTAAAGTATGAAACCCTTGCTTTATAAAACCCTGATATTGATTTGAAGTACCCTTTTGTTCTTGATAACCTGTTATTGATAATCCTATTGATTTCACCCGTTGATAATCTGCCTTTCTGTTTAAGTTTCCTATAATGCCATGATTATATTGAACCTTAAAATTATCTTGGATAACTCTGTTAATGATACCCTGTTTCTCTTGATCGCCCTAATGATCCCTAAGTTATTTCTGATCCTTCAAATTTAGTACCTTGTTATCCTTGATACAGAATTCTTGAGAATTGTTCTTTGCGTATCTTTGATTCACTCCTTGAACTTTGTTTCTTTAAATCTGAATTAAGAATGAGTTTCGACTTGAAAGAGTCCGAATGATTTCAAAGGCTTGGTAATGATAAAATGAATTTTAGAAAACCTATTGTTTTCCAACTCAAGGTTTTCCAAATGAATTCCTGATGGATTGGATTGAGACGTAAGAGGCTAGTGGGACTAGTCCAGTCATGGTAAGAGGCTAGTGGGACTAGTCCAATTTAAGGCTGAAATTATGCTGAATGGTACCTTAAAGACCGGAATGGAGGTCGATACGGGCTGATCACCCGTATATAATGCAATGGAAAGATAAGTGATCCAATCAAGGGTTCTAAATGATTATTTAAAAAGGGAACTGAAACTTTTATTCAGTAAATTGATTTTTGGAAATGAAAATGGTTTATACTGTTTTGAAAAAAGTTGATTATGTTATTGTGGAGCTTAAAGCTCAGAACCCTGATTCCTGAAATTGTTAATCATATGAATGATTCTATATCTTGAAATATTGTTGCTTTCCTCTATCGCAAGATCTATTTTGATCCTATAATGAATTGTGATGAATGTCGGCTTTTGCCCTGTTTCGAGCTGTGTTTTCTTGAAAGCCCAACTATTCTTCGGATACCCTTTCCTTATCTCAAAGAAAACCAAAAAGAAATATACGGAAATCTGCCACCTAGATTAGCTAAAATAGAATGCCCTAGTTTGTTCAAAGCATATTGAGAATTGTTATTGTAGAACTGCTATTTAGTTACTTGCTGAGTTTTATACTCATTGTTTTGTCTTAATCTAACAATGGCAGTTAAGCAAGAAGATGGCCAGGCTTAGGCGCACTGCTCATAAGAGCGTACCTGGTGGTCCCTACCGTGTTGAGGGCTTCCAGTTGCCAGAGCAGGTAGTACAGGTTATGAGTGAGCTCGCGCCTAGTAAGAGGTGTTTAAAGATACAATGGGTTATCTGTCGGTTCCCAGCCATAATCGATATTGATTATTTAATAATATTTTGGGTTTGTAAGTTATATTCTGTGATTGGTAGTTGTAATCTTGTTTCATACTTTATCCTGTTGATCCTGTTAGTAGTTAATCGGGGTTTATGCATATTTAATTAGTAGATTAGAGGTGTGTGAGTCCTCATTTCCTAACCCCGAGATTGAGGTCGTCACAGTCTGCGGGTGGTAAGTCGTACTCATATTCAATCTTGTTCCTAAACATTCTTGAAAACTCTTCCAAAATCTCGAATTACATCTTGGATCTCGATCAGATTCGATAGACACAAGAATTTCATGACGAACTACAATTTCCTTCAGGCACCTATGGATCAACTTATCGAGCGAAAATCTTTCGTTTATAGGCAGAAAATGAGCTGACTTGGTAAATCTATCCACTATAAGCCAAATGGCATCATGATTAGTTTTTGTGCTTGGTAACCCCAACTATGAAATCCATGGTGATATGCTCCCACTTCCAAACTTCCAGTGACTATAGCAATCCACTTGATCTCTGATACTCTACTTTAACTCTGTTGACATATATAACATCTGCTAATTCATTCCACAATTCCTCACTTCATATCTAACCACCTATAATTTCCTTTAAATCTCTATACATCTTGGTACTCCCTGAATGGATTGAATACCTCAAATTATGAGCTGCCTGTAAAATTTCATTCTTCAGTTCCATCACTGGTGGAATCCAAATTCTAGAAGAAATCCTAAGAATACCTTGATCGTCCTTTTTGCGTGCACTATTCTTCCCATACTAAATGATTTATATCCTGATCTACTACCTCTTCCTGACACTTCTTTATCTTTTCTAACAATCCCGACTGAAAAGTTATACTTATATATTCTCACTCCTTTTTGGATCATGCACTCTGACTTCCAATTCCAACTTCTAGAATTCCATAGATAATTCTTCTGGTACAGTCTCTATGTTCATTCTCTCTCCTTCTTGCTCATTTCTTGCCACTACATTTGCTTTTCCTAGAGAGTTCATACTTCAACTCTTGTGGTCCATATATATCTCACATCTTTCTCTATACTTATAATATTTCCCAATCTTTCAAAATGAATATTATTGTTGCTTTTAATTCCCAGTTATGAGTAGGGTACTTCTGCTCATAAGGTTTCGGTTGTCAGGATGCATATACAATAACTTTATTGTTTTGCGTCAACACACATCCTATTCCCTTACGAGAAGTATCACTATAAACTACCAAATCCCCCTGATGCTTTCAAAGTGATAAAATAGGTGTTATAACCATTCTTTCATTTAACTCCGTAAAGCTTTCTTCACCCTTCTCCATTTCATATAACCTTCTTGCTTTTCCTGGTTAACTTCATCTCTAATATTACAACTTTCAAGAAATCTTGCACAAATTTCCAATAATAACTGGCCCATAATAAAACTTCTTACTTTTGTTGGTGCTTCGTGTCTTTCTTCATTCATACTATCTTTAAATTTTTTTTTTTCTGCTGAATCCCCTTTTGTCTCCTCCTTACTGACTGTCTATACTAAGAATTATACCTCCTGCCATTAAAGTTTTCATCTGGTAAACTCTTTTTATACCGCTTCTTTCTTCTTTGACTCCTCAGCTATCATTGTATAGGTTGCATGGTTCTTCTTAATTAACGCAAGTATATCTTATCCAAATTCTTCCTTCAAAATTCTACTCATCAAATTTAAATATCACTGGTATATCAGTTCATCCCACTAACATTTCTAGAATTTTATAACAACAGTACTGAGTTCTGAAAATCATCTTTGATATGTCCATAAGTTCAATCTTCACTTGGTAATATACCCAGTCTTAAATTAATCTTATAAAAATACCTTGCTTCGTTCATTTAGTTAAACCAATCATTGGTTTCGAGGTAACAGATATCTGCTCTTGAGAGTAAACTTGTTGAGCTTTCGCTAACACATAATCTCACCCTTCCATCTTTCTTATTAACACATCGTGCCGGTGCACTTTAAGGGGGTACGCTAGGTCCAGTTGCTTTTTCTTTTAATCATCTCATGCGTTTGCTCTGGTAACTTCTTCATTTTATCTGGTGCCATTCTGCGCGGGGCTTTGAACACTGGCTTCATTTCACGTACTAAATCAATCATAAACACATTTTCTTTATCTAAAGGAAATATTGGTAACTCATCTGGAAATATGTCTTGATACTGTAAAATCTTCAAGTTCAGTCTGCTCCTAACTCTTATTTATAATCTCCATAGCACTTATATTTTGGTCACTGTAATCTTAAATTATTTTTAACAAATTCTTTACTTTCCTTTGTCCTTTAAACTTCTTCATGTTCTCCTTTGGCGTCTCCAGAACTATCTTCCGTCACGACGGTTTACCTGGACATTACACTTGAATAGTTAATCCACTCCTTATAATAATATCAAATCTTCTTATCTCAAATGATATCAATTCTTCACATCTTAATGCCAGAAATATCGATTCCGTCATTGGTACTTACATATTTAATGACTACACGTTCTTAATTTGCTAGTCCTTTAGTCCTAAACTTATTGATTCGACAGGATAATTCATCTTATCAATAAAACCTTGAGAAATATATGATCAAGTTGCTCCCATATCTTTTAATACTTTAACGCATAAGGTATCCGCAATAATCTTCCACGTCATCACATCCATATTCTAAATAACATATCGCAAATTCTCATTCTCGGAGACGTATCCCTTATTGAAGTAGATTCCCTTAACTGTTAATGCATCCCGGGCTAGGGACAGTGATTTGTAATTTTCACCATATGCCCTTGTTTCCTTCCCATACATGCGAGGTAGATGAGACTTTGCCCGCTGAGTGTATAATACGTTAACTTTTGTTTGAAAAACTCTCGCAAGGAACAACGGTACAACGAAACAAATAGAAGGATTCACAATTTTAATAAACTTAGAGTTGAAGAGAAAGAAGAAGTAATGATTTGAATATGAATGAGACAACCACATTAGTACTGAAGATGGCCAGTCTTTCATACTGTGTGGCATACAGCACATGATTAGGTGGCGTCCCACCCGACTCTTTGTCATTCCGACAAAGTGTTTTATCATACCACTGTTTGTCCCAATCAGAAAGCAAAACCCGAGGGGAACAATTAAATTTGAAAGGAATGCAAAATTCTCCGTTTTGATGTTATCAGAAAGAATTTTTTAAGAAAAGGAGTTCATACATTTTTAGGAATTAAAAAGGAATATACGCTGTAATATTGAGGACAAGAATGATACCATTGATCACCATCCACATTTCACTTGTATTCATCTTTCGAGTTTGATTGATCATATCCCAATTGAATCATATAGTAACTTTAGAAGTATGCTAAAATGCCTTCGTAACTAAGCATTATGGTAGATTCTTACTTGTTAAGTCTCGCATCTGTAACGTCGTACCTACACGTATAATACTTTAACAATTTGATCATAATGGCGTTCTTATCAGATAATCTTGATTTTCCTCTTTCTAATTTGGAATAATCGTAAATCATTCAACATAACGATCATTTTATTAATAATATTCTTCCTTTAGAAGAGTCTGGAAATTTTCCCAATCTTCTTCGGTCATGCCTAGGCTTCCGTTTAATCAATGAATTCTTCGAACTCTGATAATCCCAGTAATTGGATGAATAGTTATTCCATACGCTGGTTTTGTTGTTAATCTTATCAAACAATATTTGTACCTTCTTGTTAGGAATAACCAACTTCCTCGTAATCGCAGATTACTTCGTCCTCTGAATTAACAATACTAAATCTAAAATAATATCCTTCCAGCTAATCCGAGCCTTTTGACAAACAAGAAACTCAAGTAGTAACTTGACAACCGATGTTTAAAACTTATTTTATTCGAAAAGGCTTTTAGAAATGTTGTGAGGAAAAATCTTTTTCAAAAACTTGTTAAAATTTTTGAAAATTTTGAAAATCACACCTCTGGTTGTCCTCACTATATGAGTTGGTTGTTGTCCTTCTTATGACCAAATACCAAGTTAAAGAACGATCACTCAAAGGTCCATTCACTTCCATTTATCTCCTCTCCTTTATTGGGGTCTATTACTTTCCGTAATCAATTAAAACTTCCGTTGTCGTTGCACGTTATCTTATTTATAGCTTCACATTAAGGCTCCCATACTGGTAGTACCCCCGTTAACCACTTTGCAATCATTAAGTGGAACAGACTATCCCATAGTCAACAAGTCAGCTAATATCACCTCATTACAACATCATTAATTTCAAGAAATCTTCAGATCCCTAATCTCCTCTAACCCTCTTTCTTCAACACTTATCTACTCCATTCCACAAGCTAGTCATGAGTGGCCTAATTACTAATAGCTTTTTTTAACCGGATACAGCCATCCTCCAGAACACTTGAATCTTCTTTCTAAACTCCTTCTCACCTTAATTTATATCTCAATACTCACCGTTTACTGCCGCTATCGCGTCCCTTCTCGCAAACGCTGTTGTTTCGGTAGAAAGGTTTTTAAACTAAGGATGTAGAATATGGTGTATAATAGACAGAAAAAAATACATTCATAGTTGAATGTTTAAAAGAACAAGAATAAGCAAATGAAGGTTCTTGAATAGGTAGTCTCATATCGAGAGATTATAGAATAGCGTTGAATAACTTGGAGAGGCGCAACTGTCATAAAAGAAAGTAATACCATTAATACTGATGGAGAACAAGGCGCAAATCGAATCTGGGAGAAGATGACGATCCTTAAACGGAAGGCTCCAAATGATCAGTTGATGCAGGGAAATAAGGATCTGCCATTGCCGTTGCCTGGATATCACATCGCGAGTTAAGAATCCCGAATCGCAAAACGAACCGTGCCGGAGACCTACTATACAGTCGCACTCAACCTCACGATGGCTTATCTTTCTATTTCCTATTCCTAATCCTAACCCTCTACCCGATCCCGATAATCTAGGCTTGTTTCAGTGACTTATAACCTGTGGCTCTGATACCAACCCGTGGCGCCCTCCAAACCTGGGTCAGAAGTTTGGGGTCCACAACACAAACACAATATATCAACCTGTATAAGAAATATTATTTATAATGACCCTGCTTTACAAAACCACGGATCGCAACAGGTTAAAGTATGAAAACAAGTCACAACCTTAATTATTACATCGTACCAAATCCCAACTAATTTAACTTAAAATTGATAATAAAATCATTCTTACAACCTTGCTATCTCACTACTGCCATAAGCTCCTGCTAGCTCGATCAATCATAATCTGGAATCCTAGCTCGAACATTGAACTGGGAAACCTTGCTATCAACCGTATCCTTCTTAACTGTAGAATATACAAAAAGATTCGCAAGAGTGAGCTAACTAGCTCAGCAAGTCATATTATCAATAACTGAGGTTAGACAATAATAAATGAGATGATTCAAAGGAATCAAGTTTCTTGTTAAACAACCAATAGAATTGGATATTCATTTTAAGTTTTTAAAACCAAGGTTAGGCTGCTGATCAGTCACGCACTAACCCCGAGCAAAGCACACAGCACTGCTCTAACTACTGGATCCAAGGCACACATTGGCCTAACTTGACCATCGATATGGTCTGACCACGAATCTGGTCCATACAAAGAAAACTATCCAATTCTAAAGCATTTCAATATGATAAACAATAGAGTTCAATAAAACCAGATCATAATCAATAACCATAAAACATTTGTAAAAGAGCATGGTAAAAGTTCATAGTTACCAAAAAGGGTATGTCAAAATACATAAAAGAAGTGGCCTCCAGCCGGTAGGATAATCGGGTATTAGATGAATAGTATTTTTACAAGGTTTTAGTACTTTGATATCGAAAGGTATGGTTGAGTATAAAAGTTTCTGTATGTGTAAACAATTCTGTTCCAGTGTTTGGTATATATGATGGATATATATTTGTGGAGTAGTATCTTATTTGTGTGGTTTAGTATATGGTAAATCCACAAGAAATGGTTTATAAAGAATAAGGCTTACGGCTCAAAGATCAAATGTTGTGGCTCAGGTTCAAGGCTGAAGGATTCAAAATGTGTACAGTATAAAACAGAACTATTTTGGGTATTAACAATATGTCACAAGAGAATTTAGAAATATTTGCATTGTATTTTGAGAAAGGTTTAGAAATACTTGCCTTATCATAATTGATTCCAACCTCACTTGTACTTGTCTACGACTCTATTCAACCACCATTCATCTGTTTCTCCTATGCCTCATTTCTAATCTCTGCTCACTTGCTGTATTTTCTACATGTCAATTCTATTTTCTGATCACCTGCTTCTCTTTCTTACGCCTTGCTTACTCTGCTAGGCATCATAAGTATCTATCAATATTCCACTCATACGATTCTGTTCAACACATACTTCTATCTACCCTTCGTTTCACCCAAATCCGATTAACGGATTGAAAGTTATGCCATAAACAGTAATCATCGAATATATAAACCGACAGTCAATCAACAAGTCACACATAATACATCACGTAATCAATGACATATCATTTATAAAGATATTTCGGGTCATAAATAGGCTTTCTGGTATTTAAAATGATTTTTAAAACATTTTTCGGAATTAAAACGGGTCGTTGGATCAATTTCGGAATAATAAACAGGGTTCGGTTGGCCAATTCTGGCTCCGAAACAATTTTAGAATAATTATCGAGCCTTGAAAATAATTTAGAATAATATTTTAAAGCTCGAAACTATTTTTCGAAATTTTTAAATCATTTTTAAATAATTAAATCTAATTAAATAATTAATTAAAAATCAATTAATAATTAATTAAATCAATTAATCAATTAATTTTCGAATTAATTGACTAATTAATCAATTAAAAATTAACTGAAATTAAGTAACTAATTAATTCAGATTTATTTGTGAATTAAAAATAATTTTCGGAATTAAAATAATAATTTTTAGAATTTTCAGAAATTAAAAACGGATTTTTATAATAAAAATAAATAGGAAATATAATTTTTAAACATTTTTAAAACAGGAATCCAATTTTTGCAAAGTCTGGAAACTTCAGGGACTAAACTTCATCATCTACAAAACTATAGGGACTAAACTGCAATTTTGCAGTCCAGTCGCCAGAAAACACAGGGGTGGCCGGAGAACACGATTCCGGCCTCCTCACCTTGCCACAAGCTCCAGATCACATCTACGGATTACCAGGAACATAACCATGCAATCAAATCGATCTAACAATCCCTGAGTTGGCTGGAATTTGGCCGTGAAGTTTGCCAGTTTCCGGCGAACTTCGGAAATATTCAAAACACAACTCCCTTCTCTACAGACCTCGTTGATTCATGAAACTTATACGACTGGATTGCAAATTTTACAGAGAACACAATCCACTATATCACAACATCAATCTATTCCAGAATAAGAAACCCCCAAATTTCAATTAAGAACATTCATACGGGTTATAAACCCTAATTTTGAAATTCGAAAATCAAACTCAAATTTGAACATGTTATTGGACTCCAAATCAGACGTATAATATACCAAAATCATCAGGAAAACAAGCTCTACAACATGCAATCATCAAATCATACAAACAATCATCCGAACAAAAATTCATATTTTTCATGAAAATAATTCGAAAATAATTAAATTTATAAAAAAATCAACCTTTGATTCTGCAGTAAAACAGGTCCTGGAATCTGATATTACTCCTTGAGACCTTCAAATTGGTTACTCCAACTTTCCAAACGGATTTCACTAACACCTTGAATTTGTGGTTTGATTCTCAGAAAGGTTTATGAATATATGATTTTTCTGTGTAAAAATTATATAATTATCTGTCTGCAAATGATTTTGATACGAAATAAAATACGGTAAAAGGCTATTTATAATTACGGAGAATTAGTATCTCGTTGGATCATTCCGGATATAAAACGGTACGTTTATTTATAAAAACTGATCCAAACGGTACCGGTTTTCGGGATAATTATCCAAATCAGTACAATTTGTACTGCGGTCTTGGTCTCAGCGCCTGGTTACACGTACTACGAGGTGATAATTGGGATAGTTTAATAAAAAGCTCCCGTTTATCAAAAATACGGGTTTTATTGATTTACCGAAACGAATATTGTATCGAAAATGTTGCGCCGGGACCCGCGCAGGACAAACCGTACGCCGGATCGAAAAAGTCGAAACACGGAAAATGCTCGGAATATTGCAATTAGGTTAGGAAGGAGTTCTCGGAAGAGTTTCGGGTTCTAAAAACGTAAAAACGGTTAACGGTGGTTGGTTCCCGTTTTCATAAAATAGGTTTTAAATACCCGGAACAAGAGTTTAAAAAAAATCCATATGATTCCTATAAATTCATAAATTAACATAAAAATAATTAGGAAGATATGACAATTATCTATATTTTATTTTGGACATAAAAAAAATTGAAATACTCAATTAATAATATTTTTAAACATCCAAACATATTTAACACTTAACAAATAATTCACAAAATAGATACTGAACATACATACTAATTATTTATTAGCAAAAATAATTACACGATATATCCCGGATATTACATTATCCGTTGAGTGACAAAGAGCCACATCCGTCGACTGTGAGTAAACCTGTGAGCAAAGCTAAGATTGCCAAGCTGAATGAGAAATATGGATCAATTTCCAAAAATTTTGTTCCAGGAGAATTAAATCAAGTGAAGAAGGAGAAGAAAGTTAATCTTGGTCATCTGTCCATCAAGCAATTGAATGACATATTTGAAGAGATTGAGGTTAAAGCAGAAGCTAAAAAGAAAAACAATAGAAGTGGAAATGTAGGAATTAACACGCATAACAACTACACACCTGATAAATATGCACCAAGAAAAATCTGTGTTAAGTGTGGTAGTGTTAATCACTTGTCTGTTAATTGCAAACTTGCCATGCCTACTCCTATGTCTGTACCTTCCTCTTTTCCCAACATGAATGTTATGCCTACCATGCCTATGAATGCTATGATTACTCAGAATATGAATGCACAATTTGCTAATATGTCATTTGCACCTAATCCTTATTATGCTACATTTAGTATGCCACAAATGCCATTTAGCATGCCTTACTGGAATAACATGTTTACAAACAACATGCCTTTTCCTGTTAATCAAAATGTGCATGATAATTCTGTTCTAATAACTGGTTTCAAAGGTTCAACTCAAATGATTAAGGATGAATCAGAAATTCCCAAGTCAAATGAAATTAAACCTAAGAAACCAAAGAAGAAAGCTAACAAGGCAGGACCCAAAGAAACTTGTGTGGCGCCCTCCAAACCCGGGTCAGAAGTTTGGGGTCCACACACACACCTTAATTATAACCTGTTTATAACAATAATAAAGATAATAATAATATATGCAGTGACCCTACTTACCAATCACCACGGACCGCAACAGGTTAAAGTATGCACACAAGCCAAACACACTAATATATTACAAACCGTTCAAATCCCAACTATTTCAAACTCAAACTGAGTATTAAACATTATTACAAACTTTTACAAATTTAAATTATCCCAAAAGAAGCCTACTAGCTCAGCTTTCTCAACCTGAACCCCTAGCTCTCGCGCTGGACTGGGGATCCTTGCTACCAACTGGTTCCTTTTTTTAACTGGAAAGAATATAAACAACATCGCACAAATGAGCTAACTAGCTCAGCAAGTCACAATGACAAAACTGAGAATAATGATCATCAGGTGAATATGATTATGATATCAAGTGAACAATGGATTATGATTTAGAATTGGATACTATACTTTTAATTTAAAAACTAAGGTTAGGCTGCTGATCAGTCACGCACTAACCCCGAGCAAGGCACACAACATTGCTCTAACTACTGGATCCAAGGCACACATTGGCCTAACTTGACCATTATATGGTCTGACCACGAATCTGGTCCACAATTTTATAAAAACAATCCAATTCTAACATAATAACAGAATATGTAATAATAAACAATAACCGAAATCATTAACAACAATAAATGTTTAACAATGAAAGGGTTTCAATCCTTGTAAGGATCAATAAGGCAATTTAAAAGCTTGGATGCTGGGTAATGAAAGAATTGGATAACAAAGGAATCAACATTTCAGGGTTTCAAAGATTTGGGCTTTCAAAGCATAGGATACAATGATTGAATGTACAAGTAATTCAGTTCAGTGTTTGGGATTTTGTTTACATGTATTTGTGGAGTAATATCGTATACTTGAGATTTGTGTTTAGGTATACAACAATCAATGGTCTAGAAAGAATAAGGTTTATGGCTCAAGAACAATAACTGGAATCAGAGTTTAGGTTTCAGTGCTTCAAAGCACTTGCAATATCAATCTGACTATCAAATACTATAATATCTCGAGAAAGTTCAGAACACTTGCCTGATATTAGCTTATTACACTGCACTCGCTTCCAATCACGAGCGTCTTACTCCTCAACTGTATGTTTCCCTTTCCTACGTCTTGCCTCTTCTGCTCATATATCATAAGCATCTATCAATAATTTACTCATGGAATTCTATTCAACACATACTTCTATCTACCCTTCGTTTTACCCAAATCCGATTAACGGATTGAAAATTATGCGATAATAAAGTAAACACCGAATATATAGACCGATAGTCAATTAACAAGTCACATATAGCACATAATACATCACGTAATCAATGATATATTATTTATAAAGAAGTTTCGGGTCATAAATAGGCTTTCTATTATTTAAAATAATTTTTAAAACATTTTTCGGAATTAAAACGGGTCGTTGGATCAATTTTGGGTTAATAAACAGGGTTCGGTTGGCCAATTCTGGCTCCAAAATAATTTTAGAATAATTATCGAGCCTTGGAAATAATTTAGAATAATATTTTAAAGCTCGAAACTATTTTTCAGAATTTTTAAATCATTTTTAAATAATTAAATCTAATTAAATAAATAATTAAAATCAATTAATAATTAATTAAATCAATTAATCAATTAATTTTCGAATTAATTGACCAATTAATCAATTAGAAATTAACTGGAATTAATTAACTAATTAATTTAGATTTATTTGTGAATTAAAAATAATTTTCAGAATTAAAATAATAATTTTTAGAATTTTCAGAAATTAAAAACGAATTTTTATAATAAAAATAAATAGGAAATATGATTTTTAAACATTTTTAAAACAAAAATCCAATTTTTGCAAAGTCTGGAAACTACAGGGAGCAAACTGCATTATTTTCAAAACTGCAGGGACCAAACTGCAATTTTGCAGTCCAGTCGCCGGAAAAAGTCGGGGATGGCCGGAGAACACGTTCCCGGAGTCCTCACCCCACCAACACCTCCAGATCACATCTACAGGTTACCAGGAACACAACCATGCAATCAATTCATCCTAACAATCCCTGAGTTGGCCGGAATTTGGCCGTGAAATTTTCCAGTTTCCGGCGAACATCGGAAAACTTCAAAACACAACTCCCTTCTCTACAGACCTCGTTGGTTCATGAAACTTATACGACTAGATTACAAATTTCACAGAAACACAACCCACTATAACACAACATCAATCTATCACAGAATAAGAAACCCCCAAATTTCAATTAAGAACATTTATACGGGTTATAAACCCTAATTTTAAAATTCGAAAATCAAACTCAAATTTGAACATGTTATTGAACTCCAAATCAGACGTATGACATATGAAAATCATCAGGAAAACAAGCTCTACAACATGCAATCATCAAATCAAACAAACAATCATCCGAACAAAAATTCATATTTTTAATAAAATAAATTCGAAAATAAATAAATTTTTAGAAAAATAACCTTAATTTCTGCTGGTGTATGGATTACAGAATCTGGTAGAGCTCTTCAAGACCTTCAGATTGGTTACTCGAGCTTTCCAAACCGAAGTCAATAACACCTCCAAATGCTTGTTTGATTCTTAGAACAGTTTTAGGAAATTAGGGTTTTTCTCTGAAAATTATATAATTATCTGTCTGCAAATGATTTTGATACGAAATAATATACGGTAAAAGGCTATTTATAATTACGGAAAATTAGGATCCCGTTGGATCATTCCGGATATAAAACGGTACGTTTATTTGTAAAAACTGATCCAAACGGTATCGATTTTCGGGATAATTATCCAAATCAGTACAATTTGTACTGCGGTCTTGGTCTCAGCGCCTGGTTACACGTATTACGAAGTGATAATTGTGATAGTTTAATAAAAAGCTCCTGTTTATCGTAAATACGGGTTTTATTGATTTACCGAAACGAATATTGTATCGAAAATGTTGCGCCGGGACCCGCGCAGGACAAACCGTACGCCGGATCGAAAAAGTCGAAATATGGAATATGCTCGGAATATTACAATTAGGTTAGGAAGGAGTTCTCGAAAGAGTTTCGGGTTCCAAAAACGTAACAACGGTTGACGTCGGTTGGTTCCCGTTTTTATAAAATAAATTTTAATTACCCGGAAAAAGATTTTAGAAATTTCATATGATTCTTATAAATCCATAAACCAACATAAAAATAATTAGAAAGATATGACAATTATCTATATTTTATTTTGGACATATAAAAATTAAAATACTTAATTAATATTATTTTTGAATATTCAAGTACAGATAACACTTATCAATTAGCTCACAGAATATATACTGAACACACATAATAATTATATAATAGCAAAAATAATTACACGATATATCCCAGATATTACATCCTTCCCCCCTTAAAAGGATTCTGTCCTCAGAATCTCTAAGAAAACAAATGAGGGTACTTTTCTCTCATATCACTTTCTAACTCCCAGGTTGACTCTTCAACCTTTGGGTTTCTCCACAATACTCTTACTAACTTTACCACTTTATTTCTCAATACTTTCTCTCTTTTCTCTAGAATCTCTATCGGACTCTCTACATATGATAAATCTGCTTGAAGTTCTATTGGTTCATATTCTATTACATGCCTGGAGTCTGGATTATATTTCTTAAGCATTGATATGTGAAAAACATTGTGAATGTGCTCCATGTGCGGAGGTAACGCCAACTCGTAAGCTACTTTGCCAATACGCTTTAGGATTTCAAAAGGTCCGACATATCTTGGGTTTAGCTTCCCTTTCTTCCCAAACCTTGTTAGTCCTTTCCACGGTGATACTTTCAATAATACCAAGCTTCCTTCTTCAAATTCCATGTCTTTTCTTGACTGGTCTGCATATTTCCTTTGACGATCTTGTGCGGCTATAAATCTTTTCTGGATAATTTCAACAACTTCCTTTGTCTGCTGCACCAATTCGGGTCCGAGTATTTTGCGTTCTCCTACTTCGTCCCAATATACTGGAGATCTACATTTGCGTCCATAAAGGGCTTCATAAGGTGGCATCCCAATGCTAGCGTGATAACTGTTGTTATAGGCAAACTCTACCAGGGGTAAATGCTCGTCCTAACTTCCTTTGAAATCAATAGCACAAACACGTAGCATGTCCTCGATTGTCTGGATCGTTCTTTCACTTTGGCCATCCGTTTGGGGGTGATAGGCCGTACTCATATTCAATCTTGTTCCCAAACATTCTTGAAAACTCTTCCAAAATCTTGAATTAAATCTTGGATCTCGATCAGATACAATAGACACTGGAACTCCATGACGAACTACGATCTCTTTCAAGTACATATGAACTAACTTGTCGAGCGAAAATCGTTCATTTATAGGCAGAAAATGAGCTGACTTGGTAAGTCTATCTACTATAACCCAAATGGCATCATGATTAGCCCTTGTCCTTGGTAATCCAACTATGAAATCCATGGTAATATGTTCCCACTTCCACTCTGGAATCTCCAATGGCTGTAGCAATCCGCTTGGTCTCTGATGCTCTGCTTTAACTCTCTGACATGTATAGCATTTACTAACCCATTCCGCAATTTCCCTCTTCATATCTGGCCACCAATAATTCTTCTTTAAATCTTTGTACATTTTGGTACTCCCTGGATGGATGGAATATCTTGAACTATGTGCCTCTTGTAAAATTTTATTTTTCAGCTCCGTCACTGGTGGAATCCAAATTCTTGAAGAAAACCTAAGAATACCTTGATCATCTTGTTGCGTGCATAATTCCTCACCTACCAAATTATTTATATCTTGATCCATTACCTCTTTCTGGCATTTCTTTATTTTCTCCAATAACTCCAGTTGGAAAATCATATCGTACACTTTTGCTTCCTCAGGCTTGCAAATTCTAATCTACAATTCCAATTTTTGAAATTCTTTATATATCTCTTCAGGTACGGATAACACATTTAACCTTTCCTTCCGACTTAACGCATCTGCTACAACGTTCGCCTTACCGGGATGATAATTAATCGAGCAATCATAATCCTTGATCAATTCTAACCATCTCTTTTGTCTCATATTAAGTTCCTTCTGGGTAAATATATATTTCAAACTTTTGTGATCCGTGAAAATCTCACACTTTTCTCCATACAAATAATGTCTCCAAATCTTCAAAGCGAAAACAATAGCTGCTAACTCCAAATCATGAGTAGGGTACTTCTGTTCGTGTGGTTTCAATTGCCTTGACGCATACGCAATCACCTTGTCGTGCTGCATAAGAACACATCCTAATCCTTTGTAAGAAGCATCGCTATAAATTACAAAATTCCCTTGATCGTCTGGAAGTGACAAAACAGGTGCTGTGATTAATCTCCGCTTCAATTCCTGAAAACTTTCTTCGCACTTGTCATTCCATATAAACTTTTCATTCTTTCGTGTAAGCTTTGTCAATGGTGTTGCAATTCTTGAGAAATTCTGAACGAATCGTCGATAATATCCTGCCAATCCCAAGAAACTTCTTACCTCAGTGGGTGTTCTCGGTCTTTCCCAATTCGTAATTGCCTCGATCTTTGCCGGGTCCACTTTGATCCCTTCATTACTGACTATGTGTCCTAAGAACTGAACTTCCTATAGCCAAAAATCACACTTCGACAATTTAGCATATAACTTCTTTTTCCTTAAAATCTCTAAAGTTGTCCTTAAATGTTCCGCATGATCCTCCTCCATTTTTGAATAGATCAAAATATCGTCTATAAATACTATAA
Organism: Apium graveolens; assembly: GCF_009905375.1. Taxonomy (NCBI): domain Eukaryota; kingdom Viridiplantae; phylum Streptophyta; class Magnoliopsida; order Apiales; family Apiaceae; genus Apium; species Apium graveolens. The sequence goes on along the minus strand of NC_133655.1, from coordinate 259,787,317 downwards.
CGAACTTGTCCAAATATTCCTTGAAAATTCTGTTCATCAGGTCCATAAACGCTGCTGGGGCGTTGGTCAATCCAAAAGACATTACTAGAAATTCATAATGTTCATACCTTGTTCTGAAAGCTGTCTTTGGTATATCTTCTGGTTTGATTTTTAGTTGATGATATCCCGATCTTAAATCGATTTTGGAGAAATACTTGGCTCCCTTCAATTGGTCAAACAAATCATCAATTCTGGGTAACGGATACTTATTCTTGATTGTCAACTTGTTGAGCTCTCTATAGTCGATGCACAGTCTCATGCTTCCATCTTTCTTCTTGACAAATAATACCGGTGCACCCCACGGGGATACGCTGGGTCTGATTACTCCTTTCTCTAACAGCTCTTGTAATTGCTTTGCTAACTCTTTCATCTCAACGGGCGCCATTCTATACGGGGCGTTGGATACTGGTTCTGTTCCAGGTGCTGAGTCGATTGCAAATTCAATTTCTCTATCTGGAGGAAGTCCTGGTAACTCGTCGGGAAATACGTCTGGAAATTCCTTCACAACTGGAATATCTTCAAGTTTTGCTGGCTCCTGACTTCTGTCGATCACATATGCTACGAAATGCTCACATCCTTGTCGTAGTAACTCCTTGGCTTGAATCATCGTTAAGAACTTCTTTACCTGCTTCTGTCCCTTGAACGTTACTATTCTTTCGTCTGGCGTTTTCACCATTACTTTCTTATTTCGACAATCTATCTGAGCATCATGCTTAGATAACCAATCCATTCCTAATATAACGTCAAATTCTCCTAACTTAAACGGTATCAAATCTACACAAAACTTACTACCAGAAATCTCAATCTCACAATTCCCACAAACTTGGTTAACAGTTACACGTTCTTTATTTGCTAATTCCACAGTCATTATTTCATTTAAATACCCAGCTGGACAATTTAACTTACTAACAAAATCTTGTGAAACAAACAATCGAGTTGCTCCCGAATCTATTAAAATTTTGGCACATAAAGAATTCATATTAAGCGTACCTGCCACGACATCCACATCCTGGATCGCATCCTTCACCGACATATCAAAAACTCTAGCCCTCGGAGTCTCATTCACTGTTGGGGTAGATCCCATAATCTTTAATACATTACTGACTGGGGCTGGTGTCTTGCAATCCCTGGCCATATGTCCTGGCTTCCTATATTTAAAGCATGTAAATCCAATGACTGGAACCTTCACTATTGGATTCCGGATAGGCTGATCCTTATTTGCTGGCTCTCTTGCTGGCTGATTTCGGCACTCCCTCGAGTAGTGCCCTTTCTGGTTGCATTTAAAACATACCACATTCAACTTGTTACAAACTCCTCCATGCTTCTTTCCACATACTTGACAATCTGGAAAAGTTAATCTTAACTGATTCGGCTGATTCACATTAGCTGGACGATTGCCCTGGCCTCCGTCTCCTGCATTTTGTCTCCTGAAATTAAAATTTCTCCCTGGCTGAAACTTGCCCTTCTTAAAATTTGGAAACTTCCCTGTTTGTGACTGACCCTCACTTCCCTCAACTTTCCTTTTCTTGCTTTCCTTTTCTTTCTGGAACATCTCACTCTCTGTCTCTACGATCATAGCTTTCTGTACAACCCCGGCATAGGTATCTAATTCAAAAATAGCTACCTTCCCTCTGATCCAGGGCTTCAAGCCTTGCCAGAATCTCTTAGCTTTCTTTCTATCAGTATCAACATACGACGGCACATACCTTGACAATTCCTCAAACTTCCCCTCATAATCTGTTACCGACATGTTCCCTTGCTTTAATTCTAAAAACTTCAGCTCCATTTGATCCTAAACAAACTGAGGAAAATACTTTTCTAAAAACAATTCCTTAAACCTTTCCCAAGTAATAACATCTATGCTTTCCAATGTCTTCACCATCTCCCACCAATAGGTGGCCTCATTCTTCAGATAGTAACTTGCAAATTCAACCTTCTGCTCCTCTTTCACTTTTACCAAGGCAAATGCCTTCTCTATTTCCTTTAACCACACATTTGCTTCAATTGGCTCTAAGGAACCCTTGAATTCTAGTGGGTTTACTGCCTGAAAATTTTTGAAAGTTACCTGGGGATTGGTCTGTCTCTGCTGTTGTTGTGCCAGGTGAACTGTTTGTTGGGCCAAGATTTGAAGAATCTGGGCTATTGCTGGGTCCATGGGTCCTGGGTTCACATTCTGGTTTGTATCATCTTGGCTGTTATTGTTGTTGTTATTGGTTTCTTCATTCTGGGTGTTGGGGCGGGTATTTCTTCTGGGAGGCATTTTCTGTAAAGAATCAATCAATTTATTTAGCTTTTGAATCAAATCTTTGTATAAAAGAAAAGTTTTATAAAACAGGAATATCTCTTTTTGAAAACAGTTGTAACTAAGTAAATTGCATGCTTCTTTACAGAATATAAACAGTTATGGAAAACAGGGTACATGGTATCACAGGGTATACTAGTGCAATAAATAAGGTAAAGTAAAACAGGTGCGATAAAGTAAATGACAGTGTTGGAAAAGAAAAGGTACTGATATATAGATCAAAAGTTTTAGGTAGTACAAGCGTAAAGACGCTTCGAAAGTAAAAGCAAAAAGGGTACAATAACCTACTCACTAGTCAACATCGCTAGTCTATAAATACAACTCAAAAGTCTACTGATACACACTACACACTACTGTCCATACTACATAACCATAACAACACTGCTCAGCATCTCCATCTCAGAATCTCTAACTCAACTCCAAGGAAACTCTGGTCCTGCCAGCCTCTGAAAGTCCTCCATCACCTCAGTAGCCCAACCCAGCAGTGCATCAGGGCCTCTGCCAGGTAGTGTAGCTCCATGTAGCCTAGCCTCAAGAACCCTCCGTGTCACATGAATCTCCTCTCGAAGCTCCCTCACACCACGATCAACATCTGTAGTCCTGATGATATGCTGTAACTCTTTAATCTGAGCCAACAAGGAATCACGCTCCAATAGAAGAGCCTCATACCGGTAATAAGGAACTGGGGGCAATGTAGACTGGAATGGGGCACTCGCTACTGAATGCCCAGTGGAATCTGAATCAGCTGGTGGGGGTCCTCTGACAGGTGGCCTCATGCCTTGAGGTGGAATAGCCTGTAATGGTACGGGCTGCAACACCGGTGGAGGTAGAATAGCCAATGCTGGTGGAATAACAGGACGTGGATCCGATGCTGGTGCTCCAACTGAAGGCTCTGAGTGATCAGCTGATACGGGAATAAAAGAGTCGGCCATCTCTGCTATCTGAAGTCATATCGTAATATAAGAATCTCGTACCACGACGCAAACTATACTAATACCGGTTATACCATAACACTCAACCTCTCGACGTTCTATCATCATATACCTTACTTCTAATCCTATCCCTCTACCCATTCCCGTCAACCTAGGCTTGTGTCAGTGACTTATAACCTGTAGCTCTGATACCAAACCTGTGGCGCCCTCCAAACCCGGGTCAGAAGTTTGGGGTCCACACACACATCTTAATTATAACATGTTTATAACAATAATAAAGATAATAATAATATATGCAGTGACCCTACTTACCAACCACCACGAACCACAACAGGTTAAAGTATGCACACAAGCCAAACACACTAATATATTATAAACCGTTCAAATCCCAACTATTTCAAACTCAAACTGAGTATTAAACATTATTACAAACTTTTACAAATTTAAATTATCTCAAAAGAAGCCTACTAGCTGAGCTTTCTCAACCTGAACCCCTAGCTCTCGCGCTAGACTGGGGATCCTTGCTACCAACTGGTTCCTTTTTTTAACTGGAAAGAATATAAACAACATCACACAAATGAGCTAACTAGCTCAGCAAGTCACAATGACAAAACTGAGAATAATGATCATCAGGTGAATATGATTATGATATCAACTGAACAATGGATTATGATTTAGAATTGGATACTATACTTTTAATTTAAAAACCAAGGTTAGGCTGCTGATCAGTCACGCACTAACCCCGAGCAAGGCACACAGCATTGCTCTAACTACTGGATCCAAGGCACACATTGGCCTAACTTGACCATTATATGGTCTGACCACGAATCTGGTCCATAATTTTATAAAAACAATCCAATTCTAACATAATAACAGAATATGCAATAATAAACAATAACCGAAATCATTAACAATAATAAATGTTTAACAATGAAAGGGTTTCAATCCTTGTAAGGATCAATAAGGCAATTTAAAAGCTTGGATGTTGGGTAATGAAAGAATTGGATAACAAAGGAATCAACATTTCAGGGTTTCAAAGATTTGGGCTTTCAAAGCATAGGATACAATGATTGAATGTACAAGTAATTCAGTTCAGTGTTTGGGATTTTGTTTACATGTATTTGTGGAGTAATATCGTATACTTGAGATTTGTGTTTAGGTATACAACAATCAATGGTCTAGAAAGAATAAGGTTTATGGCTCAAGAACAATAACTGGAATCAGAGTTTAGGTTTCAGTGCTTCAAAGCACTTACAATATCAATCTGACTATCAAATACTACAATATCTCGAGAAAGTTCAGAACACTTGCCTGATATTAGCTTATTACACTGCACTCGCTTCCAATCACAAGCGTCTTACTCCTCAACTATCTGTTTCCCTTTCCTACGTCTTGCCTCTTCTGCTCATATATCATAAGCATCTATCAATAATTTACTCATGGAATTCTATTCAACACATACTTCTATCTACCCTTCGTTTTACCCAAATCCGATTAACGGATTGAAAGTTATGCGATAATCAAGTAAACACCGAATATATAGACTGATAGTCAATTAACAAGTCACATATAGCACATAATACATCACGTAATCAATGATATATTATTTATAAAGAAGTTTAGGGTCATAAATAGGCTTTCTGGTATTTAAAATGATTTTTAAAATATTTTTCGGAATTAAAACGGGTCGTTGGATCAATTTTGGGTTAATAAACAGGGTTCGGTTGGCCAATTCTGGCTCCGAAATAATTTTAGAATAATTATCGAGCCTTGGAAATAATTTAGAATAATATTTTAAAGCTCGAAACTATTTTTCAGAATTTTTAAATCATTTTTAAATAATTAAATCTAATTAAATAATTAATTAAAATCAATTAATAATTAATTAAATCAATTTATCAATTAATTTTCGAATTAATTGACCAATTAATCAATTAGAAATTAACTGGAATTAATTAACTAATTAATTTAGATTTATTTGTAAATTAAAAATAATTTTCAGAAATTAAATAATAATTTTTAGAATTTTCAGAAATTAAAAACGAATTTTTATAATAAAAATAAATAGGAAATATGATTTTTAAACATTTTTAAAACAGAAATCCAATTTTTGCAAAGTCTGGAAACTACAGGGACCAAACTGCATCGTTTTCAAAACTGCAGGGACCAAACTGCAATTTTGCAGTCCAGTCGCCCGAAAAAGTCGGGGATGGCCGGAGAACACGTTCCCGGAGTCCTCACCCCACCAACACCTCCAGATCACATCTACAGGTTACCAGGATCACAACCATGCAATCAATTCATCCTAACAATCCCTGAGTTGGCCGGAATTTGGCCGTGAAATTTTCCAGTTTTCGGCGAACATCGGAAAACTTCAAAACACAACTCCCTTCTCTACAGACCTCGTTGGTTTATGAAACTTATACGACTAGATTACAAATTTCACAGAGAACACAACCCACTATAACACAACATCAATCTATCACAGAATAAGAAACCCCCAAATTTCAATTAAGAACATTCATACGAGTTATAAACCCGAATTTTAAAATTCGAAAATCAAACTAAAATTTGAACATGTTATTGAACTCCAAATCAGACGTATGACATATGAAAATCATCAGGAAAACAAGCTCTACAACATGCAATCATCAAATCAAACAATCATCCGAACAAAAATTCATATTTTTAATAAAATAAATTCGAAAATAAATAAATTTTTAGAAAAATAACCTTAATTTCTGCAGGTGTATGGATTACAGAATCTGGTAGAGCTCTTCAAGACCTTCAGATTGGTTACTCGAGCTTTCCAAACCGAATTCAATAACACCTCCAAATGTTTGTTTGATTCTTAGAACAGTTTTAGGAAATTAGGGTTTTTCTCTGAAAATTATATAATTATCTGTCTGCAAATGATTTTGATACGAAATAAAATACGGTAAAAGGCTATTTATAATTACGGAAAATTAGGATCCCGTTGGATCATTCCGGATATAAAACGGTACATTTATTTGTAAAAACTGATCCAAACGGTATCGGTTTTCGGGATAATTATCCAAATCAGTACAATTTGTACTGCGGTCTTGGTCTCAGCGCCTGGTTACACGTATTACGAAGTGATAATTGTGATAGTTCAATAAAAAGCTCCCATTTATCGAAAATACGGGTTTTATTAATTTACCGAAACGAATATTGTATCGAAAATGTTGCGCCGGGACCCGCGCAGGACAAACCGTACGCCGGATCGAAAAAGTCGAAACATGGAATATGCTCGGAATATTACAATTAGGTTAGGAAGGAGTTCTCGAAAGAGTTTCGGGTTCCAAAAACGTAACAACGGTTGACGTCGGTTGGTTCCCGTTTTTATAAAATAGATTTTAATTACCCGAAAAAAGATTTTAGAAATTTCATATGATTCTTATAAATCCATAAACCAACATAAAAATAATTAGGAAGATATGACAATTATCTATATTTTATTTTGGACATATAAAAATTAAAATACTCAATTAATATTATTTTTGAATATTCAAGTACAGATAACACTTAACAATTAGCTCACGGAATATATACTGAACACACATAATAATTATATAATAGCAAAAATAATTACACGATATATTCCGGATATTACAACTTGGGTACCAAAATCAACTTGATTTGTTTTTGATGTGTGCAGGGAAATAAAAAGAATCTTTGGTATCTGGATAGTGGTTGCTCAAGGCACATGACTGGAGATTCTACCCTACTCACTAAGTTCAAGAAAAGAGCTGGCCCAAGTATTACCTTTGGAGATGACAACAAAGGCTATACTGTGGGATATGCTTAATTTCAAAAGACAATGGCATCATTGAAGAGGTTTCCCTAGTGGATGGTCTCAAGCATAATTTGTTGAGCATCAACCAACTTTTTGATAAGGGCAATTCAGTAACCTTCAATTCAGAAGCCTGTGTTGTGACAAACAAAAGGAGCAACAAAGTGGTTCTCACTGGAGTGAGAAAAGGAAATGTGTATCTAGCTGACTTCAACTCATCTAATGCAGAATCTGTCACTTGTCTTCTCTGGTAAAGCAAGTCAAGATGAAAGTTGGCTATGGCACAAGAAGTTGTCCCATCTAAACTTCAAGACCATGAATGAGCTTATCAAGAAAGAACTAGTTAGAGGTATTCCTTAAGTGGAGTTTACTAAGAATGGATTGTGTGATGCCTTCGAGAAAGGAAAGCAGATTAAAGTATCATTCAGAAAGAAGCTTGATTCAATAATTGAAGAACCTTTGCAATTGTTACACATGGACTTGTTTGGACCAGTCAATGTGTTGTCTATCTCAAGGAAAAGATTTTACCTAGTAATTGTGGATGATTTCTCAAAGTTCTCTTGGACATATTTCCTAAAGTCTAAAGATGAAGCTAGTGAAATCATCATCAATCACATTAGACAAGTCAACAATCACCCTGATTTTAATGTAAGAAGAATCAGGAGTGACAATGGAACTGAGTTCAAGAATTCTGTGATGGGATCATTTTGTGAAGAGAATGGGATTATGCATGAGTTTTCTGCAGCAAGAACTCCACAAAAAAATGGAATAGTGGAAAGAAAGGACATATCTCTTATTGAAGCTGCAGGAACAATGCTTGAAGAATTAAAGTTACTAACATATTTTAGGGCTGAAGCTGTGAATACTGCCTGCTACATTCAGAATATTTCTTTGGTTTATCAAGCAAAGTGTATGACACCCTACCAATTGTTCAAGAATAGGAAACCAACTCTAAATTTTCTTCATGTCTTTGGCTGCAAATGTTATATCTTGAGGAATCAAAGTGATCAACATGGGAAGTTTGATGCTAAAGAAGATGAAGGAATTTTTGTTGGATATGCTGTGAGAAAGGCATATTGGGTCTACAGTCTAAGAACCAACATTATTATGGAATCAATACATGTTGTGTTTGATGATAAAAAGATTGAGGGACTGCAAGATGGAGATTTCCATGAAAGCCTCAAGTTTGATAATGTGGAGATGGTTAGTGATGACAGTTATAACGACTCGTGTATTTCTGTATTATTTAAATACGTGAGTATGGAATTATTAGATAAGCAAAATATGTGTATAGCTTCTGTCAGCTATGTGTTGTTTTATTATTATGTGTGATTTTGATACACTGGAATTGTCCTCGTAATTAATTGTGGATTTGTACTGAATTATTTTTACTTTAAAAGTGGATTTAATACAAGTTTATTTGTGTAAATATGTGTATTATCTCTAAAATTGTTTTTAAGACTTTATAATCTCAATAATTATTTTTGGGATTTTATAAAATTTAGAAATCAACATTTCATCAATTATTTAACCCTGTATGATTTTCTGATTGCATTTATATGTAAAATCTGTATTTAATTTTCCGAATTCTTCAAAAATTATGAAACTCGTATTTAATCAAGTTGAGAATATTCCGGGAATTTTAAAATTAATTTGGGAATTTTTTAGATTAATTTTACCCGCGCGTTGATTCGTATATTTGTTAAAAGCGGGTATAAATTATGTTTCAGAAATTATTTTAAAAATTACAAAATTTATGTTTCTATAAACTCCGGGATATTTGTGACATTTTAAAACTATTTTCGTAATTTTCTGAAATTGTTTTGCGGGCACCTCGGTCCGTTAATTTCGAATTTCGGAATAAACCGAGTCTGAGAATCTTCGTGAATATCTATTAGTACACGTGTTAACATCACAGAATTTCAATGGCTACGTGGCCTGTTCTCACAAAACTGTGTTATACAGTTTTTTTTATTTTATTTAAAATATTAATCTCTCTTTCCCTCATCTCAATCTCTCTATCTCTGTTATTTCTCTCCCTCTCACAATCTCTCCAAAACTCTCATCTCTCTCATATCCCTTCCTCCTCTCCGTTTTCTTCTCTGCTCTCCCCTGTTCTTTCCACTTTCCGGTGGCCCTGTATTTTTCGGTAAAGTTACCGCCTGCTCCGGCGGGCTTGGTGGCATCAATTCCATTTTCGTCGAATCCACATGTATATACATATATATATATGTTCATGTGTGTATTGTGTGCGTGTATGGTCAGGAGAGGCCTTCGTGTTTCTGTGTTTTCCGGCGACTAACGCCGTCGTCTTCTTGCCGTCGTGTGTGTGGGTTAATAATGTGTGTGTTAATCGTGTGTGCGTGTTCAGCCGCTGTGTGTGGTGCCCTGTGTTACTGCCGCCTGTGCGGTGCTATTCCGGTCGTGTTTGTGGATCGTATTCCTGTGCTCCTCTGTTTCTCTGTTTGGGCCTGTTTCGTTTGGGCCTCTGTTGGGCTAACTTGGTGCAGATTGGTTTGAGTTATGATTTTTAATTATTGATTTATTTATTTAATGCAGGAAATCTGTTGAATAATAATTCGTGATGTTAAATCCAATTTGTACGGATAATGATTTTAAAAATCGGTGAGATTTCGTGTGGAAACGCGGAATTATTCGGGCACCGACGAATTTTACCGGCGTCCGCGATGACTTTTACAAGCGGACGGTGGACGGTGATGATATATTCTGAGTCTTAATATTTTAAAATAAATAAATTAATTCGTGAAATTATCTTTGAAACGAGAATTTAATTTTACATTCAAGTCGAGTACGTAATTTAGTTGATGAATTGTGATTGGATTGTTGTTATTGAATTGACGTCGACTGATGTTTCGACGGGTAGTCCGATAAATAAATGAGACGCTGCCCGATTTCCGGGAAACTGAATTATGTAAATACGGGAACATATCCGATGAATATCGAGACGTCGAGAAACTATATATATATATATATATATATGTATGTTTTACACGAAACCTGGTTGTACGATGTGATGCAATATTTTGCCAAATCGATAACCCTAATTCCGTAAAATAAAAAGTATATGTGTTTTTCCGAAAACGAACACCGAACCGATCTTCGAGATTCTGAACCCTATTTGTTGCGTGTGTTATTATGATATTCATAAATACGAGTCGGGTTTGAATATCGTTGGGTAAGAATTAGTATCAAGGATATGTCAAGCATAGCTAGACATCTAACATAGGGTATTTCGACCCTGTAGGTTATAATCGGGAACCTAAAAGTGGACAATGGACTAGAGATGACCTAGTAGTCAGTCAACAAGCTCAGTAGAGTTTCAACAGAAAAACCTGAGTGTCGAAATCGAATCCAATGGGATCTAGTGGTTGGACGTTAAAGCCTGAGCGACAGAGTCGGCTCAGAGTTGATCAGTAATAGTTTTAAAGCCCTATAAGGCAAGTACTTCTGAACTTTCCTTCAAGATATATTGCCAATATTTTCGAACTGTTTCATAACATGTCGCTATTATTCAAAATAACTCATGTTTTATAATGCAAGTGCTATAAACTATTTAACTTTGAACCCTGGTTTTTCTTGTTCTTGAGCCATAACTCTTATTCTTTGTAAACCATCCTTTGTTGATCCTCAGACACCAAACCACACAAATATGATACTACATCTCAAATGTATAACTACCAAACACCAAACACCAAACACTGAAACAAAATTGTGTGAAGACACAGAAACTTTTATACTCCAACCATTATTTATAACATCAAAGAACTATACCTTGAAACACCATTATTTATCTAATACCTGATCCTTTTACATGCTGAAAACCGTTTCTCATACATACCTTGATATACCCTTATGATACTCATGAATCACATTACGCTTTTGTACAAATGCTTTATCAATGTTGATGATGATCTTGCTTGTTGAATTGTATTGTTTATTACACTGAATTATTTTAGAATTGGATAGTTTTCTTATGTGGACCAGATTCGTGGTCAGACCAGATTCGTGGTCGAATTAGGCCAATGTGTGCCTTGGATCCAGTAATTAGAGCAGTGCTGAGTGCTTTGCTCGGGGTTAGTGCGTGACTGATCAGTAGCCTAACCTTGGTTTTAAAACTTAAAATGAATATCCAATTCTAATGATTAGTTAAAAAGAAACTTGATTCATCTGAATTATCCCATTTGATCATTGTTTAACCTCAGTTATCGTTATTATGACTTGCTGAGCTAGTTAGCTCACTCTTGCGAATCTTTTTATGTATTCTACAGTTAAGAAGGACATGGTTGATAGCGAGGTTTCCCAGTTCAATGTACGAGCTAGGATTCCAGATTGAGTTGAATCGAGCTAGCAGTAGCTTATTGCGGTAGTGAGATAGTAATATTGTAAGGATAATTTTATTGTCGGTTGTAATTAAATTAGTTGGGATTTGGTACGTTGTAATAAAAGTTAAGGTTGTGACTTGACTTCATACTTTAACCTGTTGCGATCCGTGGTTATATAGAGCAGTGCCATTGCAATTAATATTTCATATACAGGTTGATATATTGTGTTTGTGTTGTGGACCCCAGACTTCTGACCCGGGTTTGGAGGGCGCCACGGCTTGGTATCAGAGCTACAGGTTATAAGTCACTGAAACAAGCCTAGATTGTCGGGATTAGGTAGAGGGTTAGGATTAGGAATAGGAAATAGAAAGATAAGTCATCGTGAGGTTGAGTGCGACTGTATAGTAGGTCTCAGGCATGGTTCGTGTTATGATTCGGGATTCTTAATTTACGACGTAATTTCCAGACAACGGCAATGGCAGATCCTGATTTCCCTGTATCATCGAAACATTTGGAGTTTTCCATTCGAGGATCGTCATCTGCTATCAGATTTGAGTTGCACCTTGTTCTTTCATCAGTATTAACGGTACTATCTTCTGTTATGACAGTTGCACCTCTTTAAGCTATTCTACGCTATTCTACCACCTTTTGATACGAGACTACTTATTTAAGAACCTCCATCTGTTTAATTTTGTTTTACTGGACATTCGGCCGTGAGTGTATCTCTTTAGTTTACCCTACATCTTGTTTTATACCCTCGGTTTAAAACTTATCCTATAAAGCAACAGTACCTACGAGGATGAATTCGGAAGTTACAGTGAATGGTGAATACTGGAGATATAAATAAGGGTGAGAAGAAGCCTAAAAAGAAGATTCAGGTGTTCCGAAAGATAGTTGTTACCAGATTAAAAGAAACCATTAGAGATTAGACCACCCATGACTAGCTAGTGGAATGGATTAGATGAGTATTGAAAAGGGAATTAGAGGAGATTATGGATCTGGAGATTTCTTGAAGTTAGATAATTGTGTTATGATGATGTGATATATTTGTAGTAACAATGTGATGTGTCGTCAGTGGACTTGTTGACTATTGGATAACCTATTCTACTTTACGACTGTAAAGTTGATGACGGGAGCATTACCAGTATGAAAGTGTTGACGTGAAGCTACGAATACAATAACATGCAACGATAATTGAAGTGATCGTCGATTAAGGAAGGCATATGGACACGATAAAGAAGAAAAGGTAGGTTGAAGTGAACGGACCTTTATGTGATTGTTCTTTGGTACCTTTTATAGGTCGGAAGGACAACAACCAACTCATATCGTAAGGACAACCAGATTTGTGATTTTCAAAAAAATTTAACAAGTTTTCAAAAAAGATTTTTTTCCTTACAAAATTTCTAAAAGCCTTTTTGAATAAAATAAGTTTTAAACCTTGGTTGTCAAGTTACTACTTGAGTTTCTAGTTTGTTAAAAGACCCGGATTGCCTGGAAGGATGTTTGTTTCAGACTTAGTATTGTTAATTCAGAGAACGAAGTAACCCGCGATTATGAAGAAGTTGACTATTCCTAACGGTTTGACAAGGTTAATAACAGAATCCGTGTACGGAGTAATTATTCATCCAGTGGCGGAGACCATTAAAGTTTAAAGAATTCATTGATGTAAAAGGGGCCTGGGCGTGATCGAAGAAGATTGGGAAGATTTTCGAACTTTTCTAAAAGAAGAATATCATTAACGAAAGGATTATTATGTTGAATGATTCGTAATTATTCTAAATTAAAAAAGAGGAAACTCGATGTGATGACCTCAATCTCGGGGTTAGGAAATGAGGACTCACACACCTCTAATCTACTAATTAAATATGCATAAACCCCGATTAACTACTAACAGGATCAACAGGATAAAGTATGAGATAAGATTACAACTACCAATCACCGAATATAACTTACAAACCCAAAATATTATTAAATAATCAATATCGATTCCGGCTGGGAACCGACAGATAACCCATTGTATCTTTAAACACCTCTTACTAGGCGCGAGCTCACTCATAACCTGTACTACCTGCTCTGACAACTGGAAGCCCTCAACACGGTAGGGACCACCAGGTACGCTCTTACGAGCAGTGCGCCTAAGCCTGGCCATCTTCTTGCTTAACTGCCATGGTTAGATTAAGACAAAACAATGAGTATAAAACTCAACAAGTAACTAAATAGCAGTTCTACAATAACAATTCTCAATATGCTTTGAACAAACTAGGGCATTCTATTTTAGCTAATCTAGGTGGCAGATTTCCATATATTTCTTTTTGGTTTTCTTTGAGATAAGGAAAGGGTATCCGAAGAATAGTTGGGCTTTCAAGAAAACACAGCTCGAAACAGGGCAAAAGCCGACATTCATCACAATTCATTATAGGATCAAAATAGATCTTGCGATAGAGGAAAGCAACAATATTTCAAGATATAGAATCATTCATATGATTAACAATTTCAGGAATCAGGGTTCTGAGATTTAAGCTCCACAATAACATAATCAACTCTTTTCAAAACAGTATAAACCATTTTCATTTCCAAAAATCAATTTACTGAATAAAAGTTTCAGTTCCCTTTTTAAATAATCATTTAGAACCCTTGATTGGATCACTTATCTTTCCATTTCATTATATACGGGTGATCAGCCCGTATCGACCTCCATTCCGGTCTTTAAGGTACCATTCGGCATAATTTCAGCCTTAAATTGGACTAGTCCCACTAGCCTCTTACCATGACTGGACTAGTCCCACTAGCCTCTTACGTCTCAATCCAATCCATCAGGAATTCATTTGGAAAACCTTGAGTTGGAAAACAATAGGTTTTCTAAAATTCATTTTATCATTACCAAGCCTTTGAAATCATTCGGACTCTTTCAAGTCGAAACTCATTCTTAATTCAGATTTAAAGAAACAAAGTTCAAGGAGTGAATCAAAGATACGCAAAGAACAATTCTCAAGAATTCTGTATCAAGGATAACAAGGTACTAAATTTGAAGGATCAGAAATAACTTAGGGATCATTAGGGCGATCAAGAGAAACAGGGTATCATTAACAGAGTTATCCAAGATAATTTTAAGGTTCAATATAATCATGGCATTATAGGAAACTTAAACAGAAAGGCAGATTATCAACGGGTGAAATCAATAGGATTATCAATAACAGGTTATCAAGAACAAAAGGGTACTTCAAATCAATATCAGGGTTTCATAAAGCAAGGGTTTCATACTTTAACAGTTCAATACTCTACATGGTATGAACAACATTTCCTTTACAATCATTTATACAAGTAATCAGAGTTACTTGCCTGAAATTGCTTTCCTGAGGGTTGAACTACTGCCACCTAGTATACTTTTCCCTTTCCTAGCCCAAATGCCCTCACGCTCCGAATCTACAATAAAACCAGAAATCTTAATTAGATTCCCAACTCTCGTTCCCGGAACGATCACTCTATACGATAACTCGATTATATTCTTGACTCGAACTATACGAGTATAGCTTATACAAATAAGCACACAGCACATAGCACATAGCACAATTCTTTCTCATAGTTTTCATATCCTTATATACCTAGCAATCAAAGCGTACTCGCTTGACCTAGGCTATTTCTCCAATCACACTAACACTACTCTTTTACGAGTACTAGACCCTTTTACAACCAAACATTTACGTGCATACTATCACATATATCAATCGACTTAATTCCCTTTTCTTTTATTCCTTAATTCGAATCAAAACAACAATCCAATCAAGCAAAAATCAAAGATTTTCACATATAACACTCAATCATTCTTTCAATTACCAAAATCAAGTTTTGACCTTTATTTCTTATGGCCTATTCGGCCTTATTGCAAATACCCACCATAAAATCAATCAAATACTCACTTTAATTCACATAAACACGTATCTTATTCAACAACCTTTAAAGAACCACTCTCCTTTCTTTTAATCATAAAAATCTGAACCATAATCATACATATACAATCAAATTTCTCAAAAATCACACCATGCAACTTTAGTTCTAGCATGATCCAACATTTAAACTATCACCATTTTCTTTATTAACAAATTTTGAACATAAACACCACTCAATCATGGTCATGAAATCAAGTTCTCATTAGTCACTAAGATTTTTAGCAAAAAAAATCAACTCAATTCTCTTTTTAAGCCTAAGACCCATTCGGGTTTATCAAGAAAACACACATGCAAAGATCAATCTTGACATGCAAAGTCCTATATCACATTTTCAACTTATTTTAAGCCTTAACTAAGTCATTTAACTTACTTTCATCAAGATTTCCGAAGCACAAAGCCAATCATCACTTAATGACTCAACCTTAATCAAATTATTCAATCAACATGCATGCATTCACTTAATCACAAATCAATCTCTTCTAAACCCATTTTCTATTCGGCAAAGATTCAAAATTCAAAATCCAAGAACCAAACATTGACATGCATCACTAACTCCTCTTTTAAATCAACATGCAACTCTATTTCCTACTAATTAAGCTTAGTTCATACCAAGATCAAGTCACAAAATTCAATTTCCCTTTTTATTAGCATAAAGCCGAAGCAAAACTCACATGCAAATCATAAAATTTGGTTTTCTAAGCAACAATCACTTTGCACACATTCATTTTACAATCAAGGAAATCATTTTACCAATCACATACTCAATTTTCGACAAAAGAAGCAAAACCCTTTTCCAAGTTTTCAAGAAATCATAACATGTAACATTAAAATCCAACAATCACATCATGGAAAACCCACCGGCTCTCCTTTGGATCATGGCCGGTGGTGGTCGAACTTGAGAGAGTCCATGACGGATCTCCTCTCGAGTTTATGACCTCCAAAACCTCTTAAAATCACTCTTATAGTTATGCTTCAAGAAATTGTTTTTCCTAAACACAACCATAGTGATCAATCATCAAAACACTTGCAAATACTTACATGCAAATAGGAATCAAGAAGTATACTGAAAATAAAGGCTAACGGTAGCAATATCTTTGAGTTTGAGTAAGATTTGGGGGTTGCATGCAAGTGAGAGAGATGAGAGATGAGAGGGCCGAGAGGGAGTGAAAGAGAGAGAGAGTGTTCGGGAGAGAGAGGAGAGAAAAGAAAGAGAGAAGAGAGAAAAGAGAGAATGAGTGCACAAAAGAAAGAAAAGAAAAGAAAGTGGGTTATATATAGCACTTAGAAACAAGGGCAATCTAGTAATTTACCAACTTCCTTTTACTCACTCATTCCTTTTCTTTTTACTTAGATGCGATAAAATTCAAATACAAAATATATCTCTCTCGGAAAGTCGAGAATTATTGAAAATGACATTTTTAACGCGTAGGCCTCGAAATTAGCTTTTTATCCATTACTCATAATAAGAATTTGAGCGAACGGTTGATTTTATATCAATTTCGCAAACTCGCTTTAATAAATACCTTTTCCACATAAAATTGATTTAAAAATGCAAAGATCAGCAATTAAATTCACTTATTATTTTTAAAAAGTCTTTAAGACCTCTACGAAGATAACAGAACAAATCCCATGTTTTTATCCATCTCAGATGATTTTATAAAAATGCACGAAGGTTAAATAAACCCTTATGTAAATCACATAATTCCTTTAAAATTCACAGAAATTAACACAGAACATATAATCATGCACACAATCAAGCAATCACACGCATATAGTCACATAACGACTCAGGTCTGATCACAAATTTATTCTTCTTTCAATCTTTATTCCCTTTTACGCGTACCGGGTCACGTTCATCCTGACGGCCCGACGCTCAGCGTTTTGATTACGCTTCTCATTACCTTTGCCAATCCACACGTCTCTTAAGACGAAATACTTTATTCATTCACTTCACATATAATTCACATTTTATATTATTTAATTTCCATATTAGGACGGGTTCCGTTCTACCTGACGGCCCGAAACCACAGCTCGACTTCTAAGCTGACTCTTTAAATTGGAATGTTTTTATCCACGCTCCTTAACTCTAATATACAGATAAGACAAATAATTACCACTTAATCTCATAATCTCATCACATAACACATACTTTACTTTCTTAATTACGACGCAAAATTCTCGGTCGTTACACTCGAGGTTATCTGGTAAGAACTCCATTATGATCGAATTTTTAAAATATTGTACGTGTAGGCGTGATGTTGCAGACGAAAGACTTAACCAGTAAGAATCTACTATAATGCTTAAATTGGGAAGGCATTTCAGCGTATTTTCTAAAGTTGTTATATGATACAACGGGGATATGATCGAACAAGCTCGAAAGATGTATACATGTGAAATATGGATGGTAACCAACGGTATCATTCTTGTCTCCAATATTATAGCGTATATTCCTTTTTGATTCCTAAATATTATGTACTTATTTTCCTAATAAATTCTTTATGATGATATCAAAAAGGAGGATGTTGCATTCCTTTCAAATTTAATTGTGTCCCCCCAAATTTGCTTCTGAGTGGGACAAACAGTATTATGATGAGACGCTTTGTCGGAATGACGAAGAGTCGAGTGGGACGCCACCTAATCATCTGCTGTATGCCATATGGTATGAAAGACTGGCCATCTTAAGCACCAATGTGGTTGTCTCATTCATATCCAAATCCTTGTTTCTTCTTTCTTTTCAACTCTAATTTTTGTTGAACTGTGAATCCTTCTGGTTGTTTTGTTGTACTGTCGTTCTTTTCAAGAGTTTTTCTAACAGAAATCAATGTATTATGGACCAAGCGGGCAAAGTTCCATCTACCTTTCATGCATGGAAAGAAAACAAGGGCATATGACGAGAATTGCAAATCACTAGCCCCAGTCAGGGATGCACTAAGAATTAAGGGAATCTTCTCCAATAAAGAATACGTCTTCGAGAACGAGAATATGTGATTTTCCTGTGAAATATATTATTCAGAATACGGATGTGATGACATGGATGATTATGGTGAATACCTTACACGTTAAAGTATTAAAAGATGTGAGAGAAACTTAATTGTTTATCTCTCAAGGTTTTGTTGATAAGATGAATTTCCCTGTTGAATTGATAAGATTAGGAACAAAGGACTAACAAGTCAAGAACGTGAAATTGTTGAACAAGTGAGTACCAATGGTGGAATTGAGATTCCTGGCAATAAGTTGTGAAGAATTGATATCATGGAAGATAAGAGGATTTGACAATATTTTAAGGCATGGATTAACTATTAAAACGTGATGTCCAGACAGACCGTTGTGATGAAAAGATAATTCTGAGGACACCAAATGAGAAGGTGATGAGGTTCAGAAGATGAACGAAAGTAAATAATTTGTTAATGATGATTACGGTGATCAAGATATGAGCATTATGGTGATTATGGGATACATAAAAGCCAGACGCAAACAAAAATTTGAAGATTTTATAGCAATTAAGGAGTTTCAAGATATGTTTCCAGATGAGTTATCAACATTTCCTCCCGATAGAGAAATAAAGCTCGTGATTAACTTAGCACCTGAGACGAAGCCAATGACCAAGGCCTTACACAAAATGGAACCAGTTAAAATGAGGAAGTTAGCAAAGCAGATGCAAGAGACGTTAGAAGAAGGAGCGATTAGACCTAGTGTACCCCATAAGGTGCACTGGTATTAATTACCAATAAGAAAGATGGAAGTATGAGATTATGCGTCGACTAGCGAAAGCTCAACAAGTTTACTATCAAGAGCAAGTATCTGTAACCTTGACCCAATGATTTGTTTGATCAGATGAAGGAAGCAAAATACTTTTATAAGACTGATTTAAGACTTGGTATTTCACCAATTGAAGATTAGACCTATGAATATATCAAAGATAATTTTCAGAACTAAGTACTGTTCTCGTATTGTCATTTGGATTAACCAATATACCATTAATATTTGAACTTGGTAGACAAAATCTTTAAGGAATATCTGGATAAGTTGTAGTGTAACACTTAAAGTCAGCGGAGGACCATGCAAAGCATTTAATGATAACTGAGAAGTTGGAGAAGAAGGAAGTGGTATGTAAAATTTACAAGGTGAAAGTTTTGATGGTAGAAAGCATAAATAATTAGTGAGAAGGAGACCAAAGGAGATCCAGTAGAAATTAAAGTTATAATGAATAAAGGAAGGCCAAAAGCACCAACAAAAGTAAGAAGTTTTACTGGTTATTACTAAAAATTGTGCAGGATTTCTCGAAAGTTGCAACACCTTTGGCGAAGCTAACCAGGAAAAGCAAGAAGTTTATATGAAATGGAGGAGGGTGAAGAAAGTTTTGCGGAGTCGAATGAAAGAATGGTTACGTCACCTGCTTTATCACTTTGAAAGTATCAAGGAGATTTTATAGTTTATAATGATGTTTCTCATAAGGGAATAGGATGTGTGTTGATGCAGCACAATAAAGTTATTGTATATGCATCCAGACAACCAAAACCTTATGAGCAGAAGTATCCTACTCATAATTGGAACTAGCAGTAATAATATTTTCTTTGAAAGATTGGGAAACATGAAATGTATGGAGAAAAGTGTAAGATCTATATGGACCATAAAAGTTTGAAGTATGTACTCACGAGGAAAAGCAAATGTAGAGGCAGACGATAAGCCAAAAGGTGAGAACGAATATAGAAACTGTACCAGAAGAATTATCTATGGAATTTTAGAAGTTGGAGTTGGAAGTCAGATATATAATCCTAAGGAAACAAGGATGGGTAGTATGACCTTTCAGTCAAAGTTGTTAAGGGAAGGATAAGGAGATGTCAAGAGAAGATAATGGATCATGATGTTACCAGTTAGTAAGAGGAAATTTATACGCCCAGGAGAACGATCACGATATCCCCAGGTTTTCTTCCAACACTGGATACTACAATTAGAAGGATTAAGAAATGAGATCCCACAGGGAATTCACCATATAAAGTATTTAATTTATTGAACAAATGCCAAGATATACGGAAATTTAAAGAAAAATAGTGATAACCGGGTATAAGAAGCGAATCGTAAAGTGTACCAGTAATGTTGATGGAGAAAAGGAATGAAATTATGAGATTAAGTACTGATTGTCGGGAGCTGGACAAAACAACAAATAAGAGTAAGTGACCCCTATAAAGAATAAATTACCTACGAAACCTAATTCATGAAGTGTGTTATATTTCGAGAATTAACTTAAGATCCGACCTGAGAACCTATCAGAGATTACGATTAAAGTAAGTTAAGAGCATTGTAAGCTCTGGTGATATTATGTGAAATAACAAGCGTATCAGGTGATTATAAGGAATTAAGGATCATGGTGTATAAGGAGTACTTAAATAAGCAAACTGTATTTATTGATAACATCCTCAGCTACTCAAAGAACAAGAAAGTCTGCGTGAAATGCCCAAGGATTTTTCTCCAAGGATCAGAAGGAAAGCAACTATGCGTTGAGTTTCAAGGATGAAATTTTGACTAAGGTTAACAAAAGACTCTGATTAATCCGTTAACAACTACCTGAGAAAAGCCGTATGGTAACAGATGCCTTATGCCGACATAAAGGATTGGATGTAATTAAGACCACTGAGGAGTTAACAAAATTGGAAAGAGTGGAATATGAAGTTCAAATACCTAAAAGTGATAATAAGTGAATACACGAGATTACTTTTCAACCTTAACAGATAAAAATGAATAGAAGATGTTTAAATGTCTGGAAGCTAAAGTTGAAAATGAGCACCGCTTATCATCCTTAAACGGAGAGTCAAAGTATGGAAGTGATTCAGAAAATGTAAGATATGTTGAGAGATTGAGTTTTAAGGAAACGCTGGAATGATCATTTATCATCGATGTCATCTTTGGAATGCCACTTTACCAAGCTTCATGTGAACGCAAGTGTAGGTCCCCATTTTTATTGAGATAAAGTGGGAGAAAGGAAGTTGTTAAATTCTAAGGTAATTCAGCACACCAAGAGCGTAGTGATATTGGTTGAAGCAGCTCGGATAGACAAAGGAAGAAGGCGAAATTGTATCGAGAGAGAGTATGAATATAGAAACAGGACCAGTAATGTTAGTACAAGTTTCTTCTTGTAAGAGACTGGATAAGTTTGAGTAAAAAGGGACAGTTTAAGTCCTAAAATTTAGTAAACCATCTGAGGTATCGATAAATATGGATAAAATTGTTCATGAGTTGATGTTACCGTCACAATAGTATGTACATATAATGTGTTTTGCCTGTCAAGGTTAGGGCGATAAGTATCTGATTCGAACCAAGTGATTGATCAGAAGCCAATGGGCTCTGGTCCAAGTTGTTTTGCATATAGTGATTGATCTAAATTCTTGATCGTAAAGGCAAGTCATTGAAAATGAGTGTATATCTATAGTAAGTACATTTGAAATCCTCGAGTATAAGAGTCTACTTGGAAACTAGAGTCAGATATGCTTGACAAATATCCTCATGTATTGTAAAATCAGATTCTGAGGACATAATCTTTTTAACGGGGGAAGGATATAACGACTCGTGTATTTCATTATTATTTAAATACGTGAGTATGGAATTATTATATAAGCAAAATATGTGTATAGCTTCTGTCAGCTATGTGTTGTTTTATTATTATGTGTGATTTTGATACACTGGAATTGTCCTCGTAATTAATTGTGGATTTGTACTGAATTATTTTTACTTTTAAAAGTGGATTTAATACAAGTTTATTTGTGTAAATATGTGGATTATCTCTAAAATTGTTTTTAAGACTTTATAATCTCAATAATTATTTTTGGGATTTTATAAAATTTAGAAATCAACATTTCATCAATTATTTAACCCTGTATGATTTTCTGATTGCATTTATATGTAAAATCTGTATTTAATTCCTGAATTCTTCAAAAATTATGAAACTCATATTTAATTAAGTTGGGAATATTCCGGGAATTTTAAAATTAATTTGAGAATTTTTTAGATTAATTTTACCCGCGCGTTAATTCGTATATTTGTTAAAAGCGGGTATAAATTATGTTTCAGAAATTATTTTAAAAATTATGAAATTTATGTTTCTATAAACTTCGGGATATTTGTGACATTTTAAAACTATTTTCGTAATTTTCTGAAATTGTTTTGCGGGCACCTCGGTCCGTTAATTTCGAATTTCGGAATAAACCGAGTCTGAGAATCTTCGTGAATATCTATTAGTACACGTGTTAACATCACAGAATTTCAATGGCTACGTGGCCTGTTCTCACAAAACTGTGTTATGCAGTTTTTTTATTTTATTTAAAATATTAATCTCTCTTTCCCTCATATCAATCTCTCTATCTCTGTTATTTCTCTCCCTCTCACAATCTCTCCAAAACTCTCATCTCTCTCATATCCCTTCCTCCTCTTTGTTTTCTTCCCTACTCTCCCCTGTTCTTTCCACTTTCCGGTGGCCCTGTATTTTTCGGTAAAGTTACCGCTTGCTCCAGCGGGCTTGGTGGCATCAATTCTGTTTTCGTCGAATCCACATGTATATACATATATATCTGTTGATGTGTGTATTGTGTGGGTGTATGGTCAGGAGAGGCCATCGTGTTTCTGTGTTTTCCGGCGACTAACGCTGCCGTCTTCTTGCCATCGTGTGTGTGGGTATGGGTGTGTGCGTTAATAATGTGTGTGTTAATCGTGTATGCGTGTTCAACCGCTGTGTGCAGTGCCCTGTGTTACTGCCGCATGTGCGGTGCTATTCCGGTCGTGTTTGTGGATCGTATTCTTGTGCTCCCATGTTTCTCTGTTTGGACCTGTTTCGTTTGGGCCTCTGTTGGGCTAACTTGGTGCAGATTGGTTTGAGTTATGATTTTTAATTATTGATTTATTTATTTAATGCAGGAAATCTGTTGAATAATAATTCGTGATGTTAAATTCAATTTGTACGGATAATGATTTTAAAAATCGGTGAGATTCCTAATATTTTAAAATAAATAAATTAATTCATGAAATTATCTTTGAAACGAGAATTTGATTTTACATTCAAGTCGAGTACGTAATTTAGTTGACGAATTGTGATTGAATTGTTGTTATTGAATTGACGTCGACTGATGTTTCGACGGGTAGTCCGATAAACAAAGGAGACGCTGCCCGATTTCCGGGAAACTGAATTATATAAATACGGGAACGTATCCGATGAATATTGAGACGTCGAGAAACTATATATATATATATATATATATATATATATATGTTTTATACGAAACCTGGTTGTACGATGTGATGCAATATTTTGCCAAATCGATAACCCTAATTCCGTAAAATAAAAAGTATATGTATTTTTCTGAAAACGAATACCGAACCGATCTTCGAGATTTTGAACCCTATTTGTTGCGTGTGTTATTATGATATTCATAAATATGAGTCGGGTTTGAATATCGTTGGGTAAGAATTAGTATCAAGGATATGTCAAGCATACCTAGACATCTCACGTGGGGTATTTCGACCCTGTAGGTTATAATCGAGAACCTGAAAGTGGACAATGGACTAGAGATGACCTAGTAGTCAGTCGACATGCTCAGTAGAGTATCAACAGAAAAACCTGAGTGTCGAAGTCGAATCCAACGGGATCTAGTGGTTGGACGTTAAAACCTGAGCGACAGAGTCGGCTCAGAGTTGATCAGTAATAGTTATAAAGCCCTGTAAGGCAAGTACTTCTGAACTTTCCTTCAAGATATATTTCCAATATTTTCGAACTGTTTCATAACATGTCGCTATTATTCAAAATAACTCATGTTTTATAATGTAAGTGCTATAAACTATTTAACTTTGAACCCTGGTTTTTCTTGATCTTGAGCCATAAGTCTTATTCTTTGTAAATAATCCTTTGTTGATCCTCAGACACCAAACCACACAAATATGATACTACATCCCAAATGTATAACTACCAAACACCAAACACTGAAACAAAATTGTGTGAAGACACAGAAACTTTTATACTCCAACCATTCTTTATAACATCAAAGAACCATACCTTGAAAAACCATTATTTATCTAATACCTGATCCTTTTACAGGCTGAAAACCGTTTCTCATACATACCTTGATATACCCTTATGAATCGCATTACGCTTTTGTACAAATGCTTTATCAATGTTGATGATGATCTTGCTTGTTGAATTGTATTGTTTATTACACTGAATTGTTTTAGAAGTGGATAGTTTTCTTATGTGGACCAGATTCGTGGTCAGACCAGATTCGTGGTCGAATTAGGCCAATGTGTGCCTTGGATTTAGTAATTAGAGCAGTGTTGTGTGCTTTGCTCGGGGTTAGTGCATGACTGATCAGCAGCCTAACCTTGGTTTTAAAACTTAAAATGAATATCCAATTCTAATGATTAGTTAAAAAGAAACTTGATTCATCTGAATTATCCCATTTGATCATTGTTTAACCTCAGTTATCGTTATTATGACTTGCTGAGCTAGTTAGCTCACTCTTGCGAATCTTTTTATGTATTCTACAGTTAAGAAGGATATGGTTGATAGCGAGGTTTCCCAGTTCAATGTACGAGCTAGGATTCCAGATTGAGTTGGATCGAGCTAGTAGGAGCTTATTGCGGTAGTGAGATAGTAATATTGTAAGGATAATTTTATTGTCAGTTGTAAGTTAAATTAGTTGGGATTTGGTACGTTGTAATAAAAGTTAAGGTTGTGGCTTGACTTCATACTTTAACCTGTTGCGATCCGTGGTTATATAGAGCAGGGTCATTGCAATTAATATTTCATATACAGGTTGATATATTGTGTTTATGTTGTGGACCCCAGACTTCTGACTCGGGTTTAGAGGGCGCCACAACAGTGATGATGAAAGTGATCAAGAAACAGTGTATAAGGAAAATGCTGAAAAATCTACAACTAATGAAGCACATAATTCAACATCTGTCGAGTTACAAAATGCTTCATCCGTTGGGAGACAATCTGCCTTATCTGTGGGAAGACAATCAGCTTCATCCGTCGGGACACAAAGTGCTTCATCCATCGGAACATTAAGAGAAGCTGAAAGTCATAATTGATCACTTAAAAAAAGTTCCCCATTCTCAAATCAAAGATTCACAAACTCAGAGGGAGTTTCCAATAATCAAAACTCAGTCACACATCAAGACAACAATGAGGCCTCTTCATCTAGAGCTAATCTACCTCAACAAAGAAAATGAACTAAAGATCACCCTTTTGAGCTCATCATTGGTGATGTATCTTCTAGAGTTCAAACAAGGAGAGAAACTCAAGAAGATACAGCAGCTTCCTATCTAAGGAAGAACCAAAGAAGGTAGAAGAAGCTTTCTTGGATCCTGATTGGATTTTAGCTATGCAGGAGGAGCTAAACCAATTTGAAAGGAACAAGTAATCCGGAACAAAGCTAGATTGGTTGCTAAGGGCTACTATCAACAAGAAGGAATAGATTTTGATGAAACCTTTGCTCCTATTACAAGACTTGAAGCAATCGGAATCTTTTTAGCCTATGCAGCTCATGCCAATTTCAAGGTCTATCAGATGGATGTTGTTAGGTCCCAATTTGTTTGTAGAAGGGGGGGTTGAATGCAAACAATACCGTTTCGTCGAATAAAATGCGGAATAAAATTGTGAAACAAAATTCAAGTTAAATAAAACTTTTATTAAACTTGAAAGGTGTTACAACTACGGTATCGATTACAAGGGATTAATCTCAAATCAATTATTACAAATTTAGAATAAATTCGACATGAACTTTTTCTATTTTTGTAATTAAAAGATCAAATGCTAAAAAGCGATTTGAGATTAAGTTCTAGGGATTTTAATCCGCTAGATTGATATACAAGAACAAGATAAGTATTTCTAGTTGATTAGATTTAACATTACAATCTAGAAATTATGATCTTGAATAAACAGAAGAAAGGATGAAATATTTTCTCTTTGGTTCTGCTATAATTTTCTCGTTCTGTATATCAGCTGCTCTGTTTTTGCTAAGTATTGAATAGATGATGTCTTCTGCTTCTTTTTAAATAATCACAGCCGAAGTTGTTGAGAACTGGTGTGACAATCCATTTAAGCTTGAATGACTTTCGGTGAGACAATCTATTAGAGCTAGGAAGACAATTAAAATGAACTAGCAAGACTTTCGGTATGACTATTGATTGTCATACCGATTGTCATTGTAGTACAATTGAAATTGTTTTTCTGAATACTTAATTGATTTTAATCTATTTGAAAATTCTATTAAAACAATCAACTGAATTTGCAAGACATTCGGTATGACTATCAATTGTCATACCGATTGTCATACTAGTACAATCAGTTGTCTTTTTAGAATTATCACAGATTTTAATCAATTAATATTCTGAAAATCCTTGATATTAATTCTAAATTAATTAATCAATTTAATTCAATTAATCAATAAATTAATCCTTGCAGATATAATTTATTTTCTTAATTAAATTATATGATTTAATTAATTAATGGAGAATTAATACTAACGCTGAGCAGCAACCATTCTTCTGACAATCTTCTGAAAGTCACTGAGACTTGTGAATCAATTCCGCCACTTCAATGCTGACACTCGATGTACTGTCTGGTTCATGAGTGACTAACTTTTGTGACGTTTCTTCATGTCTTGACTTTAACATTCTGATTGAATCCTTGTAATAAATTGATACCTTGACGAGATCTCTGTCACTTGATTAAATCCACGATCTTGATTTATATCACTGAGGCATGATCAAATTCTTGAACTTCTTCCAGTGAATCTTCAAGTCTGCAGATGAACAATGTTTCTTTATCCTTTGACAGATGTTACTTTGTGAGATCTCTCTGACGATTGATCCACTATTTACTTGTTACATTCTTATTTGAGTTGAGTTAAATCCTTGAATAAACGAATAGGCTTAACATATGCCTTTCAATCTCCCCCTATTTGCTTGTTAGACAATAACAACAAATACCTAGAGGATAACTCAACTAACAAATAAGAAAAAGATATAAACAGTAATGCAACGTAAATAGCAGAAAAGTTCTGGATTATATTTAACATTTTCCAGATTCCAAATGAAATTTACAAGTGAATACAAGATAGATGTTCCTCTAGCCTGAACATATAACTACATTAGACTATCTTGATTCATAACGCTCTAATCATATTACATTGAGTTTTGAGCTAATTGACTTTAGTTGTCTTCTCTTCTGACTTCACCTTCTTCTAAATCTTGAAGCAATTCCTTGTCAAAAACACGATCCTTTTCTGAAGTGAAGCTTGCAGGTCTGACTGGTTGAACTCCAACTGTCTTCAACTTATTCTTGAGTTGATTGTACCTTTTAACATTCTTCTCACAATAAGCTTGAATCAAGTCAGCAGCTTGAGTCTTCAACATGGATGAATATCCAGCAGTTCTCAAATGATGTTCCATCCAGACCAGATGCTTAGCTGAGTAGTCTTTAAGAGATTGTACATCCAGCTGACAGATTTGAAGACAATCAGACTTAAAGAATCTCACTTGATGAGGATTGTTGACCACTTGAGGACTAGCCCTGCTGGCAAACTCTTTAAGCCTTTCCCGAAGAACTTCATTCAACTCAGAGCTTCTTTTCACTTTGTTTAAAAGAACCCAAATCTCTGACAACGAACGATTCTCGAATAGATGAAGTGACACCTTGAATGATCCTTCACTCTGACAATATACAAAAATGCTCATCTCATTTAGGGATCTATCAAAAGCAGCTGTGATCCTTGAGACTTCAGTCTTGATAGCATTCATGTACATGTCATTGTTAGGATTTGATATTTCCAGCTTGTCAAGAAGATGTAAGAACTGCCTATCATTGTTAGTGCATAGCTGAGGCATATCGAGTACTCTCCTAGCTTCATCCCACTTTACACCCATCTTCAGTCTGACATCTCTTCTCCTTTCTTGAGCTTTAATGTCATGAAGACGTTGCTTCTGAAGAGTTTCTGTCCTTTGTATGTCTTTTCTCCTATCAATGATCTGTGAGACCTTCTTGAGTTCAGCTTCTTTTCTTTGCATTTCTGACTGTTCTTTCTGAAATTCTTTCTCAAACCTAGGATCCACTGTATCTTCTTCTTCCCAATCTTCAAAATCACTTTCTTCTTCAGCTTCAAATAACCCATCTTTATCTTCCTGAACTGGTTCAGTGGGGATGTCAAAAATATCGAAGTCATCCTGTTCTCCACTGTAGTAGGCATCATCAGCCTTTCCTTTATCTCCAGCAGAAGTATCTTTTTCTTTCCCTTTGGAACTACTCCCTCCTTTCTTCTCCCCCTTAGTTGAGGGATCCTCTACAGACTTTCCTTTGAAACCTCCACCACTTCCAGAGCCTGATCCTCCACCAGACGGTCCTTCAAAATAAGCTCTTTGTTCTTCATTAGGGCAATGAGAATTCTTGATCATGTAATATAAGTGCTTCATGCCTTCATTCAGATGTTCCATGCCCGTCTCTATCTTTAGAAATCTTGAGTTGTCTAGTGAATGATTCATCTCAACGAGGTCTTCAAGAGAAGTCATCCTTGTATGTAGGGAGCAGAAGTTGGATATGTCATCAGCTGATAAGTTTGGAGTGTCCTGAATAGAATTGAGCTTTGGTATTACAGCAGTCTTTAAATCTGAGATGTCATTCCTTATGATTGCAAGCTGATTGTCGACAGAGGTGGAAGAAGAAGACCGTTCAACCACTTGTTCTTTGAATGCTTGAGCTTCAGCTTGACTTTTAGCAAGTTCTTCTTTCAGGGCAGCAATCTGAGCTAACAGGTTGACAGTATCAGTGTTTGTGTGTGCTCTCACCTGAAGTTCACTCATATTTGGTTCACTCATCTCACGTGCATGTGTTTCTCTCAATATGATTGCTCGTGAGGAGTCTTCCAATTGCTG
This sequence comes from Apium graveolens, assembly GCF_009905375.1. Lineage (NCBI taxonomy): Eukaryota > Viridiplantae > Streptophyta > Magnoliopsida > Apiales > Apiaceae > Apium > Apium graveolens. Next base: position 259,758,026 of record NC_133655.1, on the reverse strand, counting down.
TCCTTGGGTACCTGCATTAAAAATCACCCTAGCCTCTTCAAGAGAGGTCAGTGGTGGTGCAATGGGAATTCGCGAGTCCCGATCCTCAGTCAATGCTATCAAATCTTTTGGAATAGATGTCTGAATTGCTTCAGGGATAGATTGACCGAGTTGCCCTCCACTTTCTCCAGATAAATCTGCGAGTGGAGAATCCCATAAGGGAGCCAGAGTTGTTGGATCTGGGAGGGGAGAAAATGACTCTATTAAAGATGGCGGAGAGTCAGATTTTCCCTCTGAAGCATGTGAATGCTCTTCTGCCGTAACTATGGCAGGCACTGTAACCGACTCGACGTGCACTCCTCGCTGGGTGTCCTGAGTATTATCTGGGGAAGTGTATGGTTCCATTGTGAGTAATGGAATTGTGCTTGACTCAGTACAGGATGCCATGGCCCGATGGCGAATTTCAATAGATGCATCCTGTTGAGAGAATGCCTCTAGAAACTGTTCATTTGCCATTTCAAAGTCCATGTCCTGTTGGGAGGACAAGGATGGGCTTTCAGATGCCTCAGAATAGGTTTTTCTTTTCTTAGGAGGAGGCAGAGCTGAGGGTTCACTCATATTTAACAATTTACTACTTCCTAATAATCTTCTGGGTAACATTTTTGACAGTGGGGGAGAGGGTGAGATAGAATGAGACTCTGTGTTTGGCTCTATGACCTGGGATTGAAGCTGTGGTTCTACAACTTCATGGTCAGCCCTATCAACCACTGAGGGTCTGTTAACAGAAGTAGGAAGAGAGTGAGAGAGAGGAATTTTTCGAAAATGAACTGCTGTGATTAAAATGGTTGAAAACAAAGCAGTACAAGCCTTATATAACAGCTGGTATGACAATCCGGGATTGTCATACCGATTGTCATACCAGGCAAAAAGAAGGAAAATAAAACAAATAAAAAGAGTATTAAAAATATAACTGGTATGACAATCTGATAGTCATACCGATTGTCATACCAGTACAAAATAATTCTGATATTAATTTTATTACTGGCATGACAATCAATAGTCCTACCGATTGTCTTGTCAGTTATAAAATTAATCTGATATTTTAAAATAAGCAATCATTATATACTAAAATGATTTTCAGCAAGACAATTTCAATTGTCTTGCCGATAGTCTTTCTAGTATTAATATAAAATAACTATTAACATATTTATATTTACAAGAATACTGAAATGATTTTCAGCAAGACAATTTTAATTGTCTTGCCGATAGTCTTTGCAGTATTAAAATAAAATGAATATGTACAGACATCTAATTAAGTACTGAACCTTCATTTCAAAAATAGTAAAACTGAAATAGTAAAACTGAAATAGTAAAACTTATAATTTTTACAGAAACAAAGATAATATATCAGAATTAATTATTTTTATAAAAAATAGATTTCTGTTGAATTTTAGCAAATAAAATTCATAGAAAAATATTTTTAGAGGAAATAAAATATTCTGAGATATTTTCAATTAACAAGTAGAGTAAATAACCATAGATAAGATAATATATATTACATAGAAATAAGCAAGAAATATGATAAAATGATAAAATAAATTTGCAAATGAATTTTTCATTTATGAAAAAATTTATTTGTAAATTCATTCAAGAACAGATTCCAGATATTAATTAAGTTAATCACTAAAACTATTTAACATGCCCAATTTACCAACTAATCTGGTAAATGTGGATTCGTCAAGTGGTTTAGTGAAAATATCTGCTATTTGTTCTTCTGTTGGAACAAAAAATAGTTCAACAGTACCATTCATGACGTGCTCTCTAATAAAATGATACCTGATGTCAATGTGCTTTGTCCTCGAGTGCTGCACAGGGTTGTTGGTGATGGCTATTGCACTTGTATTGTCACATAAAATAGGAATCTTGTTCAATACAGAGCCATAGTCTCGTAGTTGATTCCTAATCCACAAGATCTGAGCACAGCAGCTTCCAGCAGCAATATATTCAGCCTCGGCCGTTGAGTTGGAAACTGTTTGCTGTTTCTTGCTGTACCATGAGACTGGCCTGCTTCCTAGGAATTGACAACTTCCTGAGGTGCTTTTCCTATCAACAACACTTCCTGCGTAATCTGAATCTGTATATCCAACAAGGTTAAAACCAGATTCTTTAGGGTACCAAATACCTAGATTTGGTGTTCCCTTAAGATATCTTAAGATTCGTTTAACAGCAACGAGATGAATATCTCTAGGATCCGCTTGGAATCTTGCACATAGGCATGTAGCATACATAATATCTGGTCTACTTGCAGTAAGATAGAGTAACGAGCCAATCATACCTCTGTAGCTTGTGACATCTACCTTAATGGAGTTTTCACATGGTCCAAGCTTGACAGCTGTAGTTGATGGAGTTCTTGCTGATGCAGAATCCTCTAGATTGTACTTTTTGAGGAGTTCCTTGAGATACTTGGATTGACAAATAAATGTTCCATCTAACCTTTGATTTACTTGTAATCCAAGAAAGAACTTCAGCTCTCCCATCATGCTCATTTCAAACTTGCTGTGCATTAACTTAGCAAATCTCTTACAGAGATTATCATTAGTAGACCCAAATATTATATCATCCACATAGACTTGGACTAATATAGTATCATTCTTATGTTTCTTAGAAAAGAGAGTTTTGTCTATGACACCTCTAATAAAGCTATTTTCAATAAGAAATTCAGAGAGAGTGTCATACCATTTTCTTGGTGACTGTTTTAGCCCATAGATAGCCTTGAAAAGAAAGAAGACAAAATCCATATGATCTGGATCTTCAAAACCAGGAGGTTGCTCTACATATACCTCTTCATCCAACTTTCCATTCAGAAAGGCGCTCTTGACATCCATTTGATAAACTTTAAAGTTTGAAAATGCTGCGAATGCCAGAAATATCCTTATGGCCTCAAGTCTAGCCACTGGAGCATAGGTTTCATCATAATCAATACCTTCAGCTTGAGAATACCCTTTAGCTACCAGTCTTGCCTTGTTTCTTGTAACCACACCATCTTCATCTAGTTTATTCCTGAATACCCACCTTGTACCAACAGCTTTCTTGTGTACAGGCCTAGGTACCAGTTTCCAGACTTGTTGACTTTCAAACTGATTGAGTTCATCTTGCATAGCAATCACCCAATCTGGATCAGTTAGTGCTTCTTCAATTTTCTTAGGTTCTATCTCAGAAAGAAATCCTGAGAACAGACACTCATTTTGAGTAGCACGTCTAGTTCTGACTCCAACATCTGGATCACCAATAATCAACTCAAAAGGGTGAGCTTTATTCCAGACTGTCTGTCTTGGAAGATTTGATCTTGATGATTCGCCTTGAAATTCATTGTGATGTTGTGTCCTACTAGATGATCCTTCAGCATCTCCCCCTGAGTTGTTGCCATGTTGACTTGAAGATTCTCCGTCAGTAGCAGTGGTATCTCCATTGTTTCCAGAGTTTCCATCACTATTACCTTGAGTAATATCAGGATTAACAGGTTCTTCAACAGCAACAACCTCAGGTTCTTGACCATGTTCTGACTCTGAATCTGACATATCATCAAACTTCAGTTTCTCAGAAGGATCTTCAGTTTGGATACTAGGGAGTTTAGTGTCATCAAAAGTAACATTGACACTTTCAGTTACTTTGTGTTGATCAATGATATACACTCTATATGATCTTCTTCCATATCCAACAAAAATACCCTCATATGCCTTTGCCTCGAACTTACCACGACGATCATCTCCATCCTTGAGCACGAAGCATCTGGCACCAAATACATGAAAGTATTTGATAGAAGGTTTCTGTTCATTCAACATCTCATAAGGAGTTTTCATGAAGTCTTTGTTGATTAGAGTTCGATTCTGAGTATAACATGCAGTATTGACAGCTTCAGCCCAAAAGTACATTGGAAGACCTGATTCATTTAACATCGTTCTTGAAGCTTCAATCAATGTACGATTCTTCCTTTCTACCACTCCATTTTGCTGAGGGGTTCTAGGAGCTGAAAATTGTCTGGTAATCCCTTTGTCTGTACAGAATCCATTTAGAAGTGCATTCTTGAATTCTGTTCCATTATCTGACCTTATTGCTCTAACAGGGACGTTAGAATCTAACTCAATCATCTTGATATGATCAATCACAACTTGTGGTGTTTCATCCTTAGAGTGAAGAAACAAAACCCACGTATACTTGGAATAGTCATCAACTATCACAAGACAGTAACACTTCTTTGACATAGAAAGGATATTAACTGGTCCAAATAAATCCATGTGCAATAATTGCAGAACACCAGTTATGGAAGATGTGTCAGTGCCTTTGTGACTTGCTTTCTTTGACTTTCCTTTCTGGCAAGCCTCACATAGTCCTTCTGGAGAGAATTCCAGCTGAGGCAGACCTCTTACCAGTTCTCTTTTGACAAGAGAATTCATTGTCTTGAAATTGAGATGGGAAAGTCTCTTGTGCCATAGCCAACTCTCATTTGACGATGCTTTTGCATAGAAACAATTGACTTCAAGATTGCTTCCAGAGTTCATGTCAGCTACGAACAGATTTCCTTTCCGTATTCCCATTAAAGAGGGTTTTTCACTTTTCTTGTGCAGAATCTGACACTTCAGCTTATCGAATAAAACATTGTAGCCGTTGTCACAGAACTGACTAATGCTAAGCAGATTGTGTTCAAGTCCTTGCACAAGATATACATTTTCAATGATAACATTTCCAGCTTGCAAACAGCCATATCCCTCCGTTAAACCTTTGCTGTTATCTCCAAAGGTAACCACTGGGCCAGCTTTCTCAACCACATTTGATAGCAGGGCTCTATCTCCGGTCATATGTCTTGACGATCCACTGTCAAGAATCCACACTACCGGTTGTACCTGTTTAATGCCCTGCAATACAAATGGATTAGAACTTCTTCGGAACCCAAGCTTGGCTGGGTCCGGCATACTTGTAAAATTGGCCTTTATCAGGCAAAACAACATTCTTAATTTCACTATTCTCAACATTCTCAATGACTGAACATTTGACCTTTAAAACAGCCTTATCAGATTTATGTTTAGGCTTAGGCACAAATGTCTCCTTTCTAACTTTAGGAGGACTAGCAGTCTTAGACCTATCATGCTTTCTATTATTCACATGCTGACGAGGAGTAGTCTTATCATTAGAAGCATGCTTACCATTAAAATAAGCAAACAACAGATTAAAAGCACAAGACATACAATCAGGAACACCACATGCTTTATGAGAAGGATTAACAATAGGCAACTTATGCATGGTAGACATGGCATTTGTGCTATCCAACTCATGTGTGTCTGAGTTAGTCTCAGTTGCTTTCACAACCTTGACTGGAACTTTTGACACACTTGACTTGGAGACAGTTTTCCCATTAGCATTATCTTCAGCACGAATTTCTTCTTGAATAATAAAAGAGGTCTCATCAAATGGTTCAGCAATTGATTCCTTATAGAGGGGTTCATCAACACCCTTAAGCACATGTGGTACTTCCCTGCCTTTAGCACATACATGAGGAGGGGAGTTTATGCCTAATTTTCCAATAGCAGCATTGTAATCATAACCTATTCCATGTGTTTGATTAACAGCTTGCTTATTGTAAAACTCTTTGGACTTCGAACAAGAATTAAAGTAAGCTTTAACCTTAGCCTCAAGACCGGTGATCTTGTCTTTGAGAATAGTTTCGAGTTGTCTATAACAGTCAACTCTATTCTCTAGAAAAGATACTTGGTCTTTAAGTTTATCTTGATTAATGTGCACAAGTCTTAATTCATTGACCTCTTTCTCAAGGTCTTTGATTTGTTGATTTAACAATTCATTATCACGACGAGCACAATCTAAGTTACCTCTTAGATGATAAACCATTTCAGCATCAGAAAGTTTTACCTCTTTTCTTGACGATGAGGTGCTTGCATCACTAGCCATGAGAGCAAGATTCCCAACTTCTTCATCTTCACTGTCAGTATCATCCCAACTTCTTCCCTTTGCCAGGTACGCCCTTTCAGATTTACTCTTCTGATTAGAATCATAAGAGTTCTTCCTTGCCTGTTTTGGCTTTCTGCATTCTGTGGCAAAGTGTCCCAACTCATTACAGTTGAAGCATCGGATGGTGCTTCGATCAACCATCCCTGTTTTATACCCACCACTGCTGGTGTTAGAGGATGAAGATCCACCTTTCTGGAATCTGTTGTAGTTGGACTTGTACTTGAACTTGGGATTCCTTTTGAATCTGACATTTGAGAATCTCTTGACAATCAGGGCCATTGACTCATCCTCCAATTGCTCCAGTTCTTCCAAGGAATAATAATCATCTCCTGATTGATTGGTAGTAGGAGAATCAAATTCTGCTACTATAACATTGTCTTCAACCTTGGAAGACTGTACCATTCTGTCTGACTGTTGAGATTGTTGTTGATATAGTGGTTGTTGTTCATCAGCTACCAGAGCAGTAGACGTGCTGACCACCCTTCCTTTCCCGTAAACTTCCTTCTGCTGAATCTGCTCCAACTCATAAGTCTTTAACACACCATAGAGCCTTTCCAAAGAAATCTCACTCAGATCTCTTGCTTCTCTTATGGCAGTGATTCTATGTTCGAGATGAGTTGGCAGTGTCAAAAGGAACTTTTTGTTGACCTCCCTGATGGAATAGTATTTACCATTAATATTCAGGTTATTGATCAATGCATTGTACCTCTCAAACACTTCAGTGATTCCTTCTCCTGGATTGGATTTAAAGTATTCATACTCAGAGGTTAGGATTTCTAGTTTGTTCTCCCTAACTTCCTCTGTGCCTTCATTAATAATCTCAATAGTTTCCCAGATATGTTTGGAATCTTTACAATTCATCACATGTCTATTCATTAGGGGATTAAGGGAATCTACTAAGATTAATTGAAGGCTAGCATCCAGGGAAGCTTCTTCTATTTCAGCAGGAGAGAAGTCCTCAGGATCCTTCACATAAGTTCTCGCTTTGGTGATCACCACATCATTTTCTATTACCTCTGGTTCAATAACCATAGGTATTTTTGGACCCTTCTTCAACACTTGCAAATATTTGGGATTAGCAACCTGTAAAAACAGTAGCATCTTCTTCTTCCACATCACATAATTTTCTTTATCGAAAAGTGGAATTTTAACGGTTCCAACTTTTTGTGTAGTCATTATGAATTTTTTGAGTGAATAAAAATTCGAGAAGTGAAAGAAACACAAAAGTCTAGGATCTTGATTTGTACGTTAATCAGAAGGCTCTGATACCAATTGTTAGGTCCCAATTTGTTTGTAGAAGGGGGGGTTGAATGCAAACAATACCGTTTCGTCGAATAAAATGCGGAATAAAATTGTGAAACAAAATTCAAGTTAAATAAAACTTTTATTAAACTTGAAAGGTGTTACAACTACGGTATCGATTACAAGGGATTAATCTCAAATCAATTATTACAAATTTAGAATAAATTCGACATGAACTTTTTCTATTTTTGTAATTAAAAGATCAAATGCTAAAAAGCGATTTGAGATTAAGTTCTAGGGATTTTAATCCGCTAGATTGATATACAAGAACAAGATAAGTATTTCTAGTTGATTAGATTTAACATTACAATCTAGAAATTATGATCTTGAATAAACAGAAGAAAGGATGAAATATTTTCTCTTTGGTTCTGCTATAATTTTCTCGTTCTGTATATCAGCTGCTCTGTTTTTGCTAAGTATTGAATAGATGATGTCTTCTGCTTCTTTTTAAATAATCACAGCCGAAGTTGTTGAGAACTGGTGTGACAATCCATTTAAGCTTGAATGACTTTCGGTGAGACAATCTATTAGAGCTAGGAAGACAATTAAAATGAACTAGCAAGACTTTCGGTATGACTATTGATTGTCATACCGATTGTCATTGTAGTACAATTGAAATTGTTTTTCTGAATACTTAATTGATTTTAATCTATTTGAAAATTCTATTAAAACAATCAACTGAATTTGCAAGACATTCGGTATGACTATCAATTGTCATACCGATTGTCATACTAGTACAATCAGTTGTCTTTTTAGAATTATCACAGATTTTAATCAATTAATATTCTGAAAATCCTTGATATTAATTCTAAATTAATTAATCAATTTAATTCAATTAATCAATAAATTAATCCTTGCAGATATAATTTATTTTCTTAATTAAATTATATGATTTAATTAATTAATGGAGAATTAATACTAACGCTGAGCAGCAACCATTCTTCTGACAATCTTCTGAAAGTCACTGAGACTTGTGAATCAATTCCGCCACTTCAATGCTGACACTCGATGTACTGTCTGGTTCATGAGTGACTAACTTTTGTGACGTTTCTTCATGTCTTGACTTTAACATTCTGATTGAATCCTTGTAATAAATTGATACCTTGACGAGATCTCTGTCACTTGATTAAATCCACGATCTTGATTTATATCACTGAGGCATGATCAAATTCTTGAACTTCTTCCAGTGAATCTTCAAGTCTGCAGATGAACAATGTTTCTTTATCCTTTGACAGATGTTACTTTGTGAGATCTCTCTGACGATTGATCCACTATTTACTTGTTACATTCTTATTTGAGTTGAGTTAAATCCTTGAATAAACGAATAGGCTTAACATATGCCTTTCAGATGTCAAAAGTGCTTTTCTGAATGGAGATTTGGAGGAGAAAGTCTATGTTAGTCAGCCTCCTGGTTTTGAAGATCCAAATTTTCCAGAATATGTCTACTATCTTATAAAAGCACTTTATGGACTGAAGCAAGCACCTAGAGCCTGGTATGACACTTTGTCAAAGTTTATTTTGGAAAATCACTTCACAAGAGGTACTGTTGTAAAACTTTATTCTTTAGAAATGTTAATGGCTCTAGTATACTTGTTCAAATCTATGTAGATGATATTATATTCGGTTCTACAGATGAAAAACTTTGCAAAAAGTTTGCCAAATTGATGCAAAGTAAGTATGAAATGAGCATGATGGGAGAACTAACTTACTTTATTGGTTTACAAGTTAAGCAAGTTAGTGATGGAATATTTATTAGTCAAACTAAATACATTCATGATCTTTTAAAGAAGTTTGATTTAATGGATTGCACATCTGCAAAAACTCCCATGGCCACTACAACTAAGCTTGAAATAAACACTACTAAAAATTCTGTGGATATTTCAAGCTATAGGGGTATGGTTGGTTCACTTCTGTACTTAACAACTAGTAGGCCAGATATAATGTTTGATACTTGTCTTTGTGCTAGATTTCAGGCTGATCCTAGAGAATCTCACTTAGTGTAATAACCCCCAAAATTTTGAACTTTTTGTAACCCTTATGAATAGTGTTTTAGCTGAATGAGAAAACTTTTGATGCCACACTATGTAGGGGTTCTGTTATGGATATTCTGAGATTTTATTAGTATTCTATATGGTATATAAGTGTATGTAAAGATCGTCAGAATCCAATTTCGAACACTTTGATTTTTCCCGGAAATCCACTAGATACGGAAAGAATTGAGTATAAGGTAACAGGATAAAAAGGATTTAAATTAAAGGATTATAAGAGAGGATCATAAAAGGAATATAATATATTGAGAAAGGTTAAGGGAACCTAAGTAATAAGATCCCGGGTATAATCCCTCAAACGATAAACGAAAATGAAAGTTAAGTGAACCGTATAACAGATCAGCGGTCATTAGGCAAACAATTAGGAAGTTAATCAAAGAGATTAGAGGGGATGATGTCATCCAACCAATGAGAAGAGGACAAAGAGGGGAAGATGACATCACATGATGACATAAGCATTACATAGGGAGGAAGGAGATGTGGTTGAATGATAACCACACAAAATCAAGGTTAATTAGGTAATTAACCTAAAACAAATCAAAATTCAACCAACCAAGCCAATCATTTCATTTTTCACCAAACAAAACACAAAATATTTCTCTTCACCAAGAACTTGCTCTCGGCTTTTTACACTTTCAAAGAAAAGAAATTTCAAAATCCAAGATCCAAGCTTCCTAAATTGGTAAGATAATTCCCTAGTATTTCTTATGCATAGTTATGGCTATCTTATGAGTTTAAGCCTCTAATTCATTCTCAATCTTCTCCAAGAAATCAATGAAGAAGACAATGAATAGTGATTTCAAGGTTTTTAACTTGATTTTTCTTGCTTTTCCTTTAAGATCCAAGCATCCCTAAGACTCCTCAAGGCTTCCTAAGGCTTCCTAGCTACTCACACCACTTCAAGGAAGGTATATCATCTCCAAACCCTAGCTTTACTTGGTATATTAGGATGATTTTGGTTGTTATGGAATTAGAGTAGCTTAATGATTGTTGGTTTAGAGTTGGGTTGGAATGGTGGTGAATGAATTGTGAAATCTTATGATTTGGTTAAAGAATATAGTATAGTTTAAATTCAAGTTTTAGGATTAAGTAAATTGATTACAATGAGTTGATTTGGGGCTGATGTAGTGTGATATGGATGGGCTTTGATTGTAAGAAAGTATTGGGGTTGTTTGATGATTAAATTGGAATGGTATAAATTTGGGAAATCGCGTAAACATAGCCGTCGTAATGTCCGATTTACTTTAAACTACTTTTGTACATAACATTAGGACCCGAGAACTCCCTGATAGGTTTTGACCATTTCCATTTTTAGATAGTTCATGTTACGAGCTTCGTTTTGATATATGGTTCGTTTGATTCCGATGTACGGTTTAGGAGAAACGGCCGTTTTAAGTAACGACGTTTCGCGAATGAACCATTACCCCTCGCCTTACTTTGAAATAGAGGTTAAAGACCTTAAAGGGTTAATTAATGTATGAAACAATTATGTTAAGTGGATTAGGCAGTTGGTAAGGTACTCGCGAAAGAATCGCCTTAAAACCCTTAATGGTTAAATTATTAAAAATGGTGGAGCCAAGGGTACTCGAGCGACTTAAGTAAATCGTTAAGCGCGAAAGCGAACGTTAGGACTCTAAATGGTTAAAGTCTAGTTTCTTAAGCGACTGGGGTTTAATTCCGACTTATGTTGTTGTTCATAGGTTATCGGACCCACTCTAAGCTTAAGCCTATCCGGGAGCACTCAGGCAAGTTTTCTATCCGTTATACTGTTGTTGTGATGTATACACTTGTATATGCATTATCTTGTGATAGATGCATGATGGTTAAATTAGCAAATTCTTGCGATATATTGTAGCATGTGATATGGTACATATGCATGCCTGTTTCGTATTCTTGCCATATATATTTGTTGGTTCAGTTGATAATACCTATGCTAGAGAATAGCGGTAATTTGCATATACCCTTAGTATAGGAACCCAAAGGTGAAAACATTTTCTAAAACCGGGAGTCGAGGATCCCGAGTAGATTTTATATATATATATATGGTTATAGTTTTCAAAACTATTAATCGAATAAGATTTATTCGATAACTTTATATTATTTATTGAATATTACTTGAATATTCATTCGAGGACTTATGACTCCTTTATATTATTTATTGAATATTATTTGAATATTTATTCGAGGTATTATGACTCCTCTTATTATTTAATAATATTCTTTATTTTATTAAAGAATAATGTTTCGATAATCAATCTTACTTTTGATTATTCAAATAAAGATATTACTTTTGTATAAGTATATTTTGGTTATTTAAGAGTCATTTCAACTATAAGTTTTACAACATCTACTTCAATTATTTTTATAAAGATTATTCTTTATGGGAATATTATTTAAATAATAATATTCAGATATTTTTATATATTGGGACTGATTTATTTTATTAAATCAGCATCACTCCAAACATTCTTAAAAATGTTTTCGAGTCTTCAAAATGATTTTTAAAAAGTTAGAGCGGATCCTAAAACTCATTTTTATATTTAAGATCCTCCTTTCGAATGGGATTTAAATACTCGCTCAAAACCTGAGGGATCCGGCTCTGTGGTGTATTTTATATTCGCAACAAGGTTGCTATTCTGATAAAAGAGTTTTTGATTACTTACCCAACACTCGGGAAGTAAAATTCTTGGAACAAGTTAATCCATTAACAGGCATCGCCTGGGAAATATTGGTGAGTTTTCCTTTCCAACTAGATACGACTTCTTGGTGGAGCCGTACCAACAAGTTTCTACTTGGGGAAAGGGGGGACGAGCTTTACGTTTCAGAGTCATGGGTTTCATCTGAACTAGGAGTGGTGTAAGTGGTCGAGTAGCGCCGGCCCAGCCTAATTATATTGGCCCAAATGGCCCGGAAGTTCCGCTAAGGCGGTCCATTCCTTAGGAGTTCAGTGTTCGGTTGACAAGTAAATCCGACAGGTTCTCCTCTACATGTAGAAAATGGTGGGGTTGTACTACTACGACTGATCATCGTAAGTGGTCTTCCTGGCGCGGCAAACTCCCGTAATGAGTTCATCATCCAATTGGATATTTCTGCAACACTACCCAGAGCACTTCGATAGAAAGGCTACGGTTGGGTGATTGTTGAGTGTTGGCAGGGTCAAGTTTTCAAAATGATGTTTGCATCAAATGAAATATCTCATAACCTCATTTTATTTTGATGATATTTTAAAGATTTAATCTATTTAAGTATTATCGTGTAGTCTCATCTATGTGATGAACTTTTGAACTAATTATAACTTGAACGGTGGTAGTTCAAGTAGTATTTGGAAAAGATATAAGTATATTGGAGTATCTTGTAACTTCATCTTTTAAACTTATATCTAGTAAATGATTATCTTATGCATGTCAAAGATTTTCAGAAAAACGTTGAGACAAGGTTAGATATATGAGATCACCTTGCGACGATATTTTTATAAAGTTATAAACTGGAACTCTGTGTATATTATACATGTCAGAGGATTTTAAAGATTGTGAAAAGTATATATGTATATATATACTGAATATTTTGCGACTTGGTCGCGTTAAGATATCAGCTTGGTTCATTTCTTCTTGACCAAGACTTTCATGAGTACTATGAGAATGCTCATATATTGTTAATCATTATACATATTATTTTGGTGGGCTTGCTGCTCACCCTTGCTTTCTTCTTTCATCACACAACAACAGATAGAAAAGATGAATATGACCAAGCTCCCGATTCGCAAGCGATTGGGAAACGTTCTGCAGTTTTCTATAGGCGTTGATGTCGCTGTAGCTGAGGTAGGAACTACCAATAGGCTAGGCTTTCAACTTTTAATGTACCAGATTTATGTATATTTATGAATTATAATAATGGCAAAGAAATGTAAATTTATTCAGAAACCCGTTTAAGGTGTATTGGCATATAATTGTGGAATAAAACGACTTGTGATTATTTTTTTGGATATTCATCTCTGAGACTATAACTTGTGGTGTGTGTGTTTATTGTGGGGTCACAGTACAGAGTAGTTGATTATTTATTAAGATTGGGTGTTATTAAGGGAAATGGAACTCGTGATAGCCCGGATCCCCGACCCCGGATTTGGGGGTGTTACAGAAGTGGTATCAGAGCTAAGCGTTATAAACCTCAGAGATGATGTGATGTTAAGATAATAAGTTCACTAAGATAATAAGAACTCTTTCCAAGTTCATAGTCGGGCTACCTAACGTAGTACTGACAGTTAAAACCCTTACGGGAACCCTTATAAATATCGTGATAGTAACATAGTTCATTCTCGTATAGGGCAGCGGGGCACCGAACCTTGAGGTTCAGGAGCATCTACATGAGGATGTTTTATTACAAGTTGGAGATCAAATTGTGAATCCGATGGAGTACCCTAATGAGGGACCGGATGAGATTCATATTGAGAATGTTACGGTTGAGGATGTTATTCCGAAAAGGATTGTGGCTGAGGAGGATCTCATGGAGGATCCTGATGAGAATGAAGAGAGGACCGGTGAGGAATTGATGACCGTAGTCAGGGCGACTACCAGAGCAAGAATGGCCGCGAGGGTGGCACTAGAGGATGAAGAGTTACCAAGGGCACAAAGGTTAATGAGGGCAGAAGGAGTGGGGCCTTCCACGACCCCAATTATACCAGTATCAGACCCTCTTCCAGAGGTTCCTGTAGACATCCATGAGGTTCCACCAATTCCTGTTCCCTCCCCTGTATAGAGCCCAGCACCTACTGAGGAAATGCCACCTTTATCTCCTGCACCATTGTCACCTGATACCGTGCTTGGTTATCCGTTTGGATCTCCTGGGTCTGCGCCACCTGCACCCCATGGACTGCTAGATGCTACCACTCAGGCTTCTCTTATCGCCAATTATCACATGACTTTGGGTGGCCTGTCCGAGGCCCGTAATGTTAGGAGTGATCTGTTGGATCGACTTACTGCACCAAGGATTGAGGGCGGGGTACTTCCGGCGGGATTAGCTCATAGCATGGAAAGGATTGAGGCTACCACCCGTGTTACAGCTAGAGGCCATCTTGAGGGTCAGATTGATCCAGCTCTACTTGCAACTATCTTAGACCTCATCACCTCTGTGATGGAGCAGGTTAGGGATGTCGTGCGTGCCCGCATTTCTTAATCCATGGTAGTGTGCAGAGCCAGAGCAATCAGACAAGGGTTTCATGTAGCACCGCTTTTGGAGGATTAGCCTAAGTTATGAATGATTAGTTTTAAGGACTAGATAATTATCTATGGTACTACTTTTGGGATAGAAGCGATCAGATCACATGATGTAATTCTCTTTAATATGTTCAGTTGTTGTACCCTCGAACAAATGGTTATGTATATATTCATTAATTTCAGTTCAGATCAGTTTGTTTGTGATAAGATCACATTGTTAATTGCTCTAGTAACACTTAAGAGAGTGTCATGAAGTTTATCGAACTTGAGAATTCATAATTTACAATCGTGCAAGGGCTGAACGAGGGAAAGACTTAAGCAAAGTAAGTAAGACAAATATCCAGAGATTCTCAAAAAAAAATTCAAGTAATATGCCCCCACAAGGAATAAGATTAGGGGCAAAACCTTGAATGTGATAATCAGGGAGGTCACAATTAAGATATAAGGAACCCAGAATATAATAAAGTGGAAAATGAGGATTTTAAATTTAAAGATGACCCCAATTATGGGGAGTAGGAAGAAATATTTAGACTGAGAAAACAGAAGTCGAGCGAGATAGGGAGACCCGAGACGGTACTCCTATACGGAAATTCATGGACCTGTCTAAACAGAACTTATACTTTATTCCCAACCACCACCTTGAGGGAAACAATGTAGTGGGAAATTCTTTCAGGAGCTTTAAGTCGCTAAGCTCTCAGAGCTCCAAGGAACGAGCTGACCCAGCCGAGGCAAGAGCCTGGATAAAGGAAATAGAGGAATCATTTGAGATTCTGAATGATTGACGAATCACAAAAGACTGTTTTTGTCACTTACCCTCCTAAGAGAGAGATCACCCGCTGGTGAAAGGCCAAGGAAGGCACGGAGCAAGAGATTATAATAAACTGATTTAAGTTCAGTCAATTGTTTTCAGGAAAGTACTTCCCAAGGTTATGGAGATAATGTAAAAGCTTTGGAGCTAGAACAAAAGCGGATAAGTATGATGAATTATGAATCTAAGTTGTAAAAGTTGTCAAGATTCGTTCTGAGGACACGAATCCAGAATGACGGGATGTTTGAAATCAATGCTTATGTTGTGTTGGTTCATGAAATAATGATAAGAGAAAGGAAAATAAAAAGAAATCGAAGTGGAAAGGAATATAAAGGCAATAGAGTTTGAGGAATGATAAGGGAGTTGGGTATAAGGAAACCCTAAAGACTCGTAGCAATAGAAAAGTATGTAATCGTCAGGATGAGGGTGATTCACCATGAGTTAAAATTGATGGTTGAAGGCATAAGAGATACATATATTTTATCCCCTGTAAGTTGGGAGGATTCGAGGAAACCTTGAGATAGTTTGAAGGATAAATAATGAGACGCGGATAGACTGAGGAGAAAAGGAAGTAGGAAATTAGGAAAATTGGATGAAGGAAGTGACCTTCAAGAATATGAAGTGTAAGACCGGTGGCTTGATACCCAGAAAGGGAGACGCCAGGTATAAAAGATATCCCAACATTGAGAGGACTGTTGAAATAAACAACAAAAGTAAATAAGGAATTATTAAGAAGAAGTTCCCGTTGAACACGACCAATATCTTCCAGAACATCCCTGTTGTCATTACCAAATTAGGAAAGAAAAGCGGGTAAACATTGTTATCTTTTGAAGGCCATATGGGTTGACCTCAGTTTGAATAAGGAAGCTATTGTGAAATTGGTATAGACTATCGAGGTGGGAATGATTGAATAAGATAATCTATCAAGGATATATGACTTGATTTATCCATGGAAGGATGCATGTACCTTTTTAAAGGTGGAATTAAGGATAGAACATCGGTAACTTAAAATGAATCATAGGGGAATGCATAAAGGTTGGCATTTCACCTTTAATAGGGATAGTATGAGTTTTGACAGTATAAATTGGAAAGGATTAAGGTAATAACAACCTTTAAGTATCAGTGGGGAAATTTTTCAGAAACATATAGACAATGGTTCTAGTATTAGTAAAGGGTATTTCGATATGCCCTGTATCTAGGGAATACAGGAGGATCGATTCAAGGATGACCTTAGAGGTTTTACAAGGAGAAAGGTAATATTCGAAATTCTCAAGAATAGAAATGTTGATAAAGGAAATATGACGTAATTATAATGATGCCAAGTGGGGCACATGTTAAACCACGAGAAAGTATGGATCGAACCAGTAATGGTCAAAATTGTTCAGGGCAATTAGGACTTAAGATAAAAGATGTTCTAATTATGATTGAGAGTCAGTCATGACAGTGATTAACCTCTAAAGACTGAGGCAATAACTTATGGAAAAATGGTGATATTGTTTTTTTACTCACCAGATTTTAAGGAAAACATCTTCACATAAGCAGTGATTGAAATGAGGTAGAAAATTTATTTGGAGTTGGTTAAAATGACATTGACTGTAAGGGAATTTTACTATCAGGAAAGGCCAAAGAGGTGGTCGACACTTTAAAGGTAAGAGGATAATTATCGGCGCTCGTGCCAGAAGAATAGAATGATAATGGTTAAAGCCGTGAAGATGGTATTATGGTTTGGAAGATTGACATTCCTTCTGATGACTGTGCAATACCCAACCGTAATAGTAGTTGGTAAAGGTTTAATTCGTGTAATCGCCATGAGCGGGCTATCTATCTTAGAAGGTCCTATCTTGGGAGTAATCCAGGACCATATTTCAAAAAGGACTAAACGAACCTTGAGTTAAGTCTTCTATTTAAGGCATACGATTAAGAATGGTATTCACCTGCTATCGTTGCTTTGACTGAAACTCTTCTACAATTTTATCTGCTTCATGTCATGTATGTATGTCAGGATCAGGAGTGTTCTTCATGAATCAGGAATGGTGATTATGTTACCTCCCTAGAAGGATTTGATACGACATGTATGGACTCCGTATGGTTAGATATTAAGATTTCATGGAACGTGAATGAAGACAGTAGGTCAGTAGTGGACCATAGTAATGCAGCAATGATTCTGCGAGTAATGAGCTGATTACAACCGTGAGAGTTGTATAGGAATGGATGTTTAGATTGAGTACCACTAATCGGGTCGTGGTAGTGTATAAGTTATCATTGATAGACTAATTAAGTAGAGTATCTACCTATTGAATATTTATTCCCTCTTATGAAAAGAGAGTCGTATTACTATATGAGGAAGGTTGCGGTGCAAGCATAGGATTCTAGTAACGATGATGTCTAGAATGAGATCCCAGATTCGATTTTCGATATCGAGGGAGTTTCAAAGGTGATTGTGTATAAGCTCGAGGAAGAGCATGGGTCCATAGAATGATGGACGGAATAGCAAAAATATTTAAGCATGTGAAATGCGATGCGATAATACTTGATGTTGATATATATACACATATGTTTGTTCTCCTATGACAAACCTCTATAATTCAGAGGTAGGTTCCAAGCCAGATATTTTGTGGCAGTATAATTTTTTTTTCATATATACAATTCTCTTTAATTCGTTCTTTTCTCTTCTTTTCATTTCATATAAGCTGAGAAGAACAACCCTTCCAGAAGGGGAGGTATTGCCGAATGACTATCTATCTGTGTGATAGAAGCCGAGTAGGATACGAGCTATTGTTTAATTGCTTGTCAAGTACTAAAGGCTGGCTACCTTCTGTACTAACTATGCGATATAACAAGTGTTCATGATCATAGTGATCTCTCAATAAGTTCTTTTACTTCTATATGATTGATCAAACCTTGGAAAATGGAAACAGCTGAGAAAGGAGTAGTAAAGTTATGGTGGTAGTCAGAATGGGAGCACATTCGTGATACTAAGGTTGACATGGTTATTAAAAGGTTATAGAACGCTAACGAGCAAAAGTATAACCAGTATAATATTAGGAACGGAAGGTAGTAGCGATTACGAACTGGAAAAGAATGGGTATTGAGAAGCAAAAGCTATAATGCTAGAAGCTATGATGGGAGCCGGTGCAATAGACTTGAAAGAATTTAGAATGATCACTTAACACGGATTGAGTTTTCTTACGACAATAGATCATATGTCAGTATTGAGGTATCGCCTTATGAGATCCTTGAGGGAAGACAATGTCGATCTCCCTTATGTTAGGATGAAGTTGTAGAGCGCGAGATGCTCGGACCCGCAGTAGTCCAAAGGACCAGGGATATAATAGATCTAATCAGAGGACGACTGGTAGTAACCCAAGATGGACATAAGAGGTATGCTGATTTGACTCAAAAGGACAAAGAGTATGAAATAGGGGACCTAGTAATGTTATAGGTATCCCTTGGAAAGGATTGATGAGGTTCGGAAAGAAAGGAAAGCTAAGTCTACAATTTGTTGGACCCTTGGATATATTAAGACATTTTGGGAAGTTAGCATATGAGCTAGCCCTACCCCCGAACATGTAGCAAGTCATAACGTATTCCACGTATCAATGTTAAGGAAGTATAATTCGGATGCCAGATAAATAGGGGCATATGAGCGCATAGACATGCAACCCGGCGTAACCTATATGGAGCAAACCAGGAAGGGTTATAGAGTAAAAAGGAACAAGTGCTTAGGAGAAGGGTTATCAAACTATTCAGAGTTTGATGGAAGAACCACAATATGGGAAAATTTACTCGAGAGTTAGAAAGTGCAATGTTAAGAAAGTATCCCTATTCATTTTCTATCTGATTCCGGGACGGAATCCTTTTAAGGAGGGGAGACTGTAATAACCCCCAAAATTTTGAATTTTTTGTAACCCTTATGAATAGTGTTTTAGCTGAATGAGAAAACTTTTGATGCCACACTATGTAGGGGTTCTGTTATGGATATTCTGAGATTTTATTAGTACTCTATATGGTATATAAGTGTATGTAAAGATCGTCAGAATTCAATTTCGAACACTTTGATTTTTCCCGGAAATCCACTAGATACGGAAAGAATTGAGTATAAGGTAACAGGATAAAAAGGATTTAAATTAAAGGATTATAAGAGAGGATCATAAAAGGAATATAATATATTGAGAAAGGTTAAGGGAACCTAAGTAATAAGATCCCGGGTATGATCCCTCAAACGATAAACGAAAACAAAAGTTAAGTGAACCGTATAACAGATCAGCGGTCATTAGGCAAACAATTAGGAAGTTAATCAAAGAGATTAGAGGGGATGATGTCATCCAACCAATGAGAAGAGGACAAATAGGGGAGGATGACATCACATGATGACATAAGCATGACATAGGGAGGAAGGAGATGTGGTTGAATGATAACCACACAAAATCAAGGTTAATTAGGTAATTAACCTAAAACAAATCAAAATTCAACCAACCAAGCCAATCATTTCATTTTTCACCAAACAAAACACAAAATATTTCTCTTCACCAAGAACTTGCTCTCGGCTTTTTACACTTTCAAAGAAAAGAAATTTCAAAATCCAAGATCCAAGCTTCCTAAATTGGTAAGATAATTCCCTAGTATTCCTTATGCATAGTTATGGCTATCTTATGAGTTTAAGCCTCTAATTCATTCTCAATCTTCTCCAAGAAATCAATGAAGAAGACAATGAATAGTGATTTCAAGGTTTTTAACTTGATTTTTCTTGCTTTTCCTTTAAGATCCAAGCATCCCTAAGACTCCTCAAGGCTTCCTAAGGCTTCCTAGCTACTCACACCACTTCAAGGAAGGTATATCATCTCCAAACCCTAGCTTTACTTGGTATATTAGGATGATTTTGGTTGTTATGGAATTAGAGTAGCTTAATGATTGTTAGTTTAGAGTTGGGTTGGAATGGTGGTGAATGAATTGTGAAATCTTATGATTTGGTTAAAGAATGTAGTAGAGTTTAAATTCAAGTTTTAGGATTAAGTAAATTGATTATAATGAGTTGATTTGGGGCTGATGTAGTGTGATATGGATGGGCTTTGATTGTAAGAAAGGATTGGGGTTGTTTGATGATTGAATTGGAATGGTATAAATTTGGGAAATCGCGTAAACATAGCCGTCGTAATGTCCGATTTACTTTAAACTACTTTTGTACATAACATTAGGACCCGAGAACTCCCTGCTAGGTTTTGACCATTGCCATGTTTAGATAGTTCATGTTACGAGCTTCGTTTTGATATATGGTTCGTTTGATTCCGATGTACGGTTTAGGAGAAACGGCTGTTTTAAGTAACGACGTTTCGCGAACGAACCATTACCCCTCGCCTTACTTTGAAACAGAGGTTAAAGACCTTAAAGGGTTAATACATGTATGAAACAATTATTTTAAGTGGATTAGGCAGTTGGTAAGGTACTCGCGAAAGAATCGCCTTAAAACCCTTAATGGTTAAATTATTAAAAATGGTGGAGCCAAGGGTACTCGAGCGACTTAAGTAAATCGTTAAGCGCGAAAGCGAACGTTAGGACTCTAAATGGTTAAAGTCTAGTTTCTTAAGCGACCGGGGTTTAATTCCGACTTATGTTGTTGTTCATAGGTTATCGGACCCACTCTAAGCTTAAGCCTATCCGGGAGCACTCAGGCAAGTTTTCTATCTGTTATATTGTTGTTGTGATGTATACACTTGTATATGCATTATCTTGTGATAGATGCATGATGGTTAAATTAGCAAATTCTTGCGATATATTGTAGCATGTGATATGGTACATATGCATGCCTGTTTCGTATTCTTGCCATATATATTTGTTGGTTCAGTTGATAATACCTATGCTAGAGAATAGCGGTAATTTGCATATACCCTTAGTATAGGGACCCAAAGGTGAAAACATTTTCTAAAACCGGGAGTCGAGGATCCCGAGTAGATTTTATATATATATATATATATATATATTTATATATATATGGTTATAGTTTTCAAAACTATTAATCGAATAAGGTTTATTCGATAACTTTATATTATTTATTGAATTTTACTTGAATATTCATTCGAGGACTTATGACTCCTTTATGTTATTTATTGAATATTATTTGAATATTTATTCGAGGTATTATGACTCCGCTTATTATTTAATAATATTCTTTATTTTATTAAAGAATAATGTGTCGATAATCAAACTTAATTTTGATTATTCAAATAAAGATATTACTTTCGTATAAGTATATCTTTGGTTATTTAAGAGTCATTTCAAGTATAAGTTTTACAACATCTACTTCAATTATTTTTATAAAGATTATTCTTTATGGGAATATTATTTAAATAATAATATTCAGATATTTTTATATATTGGGACTGATTTATTTTTTCAAATCAGCATCACTCCAAACATTCTTAAAAATGTTTTCGAGTCTTCAAAATGATTTTTAAAAAGTTAGAGCGGATCCCAAAACTCATTTTTATATTTAAGATCCTCCTTTCGAAGGGGATTTAAATACTCGCTCAAAACCTGAGGGATCCGGCTCTGTGGTGTATTTTATATTCGCAACAAGGTTGCTATTCTGATAAAAGAGTTTTTGATTACTTAACCAACACTCGGGAAGTAAAATTCTTGGAACAAGTTAATCCATTAACAGGCATCGCCTGGGAAATATTGGTGAGTTTTCCTTTCAAACTAGATACGACTTCTTGGTGGAGCCGTACCAACAAGTTTCTACTTGGGGAAAGGGGGGACGAGCTTTACGTTTCAAAGTCATGGGTTTCATCTGAACTAGGAGTGGCATAAGTGGTCGAGTAGCGCCGGCCCAACCTAATTATATTGGCCCAAATGGCCCGGAAGTTCCGCTAAGGCGGTCCATTCCTTAGGAGTTCAGTGTTCGGTTGATAAGTAAATCCGACAGGTTCTCCTCTACATGTAGAAAATGGTGTGGTTGTACTACTACGACTGATCATCGTAAGTGGTCTTCCTGGCGCGGCAAACTCCCGTAATGAGTTCATCATCCAATTGGATATTTCTGCAACACTACCCAGAGCACTTCGATAGAAAGGCTACGGTTGGGCGATTGTTGAGTGTTGGCAGGGTCAAGTTTTCAAAATGATGTTTGCATCAAATGAAGTATCTCATAACTTCATTTTATTTTGATGATATTTTAAAGATTTAATCTATTCAAGTATTATCGTGTAGTCTCATCTATGTGATGAACTTTTGATAAGTTATAACTTGAACGGTGGTAGTTCAAGTAGTATTTGGAAAAGATATAAGTATATTGGAGTATCTTGTAACTTCATCTTTTAAACTTTTATCTAGTAAATGATTATCTTATGCATGTCAAAGATTTTCAGAAAAATGTTGAGACAAGGTTAGATATATGAGATCACCTTGCGACGATATTTTTATAAAGTTATAAACTGGAACTCTGTGTATATTATACATGTCAAAGGATTTCAAAGATTGTGAAAAGTATATATGTATATATATACTGAATATTTTGCGACTTGGTCGCGTTAAGATATCAGCTTGGTTCATTTCTTCTTGACCAAGACTTTCATGAGTACTATGAGAATACTCATATATTGTTAATCATTATACATATTATTTTGGTGGGCTTGCTGCTCACCCTTGCTTTCTTCTTTCATCACACAACAACAGATAGAAAAGATGAACAGGACCAAGCTCCCGATTCGCAAGCGATTGGGAAACGTTCCGCAATTTCCTATTGGCGTTGATGTCGCTGTAGCTGAGGTAGGAACTACCAATAGGCTAGGCTTTCAACTTTTGATGTACCAGATTTATGTATATTTATGAATTATAATAATGGCAAAGAAATGTAAATTTATTCAGAAACCCGTTTAAGGTGTATTGGCATATAATTGTGGAATAAAATGACTTGTGATTATTTTTTTGGATATTCATCTCTGAGACTATAACTTGTGGTGTGTGTGTTTATTGTGGGGTCACAGTACAGAGTAGTTGATTATTTATTAAGATTGGGTGTTATTAAGGGAAATGGAACTCGTGATAGCCCGGATCCCCGACCCCGGATTTGGGGGTGTTACACTTAGTATCAATTAAGAGAATTTTCAGATTTCTCAAGGGAACACCAAAACTTGGCATTTGGTACCCTAGAGATTCTGGTTTTGATCTAACTGGTTATTCAGATGCAGATTATGCAGGTTGTAAAATTGACAAAAAAGCACAACAGGAACATGTCAATTTCTAGGGAACAAGCTTGTGTCCTGGTTCAGTAAAAAGCAAAATTCAGTTTCCACTTCTACAGCTGAAGCTGAATATATTGTTGCTGGTAGTTGCTATGCACAGATTTTGTGGTTGAAAAACCAATTGTTGGACTATGGTCTACAAGTGGATAGAATTTCCATTTTTTGTGATAACACTAATGCAATTTCTATTACTGAAAATCTAGTGCAGCATTCAAGAACAAAGCACATAGACATCAAGTACCACTTCATAAGGGAACATGTGATGAATGGTAATGTGGAACTTCATTTTGTTCCAAGTGAAAAGCAGCTTGCAGATATCTTTACCAAGCCACTTGATGAAACACCTTTTCAAGGTTGGTAAGTGAGTTAGGTATGCTCAATTATTCTTGAATCATTTCAGATATTTTTGCAAGTTGTTGTGCAGCAAGAAACTTAATTGATTTTTCTGTTTTGGATAATATTTTGGCTAAGTCAAAATTTACATCCTGACAGATGCTAATTATCCATCGAGTTTGATCATCTGTCGGAATACTATTTATTAATAAAAATCAATTATTTTTCTGGAGTATTTTATAACCCGACGGATAATTGATTTATCCTCATCCATCGAATTATCACAATCTTAGCCGTTAAAACTCTGAACATTATCCATCAAGTATACTTACAGTTTGTAAGCATGACACGACGGATAAGTGACAGAATTTTTACAGTTTATTTATTTTTAAACGGCTATTTTGGGCTATTTTGATTAGTCACTTTATTTCACTTTATTATTTTTGACAGTTTATTTCTGAGATAGTATAAAAGCAGAATTCATTTTTATTCTACTCTTTTATCATTCTCAATTCAATTGCTCTAACTTCCTTTTTTCTCCAAAGCAAATATTCTCTCTGCAAAATTCTCATTCTCTAACAATGGCACCAGTCGTCAAAATCATGTCTTAAACTGGATATATCTACGAAAAGAACAACTTCATAGCTCTTGTAAACAAGGAGATTCAACAGTCTGGAGAGTTTCACAAGATGATGGATTTTGTTAAAAGCTGTAAACTCAGTTATGCTATGCTGGAATTACCCACTATTTATTGTGAAGTTGTGGAGGAGATATGGACAACTGCAGTGTACAACTCTACTGACAAGACCATCACTTTCACTCTCAAAGGTAAACAATTTTGCATTAACAGTGACATTGTCAAAGTATGCTTTAGAATTCCTGATAATACTGCTACTATTCCACACACAGACACTGATATAGTTAACATGCTAAATTCCATGGGCTATGCACTTTCCACTTCTAAGTTAGGTGAAATTAGGAGGTTAGGTCTTAGAAAGGAATGAAGCTCTTTGTGTGATGTGGTAACTAAGGTATTTTCTGGTAAGATTAGTAACTTTGATTCTGTTAACATTTCCATGCTTAACATGTTTTACATGCTAGTTACTGATAAATACTTTAATTTTAGTGACTTGGTCTTGTTTGAGTTAGGTTATAAGTTATGAGAACTGAATAAGAGAGGTAAAAGTGTCTATTATGCTAGATTTTTTATGATGCTTGCTAACTATCTTATTGAGGATATTGTTTTTGAGAACCCAACCAACAAGCTGAATCATTAGGTTCAAGAAAGAAGAATTATTGCAGATCTTAATAGAGTAAATCACTACAAAGAGGTGCCTCTCCTTTATTTTCCAATCATGGAGGGACCTCAGGTAAGTGAGGTAAGTTCTATTATCTCCACTCTTCCAACCTCACACATTTCTTTACCTTCAAGTGTAGCAATGGCATCTGTGTCAATGACCCAACAGATGCCTACCCAAGCTACCAAAACAACAATTTCTAAACCCAAATCTAAGAAAGCCCCCTCTGGTTTCTTTCAAAAGAAATCAGTTGCAAAATCCACTAAACACAAAGAGGGGAGTGTGAAGGTGAGTAAGCAAGGTGAGGGACAAGGTGAAAATCAAAGAAACCCTAAGGATAAGGCTGGTGAGATGAGTGTACCTAAGCCTAGCCATACCACAGTTTCCCAACAAACTGTGGTTGTTAATAAGGAAATTAGCTCACTTCTAGTTTCATCCTCCTCAAAGGATGTTACTATTGAAACACGCTCTCAACCAGGAGCACAGGCCAAGTGGGGTAGGGACAGTAGCTCACCACAAACTTATGCTAGAAAGAAAATATCAAAAACCCTTGGGATGCACAGGGAACACACACAGTGCAAACTGGTGCTAAAGACCCAGTCACTGCACCTTCTCAAAGTCAGATTGATGTGGCTCCAATAAATGTGGAGTCACAGCCAAAATCCTTAACAATTGAAGCACCTAAAACACCAAATTCACCCACACACTCATTGGATGTTGACATGATCAATACATCACTTCCAAATTCTCCATCTTTAACTCTTTTGGAGAAGCCAACGATCCAAGCAAGTGAGCATCATCTTTTGGATGATTTGTTGGCTCACTTGCCATTTCTTTTTTGAGTCTGTTGAGACATCTGTGCCTAAATTTTCATCAATATGCATAGAGTCTACAATAGTATCCACTCCCAACTCATTCATTTCTTCTATCCCGATGGATATTCATCATCTATCGAGTAGTGATTGTATCCCGACGGATAAGCCTAACAGCAGTCATCCATCGGATAGCCATACTACTGTCCCGATGGATATTCATCATCGGTCGGGTGTCTCTGCACAACTTCAAATTTCTTCAATTCTTACAAGTGCAGAAGACTTAGTAGTAGTGCAATCACTGTTAGGACTGAGGGAAGGGAGTAAATTGAGTGAGAGTCTGGGTTGCTCCCAGGAAAAAGGAGAGAAAATGAGTGATCAAATGCAGACCATTTCTTCAGGTCTGGAAAATATGAGTGAGAGGAGTCCCACCTAAGATGGTGAAGGTGAGGGTGTGAGGGTGGAAAGCCAAGGGGAGCCCTTGATGCAAGAATAGAGAGATCATGAGAGAAATGCAGGTACAGGAGAAATAAGGGTGGACATCATTGTTAGTGAGTCAATGAATGTCAATGAAGCAGACATAGAGGAACTATCTTAGCATAGTCAAGCTGTTATAGATTCCACCTCTTTGGATGCTGAGATATTTACTCATCCTGTTCCAGCATATCAACTTTTGGCTGGACAGGGCAATGAAAATACAGTAAGGATGCTAAATATGATGCACACCACTCAATCCATGCTAAGAGCAAAGGATGCCATCACGGCTATGCCTTCTACAACTGGTGATGACATAGATTATGAAGCTGGTGGGTCAGAAGAATTCTTTGGTAATGAGGATGATGATAGTGAAGAGGTGTCACTGGATATAGGGGGAGAAGTAGGCCCTAATTCCAGATCTGGTATGCCAACTTGGGCATTTTCAAAGAAATGTGATGAACACTATTTCAAGACCACTCTCATTCAACTCATCAGTCAGACACAATCTGCTCTTTAATCAACAACAAATGCCAGCACCAAGAAGCTCATACAAGCACACCTTGCTTCTCTTCAGTTACAACAAATTCAAGGCTTTCAACACGGTCAGAATGTCACTTCTATCAAAAATGAGGTTGATCAAATGAAGAAGGACCTTTCTGAAAGATTGGATGCTAAACTTCGAGAAGCAATAATGATTGATATTAAGAGATAACTAAGGAAGAACTCTGATCTTGCTACTCAAGTGGATTCCTTGGATAAAAGGATGACTGTTATGGAAGCTTCTCTAACAGCTATTCATCTACATCAAGCACAACAAACAGACTTGCTTCAAAAGCTAGTGGCAGCACAAACCTCTTCCTCTACTCTACTTGCTGATAACAAAATGGGGGGGGGGAAAGAAAGCACTATTATCCCAATCAGTCAAGAGGGATCAAGGAGTGAGGGGGAGCATAAATTGCTAAACATCCAAGTCAGCAAAGTAATTATGCCAACAATTGCTTTCACAAAGCCACCGGCCATGGACAACATTGACATCATAAATCTGGCAGCGGCAAAACTAAACACAAATGACAAAATGCCAAAGATCGATGTAGCAGCAGCTGAGAAGGAGTTAAAAGAAAAATGGGGGAAAATAGATGCAGAAATTCAACAGAAATTTGGACCAATTCAGAAGCCAGACAAAATATTCATTCATCACTTTCAAGTCAAGAATATGTCTGTGAATGAAATGAGTATGAATTATCTGGAAAAGGCCAAACATCTTGCATCAAATCTCCAAAGGCAAATCTGATCATGATGGCTAAAAGGAACTACTCAAAGTTCTCAGACAAAAATCCTATGGATATTGTGTATGAGACACCTAGGCCAGATGAGAAGAAGCTGTTGGCTAGGTCAATTGCATTTTATAAAGATCCAACAGATTTAGCACTCAAAAGAAGATTAGCCAAGATTTACAGAAATGGTAAGGAAATTTGTGTGGTAGCTCGACACCCTATGTTTGTGGAAGCTAAAAAGGAAGAGAAGGAAAGAATAAGGCAAGAAAAGAAGCAAGCTACTCTGGATGCTAAGAAGCTCAAACAAAAGAAGAAGCAAGCTGCTATCTTGGCCAAACTTCAAGCTGTAAAGACCACAACTGAGATTTCTGCACAACCATCTATAATTGCTGAACCTCAAGATCAAAAAGTGCAAGATGAACCACAACAGAAAAGAAGATTCAGATACAAGCTCCACTCTAAAAGGAAATTGGACTTCAGTGATGAGGAAATGGAAGACTATATTCCTACAAAGCCTACAACTTCAACTCGGACATCAAAACCCTATGTGGTATTTGAAGAATTCAAGGTGGTGGATCCAACTAGGAACATTCATGGTGAGCCCTTAATTCCTAAGGATGAGCCAGTAGACTGGGATAGTTTGCCAATTCCTGAGCTAAATTTTCCTATCTTCAACAAGCCAAAGAAGACAAAGACTAGAGCAAGCAAGAAAGTGAAGCCTGTGACTCTCAGATCCAAGACCCTAACCAAATCTCAATCTACAGTCAACAAGGGAGATTTGTTATATATCTGTGACATCAAAGAGTTCTCTGACATAAACCTCTACTTAGATGAATTGGAAGAAGTAAGAGGAATTGATGCTCACAGACATCTCCCTGAAAGGTTGGTGTTTAAATACAAGGGAGGAAAAGAGATAATATGGCCACTTCACAGAATTCTTCTAGAAAGCTAATCTGTTCTAATAAAGATCTACTCATCTTTCAAAAAGAACTTTGGATATAATGTGATTGCAAGGAGATTAGTTCTAAAGAAGATTGAAGAGCTGAGGAGTAATAGAGCTAAAGATGCACTACCAAAAACTCTGTCAATTTCCTTCACAGGAAAGAGAGTACATCCGAGGCCTTATTGGCTGATGGAATTCAAGGATGAAAAGGGAGTAAGAAGATTCTTCAGATTGGAGGACCAGTTGAGTATCTCTAGCAATGAGACTCTATTGGAAATGCAAGAAATGCTAGATCTCTCAGAAGATGATGAACTTCAGTTCCGCAGACAACTCCAGAATCAAATAGAGGAGAACAACAAGAGGCTTGGGAAGAAATCCAGACAATCAAGGAAATAGATTTATCTGCTCAGTCTAGAGGAGCATCTTGATAATAATTGTGAGCAACTTCTTTGTATACTTTGCTTTGTTCAATTTTCAGTATATATTGTAGCACTTATCAGTTTCATCTACTATTTCCAATCTGTATTTTTAGGGTGTTTTGTTATCATCAAGTTTCTCTTAATTTATGGATACAATTCCAGTAGACATAAATTAGGGGAGATTGTTAGGAATATGTTGTGTACTTGATGATTAAATTAACAAAACACCTTAGCAGATTTAACTTAGTGAATTTTGTAGCACTCGATGGATGATCAAATATAGTCCCGACGGATGAACCTTATAGTCCCGACGGATGACCAATTGACATACATCGAGTGAGTAGCTTATGTAATAAATAAGCATTATAGCACATTTCTGCAAACAACTTTGTGTAAATTCTGTAGGAGCTTATGAGTCATGTTGACTACTAGTAGATATGTAGAATAGGTTGATTAATTGTAAATATGAGATGTCTTGTAATTCTGTATAAGTGAAATGGAGTCAAGTGACAAATAGCTACCCGACGGATGATCAACAAAGCTACCCGACGGATGACAAGCATGTACCCGACGGATGATCAAATTCAAATATATGTTGACAGTGACAACACAGTCACATGTTTTGGGTGTTTGCAAAAGGAATGTGGCAGCCTGTTAAGCAGGAATTTGAGAACAAAGAAGCATTACCATTTTCATGCTATTATGAAGATATTCAAAGATGCTGGAATAGAGTAGTGAAGCAGCATGAAGTTAGACTAGATATATTTTATTTTATTATCTTGTCTTATTATCATGTAAACTTGGTGATATATAAACCAAGTGTAGCTAGTAGAACAATTAACTAAGCACACACATTTTCAGAGAAACAATTTAAAGCTGTATTCTGTAGCATTTCTCTGTAAGTTTAGTTGTTCTACTTGTAAGCAGCTGTGAGCTATTCAAGCTTCACAGGGTTCTCATTCGATATATATATATATATATATATATATATATATATATATATATATATATGGTGGATACTTTCAAATCCACCAGAAAGTTTTAAAAGCTTGTGTTTTTATTACTTTGTGTTTTGATTTATATAACTCTTTTATTCCGCATTCTGCAAATCAAACACTCATATATTTATCGAGTTAGAAATGTTTTTAAATCTTGAAAAAGTAGCCAGAATTACATTCAACCCCCCTTCTGTAATTCTTGTTGTATTCTTAGGGAATAACATGTAGCCATAATAAAATTTGATATTTGTTGTCAAAGATGAAATTTTGGCAGAGTCAGAATCTACTTCTTGACGGATGTTCATTATCCTTTAAAAATGAATATCCGTTGAATTCTATCATTCGTTGAAATATCAAATATTATTCTTGGTACATTTATCTCGATGGATATGTGGTTAATCCTCATCCGTCGAATTGATTTCAATCTAAGCCGTTAATTCTAGGTATTATCCTTCGAATTTACTTACAGCCTGTAAGTATATTTTGATGGATATTCATTCGAATTTAAACAGTTTATTTTACTATTAAATGACTATTTTGGGCAAATTTCATTGATCACTTTAATTTTTACTTTTTACTTTTTAACCGTTTATTTTTGAGAAAGTATAAAAGACTAATTCATTTTCATTTTTACTTTTATCTTTCTCAAACAATTTCTCTAACTCTCTTCGTCTCCAAAGCAAAAACCCTCTTTCTTCAACTACTTTCAATCACAACAATGGCACCAGTAGTCAAAATCATATCTCAAACTGGGTTCGTATATGAAAAGAACAACTTCGTAGCATTGGTGAACAAGGAGATTGCTGCTTTTGAAGACTATCACAAAATGTTAGATTTCATTCAAAGTTGCAAACTGAGTTATGCTATGCTGGAGTCTCCGGTCATCTATTATGAAGTTGTTGAGGAGATTTGGACTATTGCCATTTTCAATTCTAAGGAAAAAACAGTTACATTCTCTTTCAAAGGTAAGGACCATTGCATTAATAGTGATACACTACAAACATGCTTTAAACTGCCTGAGAATAACACTCTTGTTCCACACACAGACACAGATGTGAGCAACATGCTTACTTCTATGGGTTATTCTCTTAATCTCTCCAAGTTAAGTGAGGTTAGGAGAATGGGCCTTAGAAAAGAGTGGAACTTTCTCTGTGATTCTTTTGTTAAGGCATTTTTTAGCAAGATTAGTAACTTTGATGTTGTTAGCTATTCAATTGTTAACATGCTTTATATGCTTTTAAGTGATAAGTCTTTTACTTTTAGTAACTCTGTGATGTATGAGTTAGGTTATAAGCTAGGAGACATAAAGAAAAGATCTAAAAAGATATATTATGCTAGATTCTTTATGTTACTAGCTAACTTTGTTTCTGAAGATCTTATAATTGAGAACCCAACCAACAAGCTTGATTGTTGGGTTCAAGAAAGGAGAGTTATTGATGACTTCAATAGGGAAAATCATCACAGTGAGGTTCCCCTCATCTATTTGCCTATCATGTAGGAACCTTAGGTAAGTGAGGCAAACACTTCTGTCTTTGCTACTTCTCTACCACAAATTTCTTTGTAGACAACTGTGGCTATTACATCTATGAGTTTGCCCCAACAGATGATTACCCAAGCCCCTAAAACAAAAATTTCTAAATCCAAGTCTCAAAGACCCCAATCTAGTTCCTCTCAAAAGGGACTAGTTTCAAAAACTACCAAAACTTCATAGGGGAGTGTGAAGGAAAGTGAGGCTGGTGAAGGATAGGTGAACATCAAAGAAACCTTAAGGATAAGGATAGAGAGGTGTGTGTAACCCAGCCTAGCCACACTATAGTTTCCCAACAAACTGTAGTGATTAATAAGGAATCTAGCTCATTACTAGTTGCATCCTCCCAAAAGGATGTGAATATTTAACAAAGCTCTCAGCTAAGAGCACATGCCAAAAGGTTTATGGATACAAACCAACCTCAAAATTATACAAGAAAGAAGAAATCTAAAACACATTGGGATATACAGGGTGCACACACTGTGCAAACTATAGTCAAAAACTCAGTTATTGCACCTTCTCAAAGTCAGATTGATGTGCCTCCAATAAATGTGGAGTCACAACCAAAATCTCTTACAATAGAAGTACATCACACACAAAACTTACCCGCTAACTCCTTGGATATGGACATGATTCACACATCAATTATTGATTCTCTATCTTTGACTCTCTTGGAGGAGCCCAAATCTCAAGCAAGTGGGCATCATCTTTTAGATGATTTGTTGGCTCACTTGCCATTTCTTTCTGAAAATATTGAGAAATCTGTGCACAATCTAAAATTAATCACCGCATATTCAATAATAATTTCAACTCCAAACTCATTCACTTCTACTATCTCGAGGGATATTGTTCATCCGTCAAGTAGTGATTGTATCTCGACGGATGTGCTTAACAGCGATTATCCGTTGAATCTCTCAACTACCACTTCGACAGATGTTTCTCATCCGTTGAAAGTCACTACACAACTTGAAATTTCCAAAAATGTTACAAGTGCAGATGATCTGGTAGTTGTAAAATCACTCTAAGGATTGGGGGAAGGGAGTGAACAGAGTGAGAGGCTTAGTTGCTCTTAGGCAAAAGGAAATGAGTGAACAAATGCAAGCTATTTCTTCCATCTCGGCAAAAGTAAGTGAGACAAGTCCCACCTTAGATGTGAAGGTGAGGGTGGGAAGCCAAGGGGAGCCCTTGATGCAAAAATAGAGAGAACATGAGAGAAAAGTAGGTACAGATGAATGGGAAATTCCCATTGTTAGTGAGTTAATGGATGTCAATGAGGCTGAAAAGAGATAGCTAATTCATCAAGAATATCAAGTTGTTTTAGACTATGTCACTTATGATGCTGAGACATTTACTCACCCTAATCCCGCATATCCAGTTCTTGCTGGACAGGGCAATGAGGAGGCTGAGAAGACACCGAATTTGGTGCACATAATAACATATATGCTAAGGGCCAAAGATGCAATCAATGCCATTCCCTCCACAACTGGTGATCATATTGATATTTTGAAGACTCCATTGGGGATGATGGTGAGGATGATGAAGGAGAAGGCATGAACATAAGGGGAGATGCAGATATTCTATCATAGATAGTGCACAAGGAATGTACTTACTCACATCCCCAATCCACACTTTTCAAGCTAATTCATGACACCTAGAGTGCAATTCAAGAATCCACAAGTGCCAGCACCAAAAGACTACTCAAAGCCCATATGGAATTTCTCCAATTGCATAAAATACAAGCTCTCAAACAAAGTCAGAATGTGGATGAACTAAAGCAAGAACTTGCTGAAGTTAAACAGGACTTTGTTGCAAGGTTGGATCCTAGGCTTCCAGACACAATAATGATCGAGATAGTCCAGAAGCTCGAGAAGGAAGTTGATTTGAAAAGGAAAGTTGAGGCCATGAATTCAACACTGACAGATCTGGAGAAATCAATGGCCAAGATACTTGCCAATCAGGAAACTCATACAAGTCTGCTATAGCAGTTGGTGGCTGCACAGACCTCAAACTCTGCTCAACTTGATGCTAACAAAAAGGGGGAGAAAGATTCTATCATTCCCGTTAGTAAGGGGGGTCAGTTAGTGAGGGGGCGACAGTGCACAACATTCAAGTCAGTAAGGTAATAATTCCATAAATTACTTTCACAAAGCCACCAATTCTAGACAACATTGATCTGATCAAAATGGCAGGAGCTGAACTAGAGCTGAAAAAAATGGAAGAAGCTTGATGAGAAAATTGAGAAGAATTTTGGTCAAATTATAAATCCTGAAAATCAAGTGAAACACTTCACTCAATTAAGACCAATTTCAATCAATGAGATGAGCTTAGGGAACATAGAAAGAGGTCAACCCTCAACAAGAAAACCTCTACAGGCCAATGTGATTTTACAGCCCCAGAAAAACTATCCAATGAATTCAAGCAAAAATCCATTGGACCTAGTCTATGCAACTCCCAAAACTGATGAAAAGAAACTGCTTGGTAGATCTATTGCTTATCACAAAGATTCCAGAGACTCAGTCTTGAAGAACAGAATTGCTAAAATCTACAGGCGTGGCAAATTGATCTATGTGATGGATGGACATCCACGGTTTGCAGAAGCTAAGAAAGAAGAGAAGGTGAGGCTCAAACAACAGCAAAGGCAAGCTGCCTTAGATGCCAAGAACCAAGATAAGAAGCCTGTAATCACATAATCTGAAATGCCTGCTCTGATAGCTGAGTCTCTGAATGAAGAAAAGCAAGAAGAACCAAAGCAGACAAAGACACCAAGACTGAAATTCAGACCAAAGAGTAAGCTGGATTTTGATGAAGTCAAGAAAGAGTACATGCCAACCCAATCTACCACTTCACGTCAACCAGCCATGCCCACAATGGAGGAGGCTGAATTCAAGGTTTATTCTGATATAAATTTCCATGGTGAACCCATAATTCCCAATGATAAACCTAAAGATTGGTAAAGTTTACCAATCCCTGATCTAAACATCCCAATTCCAACCAAACCAAAGAAAACAAAGTCAAGAGCATTCAAATAAGCCAAACCTGTCAGACTTCAATCCAAAGCCTCAGCCAAACCCAAACCAGCTATCAACAAGGGATATCAACTTTACATATGTGACAACAAGGAATTTTCAGATCTCAATCTCTATATGGATGAAATAGATGAAGTGAGAGCTATTGATGCTTACAAGAAGCTTCCAGAGAGATTGGTGTTCAGGTACAAGGGTGGAAAAGAGATGCCTTGGCCTCTTCACAGAATTCTCAATGAAGGCTATTCTGTCTTAGTAAATATTTTCCCCTCCATAAAGAAGAACTTTGGGTTCAATATTGTTTCCAAAAAGATGGTACTGAATAAAATTGAGGAGATAATGAATAGTGGGAGAGATCCAAATGCACTCCCAAAAGTCTTATCTATTTCCTACAATGGAGATAGAGTGCATTTGAGACCATACTGGATAATGGAGTTTAAGGATGAGAAGAACATCAAAAGATTCTTCAGATTAGAAGATCGCCTGAAGATTTTAAGCAATGAAACTCTCATGGAGATGTAAGAGATGATGGATCAGACTAATGAAGATGAACCTAAATTCTACAGGCAACTTCAATACCATATTGAAGAGAACAATAAGAAACTGAGAAAGAAGTCTAGACATTCAAGGAAATAAATTAAATTTTCTCAGTCTAAAGGAGCACCTTGAAATGTCTTGTGAGATTTTCTATGAACCTTCCTTTGCATACTTTTCAATAAACTACAGCACTTGTTAATTTTTATCTACTATTAATCAGTCTGTATTCATAAGGTGTTATCAAGTTTCTCTTAATTTATGCCTATAATTCCAGTAGACATAAATTGGGGGATATTGTTAGGAATATGTTATGTACTTGATGATAAGTTGAACAAAACACCTTGGTAGATTTAATTAAGTGTTTTTGTAGCTCTCGGCGGATGATCACTTTAACATCCGTTGAGAGAGTAGCTTATGTATTAATAAGTTTTATAACACATTTCTGCATTCGACAATACCTTAGAAAACTAGAAGTTGTAGGATATTCAAGTCATGTTGACTACTAGTTTGATATGCAAAATAGGTTGGCTAATTATAAATATTAGATGCCTTGTAATTTTGCATAAGTGAAATAGAGTTAACTGCTATAGAAGACTTTCAACGGATGATTCTATAAGGTTTCGACGGATGACCCAAGTCACACTCAACGGATGATCTAATTAAGATTTGACGGATGATCCAATGAAGTTTCAACGGATGTTCAAATTTAAATTACAGTTGATAGTGACTTGACAGTCACATGGGTTGATTAGATGCAAATAGAATGTGGCAGCCTATTTACAGGTTTTAGAGAAGAAAGAAGCATTTCCATTTCCCTGCTAACTTGAAGATATTCAAAGATGCTGGATAGAGAAATGAAGAAGCATGTAATTAGACTAAGAAACTTTTATCTTATTAGTTTGTATTTTTATCATGTAATTTGGTAATATATAAACCAAGGGTAGCAAGTAGAAACAATCAAGTAAGTAAGTAATTTACCAGAGAAATAGATAAAGCTGTATCTGTGAAGAATTTCTCGGTTCTTTTGTAATTCTACTTGTAAGCAGCTGTGTACAATCTTTGTATCACAAAGTTCTCGATCTTATATATATCTCTGGTGGAAAAGTTCAATCCACCAAAAAGTTTTTAAATACTTGTGTTTAATTTCTTTGTGTTTGATTACTTCAATATTTTCATTCCACACTTTAGCTTAATCAAACACAGTTATATATTTGAGATAGAACAATTCTTAAAATCGAAAATAAATCGGAATTACATTCAACCTCCCTTATGTAATTCTTTGTTAGATTGTTTGGGAATAACACGGGTACTGATCTCAATTCAATCAGGGTGTTCAAGGAGTAAATGGCTAAAAATTTTAACATGAATGATCTGGGCAAGCTCACATATTAAATAAGCATTGAAGTGAAACAAGGCGATGGTTTTATTAAGTTAAAGCAGACTAGATATACTAAAAAAAATCTCAACAAAGCAGGTATGTTGGATTCCAATCCAACTAAAGTTCCAATGCTTGTGATTGGCGGACTGCGATACTTGGTCCATACTAGACCTAATTTGGCATACTCGGTAGGCATCGTAAGTGAATTTATGGAGAAACCTAAAATTATGAATCAAAATGCAGCCAAACGTATATTACGTTATTTGAAGGGCACAATGAATCTTGGGTTGATCTACGCTGCTAATGAAGATAATAATATAGTGATTG
Organism: Apium graveolens; assembly: GCF_009905375.1. Lineage (NCBI taxonomy): Eukaryota > Viridiplantae > Streptophyta > Magnoliopsida > Apiales > Apiaceae > Apium > Apium graveolens. Next base: position 259,721,071 of record NC_133655.1, on the reverse strand, counting down.
GATATTCAGATAGTGATTTGGCTGGGAACATGGAGGACATGAAAAGTACTAGAGGCCGGGTATTTTCCCTCATCAGAAGTCTGATAACCTGGAATTCTCAAAAACAAAAATGTGTGGAACTCTCTTCTTGCAAAGAAGAGTTTATGGTAGCCACGACAGCCTCGTGTCAAGAAGTGTGGTTAAGGAAACTGTTGTCTCAAATTACCGGGCTCAACATACCACCAATAACTTTGTTTATCAACAGTAAGTCAGCTATCGACTTAGCAAAAAATCCTTCATTCCACGGCATGAGTAAGCATATTGACATTCGTTTTCATTTCATAAGGGAATGTATTGAAAATGGAGATATAGTTGTGAAGCATATTTACACTTAAGAACAAAGGGCAGACTCACTTACTAAAGCACTGACTGCAGTCAGATTTGAGCGAATGAGGAGTTTTCTTGGTGTTAGAAGTTGTGTTTAGAACATTTTAGATTGAGGGGGAGTTTGTTGGGATTTTAATCTAAACTTGGGCTTAGCTATTTAAGTTTATATTGGATTGGTTTGCTGTAGCTAAACAAAGTCTGGTTCCATGCGTGTGGACGTGGTCGGGAGATTTTATACGAGAAGTTTTGAATAAACGTTATCACATTGTTAGTGTTTGATTTGGTCTAGGATGTCTGTTATGTAGTTCCTATTTTATAGGACATTTCATTTCCTTGTTTTGTATATGTATTGTACTTGGTTATCAATAAAAGGTTTAAGATGTTTGATGCTTATTTTCTCTGGTTTTACATAACTGAATAGAAATTCAGTGTTTTGATATATCTTTTGTGTCATAATAAACATCTCTAATCTACCTTTAATATTTACTTTCTTTCTTTGTTTAATTTCCAAAAAATAAGAATTTTTTTCAATAAAAAGATTGCCTACTAAAAATCATCTTTGACCTGACCAAGATCTTGCTTACTCCGGTAAGAAAAGAAAAGAATTGAAACCCAACTCATGACTTTTCAGAAAAAAAAAAAAAAATAAATTATTCAATAAAAGCTAATTTATGTTTAGGTCAAACTCAAAAATTATTAGCTATTTTAATTTGTTGATAAATAAATTGAAAAATGCTTAAAAACAAATCAAAGTCTCTAAACAAATCTGCCTAAATTAAAATGGATTTTAGTTAGCATATTTCAATAATAAATTCATATTTTCATATACGGATTTAAATAGAGACATATACATATGCAAATATGAGAATACTCTTGTCTGTAATAATATATGCATTTGAAAATTCTAAACGGACCAAGTGTAAGTTCATCATTTTTACTAATTATAATTCATAATTTAATAAACAAACGATAAGTAAGATAATTCAGACACTTGAATAATTTATATCTTATAATTGCTTTTGTGGTACTTATTTATTTTAAAATTATGTTCAGATAAATTTATATTTCTTTTTAAGATATTTCTAAACGGGCCCAAAATATATTTAAGCCATTTTTAGCCATCGTAGCATGTAAAATTAAGTTAAATTTAATAAGTCATTTTTTTTTGCAATTAAAGCCTTCAAATAATTAATGGGGTACATCTGCTAAGTCTAATACAACCCATCCCCGTTTTTATATCTTAAAACCAAATTTTTTTCATTCCTTTTAATTCGTTTAAAGTTCGTTTTTATTTTCTTATTTATTTATTAATTCTTTCTAAGTTATTAGTTAATTTTTCTAAGATATCTCAGGCCCAATATACCTGACCTATTTTTCATTTTCCTCTAATGATAATAATAACACGAATTTAGGAATCTTTCAATAAAAATAATTAACCAGTAATCGTCTAATAACCTCCATTGTCCGTTAAGGTAGACATTTTAATGTACCAACATATATATCAACCTTCCTTGAAATAAAGTTCTCAACCACTTCTTCGCCTTATAATATTATATTCCTTATACATACCAACCACATTGAACTCTTCACAAACAACATTCTCACACACTCAACATCCAGACATATTTTCAAAATTATGTTTCAAAGCTCTCTCCTCCAGTTAGTCTTTCTCTCTCTTTGTTGAACTAGGATAGAAAATTGTATCAGGAGCTATAAGAAATCTGGTGCCAGAGCTCCGGTTCTGAGTATGGTGGTGTGTCGGTAGTTGAATTTGCTAAAAAATTGTGAGGAGCTATGGAGTTTAATGTTAGATATATAGTAGTAGTGATGTTGATTTTTGTGAAGATGATGAAGATTTTGTTGGTTCTTTTAATCTAAACTTGTATTTATTTTGTTTTGCTATTTTTTGTTTTCATGCGTTTAGACTCAGTCTATAGGTGTGAAGTAGTTGCTTACTTTTGGGATAGTTGCTTGCTTTTAGGAAATTAGAAGAATAATGTTCAGTAGTGGAGACTTGTTAGGAGTTTAGTTATTTCCCTATTTTGTAGCTTGCTTTCTCTGTGTACTCAGTTTAAATATCTCTTCTGCAGTTTTAATAAAATTACGCTATTTGATAGCACATCTTTTGTTTTCTCTCAGTTTTCATAACAAATACAACAAGTATAACCAACAATCTGGTATCAGAGCACTTGGTTCAAATAGTTGATGCCCAAGTACATGCCAAAAGCAGTGTCGACAATGGAACCAGGGAAAAATAAAGACGGTGCGGTTAGTTTGAATTACCCCATGTTGACGAGAGGTAGTTATACAGCATGGGCTCTCAATTTGAAGGTATATATGCAGGCCCATGGCGTCTGGGATGCAGTGGTACCTATATGGCTTATGGCAGGCACCCCGAGCCTGGTACGAGAAGTTAAATAAATGCCTTGAAGAACTGGGGTTTGAAAGATGTCCTCACGAGCACACTTACACAAACAAAGCTGAAGGAGAAATTCTTATTATTAGAGTTTACGTCGATGATTTACTCATAACAGGTACAAGTGTTACTGTTATCAACAAGTTTAAGGAGCAAATAAATAGAAGATTTGAGATGGGAGATCTCGGAAAGCTCTCATACTACTTGAGAATGGAGGTAAAGTAGAGTGTTGGGTGTATTGAGATTAGACAAACGGCGTATGCTAGAAAAATACTAGAGAAAGCTGGACTAGGCGATTGAAATCCTGTCAAATATCTTATGAACCCAAAGGAAAGCATTGGCAAAGACGAGGTTGGTCAGCCTGTAGACACAACTCAATTCAAGAGCTTAGTTGGGGGTTAAGATACCTGGTTCATACAAGACCAGATATCGCGTTCTCTGTGGGAATAATAAGCAGGTTCATGGAGAAGCCTACATCAGTACATCTTGAAGCTGCTAAAAGGATTTTACGTTACATCAGGGGTACTATAAATTTTGGTCTAGTTTACACTAAGAATAGTGGGAATAATGTGGTGACTGAATATTCAGATAGTAACTTAGCAGGACAAAATGAAGATCGGAAAAGTACAGGGGGAATGGTTTTTTATTTGAATGAAAGTCTGCTAACCAGGGTTTCTCAAAAACAAAGATGTGTTGCATTATCTTCTTGTGAGGCCGAGTTTATGGCCGCCACTGCTGTAGCTTGCCAAGCTATTTGGTTGCGAAAACTTCTTACTCAGATAACTGGAGAGAACACGGGTCCAATGGTATTATATATTGACAACAAATCTGTAATTGACTTGGCGAAAAATCCGGTGTTTCACGGACGTAGTAAGTATATAGACATTCGTTATCATTTTATCCGTGAATGTGTTGAGAAAGGTGAAATCATTGTCAAGCTTGTTAGTACAGACAAGCAACGAGCTGATATATTAATTAAAGCACTTCCAGTGATCAAGTTCGAGAAAATGCGTAAATTTCTTGGTGTCAAAAAGCTGGCTGAACAAGTTTAGATTACGGGGGAATTTTGTTGGTTTTTTAATCTAAACTTGTATTTATTTTGTTTTGCTATTTTTTGTTTTTATGCGTTTAGATTCAGTCTACAGGTGTGAAGTAGTTGCTTACTTTTAGGATAGTTGCTTGCTTTTAGGAGATTAGAAGAATAATGTTCAGTAGTGGAGACTTGTTAGGAGTTTAGTTATTTCCCTAGTTTGTAGCTTGCTTTCTCCGTGTACTCAGTTTAAATATCTCTTCTGCAGTTCTAATAAAACTACACTATTTGATAGAACATCTTTTGTTTTCTCTCAGTTTTCATAACAAACACAACAAGTATAACCAACAGATTTGAATGAGGAAGACGGTGAGTGTTGGTGATGATAAATCCACGATTTAACTCACTGCAAAAACCCCTTCTCACATCTCTCCCAATTTCTTTTCTCTCTCTCTCTCTCAAAATCTTTCTCTTCTCTCTCTAGGTGTCTAAAAGGTTCTCTCTCTTTCAGGGTTCAGGAAGTTTTTTTAGCAAAAACAGACACCACACACACAATACTACTCTTGGCGGTGCACATCTGGTCACTAATGCTGGTGTACAGGCCTCCAGTATCGATGTTGTTGATACAACAAGTCCTGGTGTTGCTACGAAAAGTGTGCACCGTACTACTCTTGGTGGTGCAAATACGGTCACTAATGTTGGCCCACATGCCTCCGGTTCTGGTGTTGTTGCAACGGCCAATTCTAGTGTTGTTGCTATTGCTACTACAACCACTAAGGGTAAACATTTCGAATTTGAAAACTTTTATTAATTGATTCTTTATAAATTAATAATAATATTCATGTATTTTGTATGTGTATCCATCACTTTAATTTGTATTTAGTATACATGTTTAATTTATACTGGAGATTGGTTTTAGTTGTCCGTGTGTTGCAGTGATATGAAATGTCTCATGTGGTTGTTATGTTATTGTAGTACTAGTTGTTGAAAGCCCATCTCTTTCAGCCCATTAATTCGGTTTGGGCCGATGAAGATTGAGGCCTTTTTTTGGCCTGAAAAGTACTTGATAGATTAAAGAGAAGATGGGTTGGCCCGATCGGACTAAGACGTGGTATGTTCTCCATAACGTCCATATTCCTTCTTTAACGCAAACTGACTGACAACTCCGAAAGAGAACGTTGATACATGTTATATACACTGGACGAACTACGTCCCAAAACATACACAGACATCAGTATTCTCTCGTATTCTAAATTACCAATACTTAAAACCGATTAACTATTCTCACACCGGAGGTGAACCAGGGGAATCATCCCTCGCATTCTTCTCTTTGCAGGCCGAAGTTTACTTCTCCGGACGAGGAAGAGCTCGATAGAAATTAGGTTATAAAATTTGGCGCCATATGTGGGATTACGGGATTAAGTACTGAGATCTGAGACAATGACTAATGGTAACGACAAATATGAGCCTCGGGGATTCACTGATCCCAAACCTAACCATACCTTGCAATCGGTTATCACCCCTCGGAATTTGGAGAAGGATTATGGTGAGGAGGCTGCAATAATCCCAACTCCTAAGGAACAGGCCATGTTGAGGAAGCCGAGTGCTGATTGAATGGCCAAGGAGAAGGGAAAATCGAAAGAGGCTGAGGAGGATGAACACGCGAAGGCTAGGAAAAGGGAAGCCGACGCGCTGAAACTTAAGGCCATCAAGCTGAGAAGGGAAGAATTGGAACTGGAGGAGACATCGCTTAGGGCATCACTTGAGGAAACCGAAGGAATGAATTGTTCTCCAAAGGAGAAGCGAGTTTACGTTGAGGAAGATGAGTCCACAGACTCCGACTCACACCAAAGAAGAAGGAAAATGAAGGTCGTTTTGACATCAGACTCCGATAGGGAGAAAGAAGATGACGTGTCCGACACTAGGCTATCCAGGCTAGAAAAGGCCATGTTTGGGGACATAAGGTTCAACAAAGAGCCAGTCGTTACCTAGGAGATTGAGGCGTATCGGCCGCCCCCAGGAGAAGAGAAACAGTTTCCGAAGATGACATAATTCAATGGGAGGGGAGATCCCAAAGACCATTGTGAAAAATATGAACTATTAATGATAGGCATGGGTCACAGCCAGACAATGCTGTGTAAAATATTCAAAACGTACTTGAAAGGGGCTGCATCGATGTGGTACAAGTCACTTCGGCCATGATCGATTCACTCCTATGAACAGCTGAAGGGAAAGTTCATAAGGCACTACTCACATCTGTGCCGAAGAGAGAAGGAAACTGAGACTCTTATGCACTGTCGACAGAGGGTGAATGAGTCCCTGGGTGACTACCTAACCAGGTTCAAAGAGGAAGCAGGAATGGTCACCAATTTAAATAAAACCAAAGCTATGGGATACTTGACTACCGGACTGGATCTGACCAAATATAAGAAGCTCATGTCCTCACTTTATGATTATCCTTATAAGTCCCTTACTGATATATATGTGAGGGGGTCAGAATATCTGAAGAAAGATGGAGATTCTGGAGGGGTATAGAGAACGCCGAAGAGAGGATCGAAACAGGCAATCCGGACGTTATGACTATTCCCGAGGGTCCAACAGCGACCGAAGGGATGATCGTCAGAATGATGGGAAAAAGCAGACTGAAAAGGGCCTATAAAGGCCAAGAGATAGAGATTCGACTGCGTTCATACCCCTTAATGAGCCGATCTCAAAGATTCTCCATGAGATCAAAGGCAACCCAGGCTTCGTTCGCCCCGCCAAAATTAAAAATGGTCGATCATAAGAAGATTGCAAACAAGTACTGAGACTACCATCAAGACAAGGGACATAACACCGATGAATGTTTCCATTTGAAGAAATTGATAGAGAAGATGATTAAAGCGGGAGTACTAAAGGAATTTGTGAGAGACCTAAGGGACAAACTGGAAAAGGATGATACAAGAAATCTGAGGCCTAAAGAAAGGTATTGGGTAGAAGTGAAGACCATTTTGGGAGGCAGTGCCCTTGGTCTGGATAACAAGAATGCCAGAAAGAGATATGCTCGACAAGTCTACAATTTATTTCAGTTCAGCCCTGCCAGACAGGCCGTGCCCCTCTCATTTATCGAAGAGGACTATGAGGATGTCATACTACCTTACGAGGCTCCATTGGTTATCAACCCCATAATTGGAGAGAACAAGATATGATAGGTGATAGTAGATGGAGGCAGCTCGATAAACATGCTATTCCATCGGACATACACCAAGATGAACTTGGCAGGACAAGAAATGGAGCCGTGTTAGGAGGCACCGCTCGAAGCCTTCGACGGACACCACATACGTTGTAAAGGTACAATCACTCTACCTGTTCTTGTTGGTAAAATGCCCTATATTGTTGAAAAATAGGTCAAATTCTACATTGTGAGAGTGGAAATCCAGTATAACGCACTCATTGGACGATCATTCTTGTCTGCCTTTCAATTTATGGAATCCATACCTCACCTAAGTTGAAGTTCCCCACAGAAAAGAGAGTAGGAGAAATGAGGGATGATCAGAAGACAGTAAGAATGATTATGCTTGAAGATCTTGACATAGACAAAGAGAATGAAGAGAGTGATTCGAATGGGAAAAGAAAGCGTTCGGAAGCCGAACCAAGTGGAAATAAATAATTGCTAAACATTGAATTGGAGAAATTCGGGACCGACTTGTCATGCCCCATCGCTGAGCCGACGACTGAAGTGGAAGAGGTTGAACTATACGCCGGGTATTTCGGAAAGATGGTCCGTATAGGTAAAAATATGGAACCTGACCTAAAGAGAAGGTTATCGCAGTAATGAGAAAATACTATAACGACTTCGCATGGGGTCCCAAAGATATGTCAGGGCTCGATCCGAAGACGTCCAAACATTATCTTAATGTGAAGCCCGAGGCTAAGCCCGTCCGACAGAAGAAAAGGACATTTACCGTAGAACGGCAGAAAGTCATCGAAGCCAAAGTTGAGAAATTATTAGAAGCCAAGTTTATTGAGGAAATTGAGTTTCCAGATTGGCTCGCCAATGAAGTGGTGGTAAAGAAATCAAATAATAAATGGAGGATGTGCGTAGATTACACAGACCTCAACAAAGCCTTCCCGAAGGATCACTACCCCTTGTCGAGCATTGACCTGCTGATAGATGCCACAACCGGTCAACAAGTTCTTAGTTTCCTCGACGCTTTTTCGGGATACCATCAGATATCCGTGAATATGGCAGACATCCCGAAGACAGCCTTTATTACACTGAAGGGAACTTACGCTTACATCAAAATACCGTTCAGACTTAGAAATACGTGGGCAACCTTTCAACGTATGGTGAACAATGTCTTTAAAGAACAAATCGGCCTCAACATGGAATGCTATGTGGATAATATGATTGTTAAATCACCTTTTCGGGATCATGTCGAAGATCTTCGAGAATGTCTTGAAACTTTGAGGAAGAATAATATGAAGATCAACCCAAGCAAGTGCACGTTCGGAGTTGCTAGTGGAAAGTTCTCGGGTTATCTGGTAAGTGAACGGGGCATAGAATCCAACCCAGAGAAGATAAAGGCAGTTGTAGACATGGAGCCTCCGAAGAGCATTAGAGACATTCAAAAGCTAATAGGACGACTGGCAGCACTCCGGTGCTTCATATCAATGTCAGTCGAAAAGGCATTTCCTTCTTCGCTGTGTTAAAAGGTTCGAAAGCTTTTGAGTGGGGGGGCAAATGCTAAGAGGCTTTTGAGCAAGTGAAGTATTATCTGACTAAGGCCCCTTTGCTGATGAGGCCGAATCCAAAAGAAACGATGCAACTCTATCTCATTTTATCAGACCGAACTTTGGGAGCGGTGTTGGTGAGAGAACATGAGGGCAACCAACACCCAATTTTTTTTGTGTCTCATATGCTAAAGGATTCTGAAACCAGGTACCCCCAACGTTGAGAAGTTCACATATGGTTGGTCATGGCCACCCAAAAATTGTGACACTACTTCCAAGGAAGAACGTGCAGATAGTGACCGATCAGCCACTCAAGAAAATTATGACTAGACCCGAAGCCTCAGGGAGAGTGGTCACCTGGTCAATCGAGCTGGGCGGATATGATTTGGAGTACATTCCGAGAATGTTCATTAAAGCCCAGGTAATTATGACAAGACCCGAAGCCTCAGGGAGAGTGGTCACCTGGTCAATCGAGTTGGGCGAATATGACTTGGAGTACATTCCGCGAACGTTCATTAAAGCCCATGCACTAGCCGATTACATGGTAATATGCACTTTATCGGAGTAAAAGGACCAGATTCCCGAAGAGCAGTTGATTCGGCAGCTGGGAAAATGGAAACTTTTCATTGATGGGGTCAGTAGCCGGATTGAAATGTGGGGCATGCCTTATCTTATCGTCCCCTGATGGATTTGAAATCTATCAAGCCATTCGATTTACTTTCCCCTCACCAACAACGAAGCTGAATACGAAGCCTTGCTAGCTGGATTAAGCTTGGCGAAGAACCTCGAAGTAAAATATTGAAAGGTGTTCATTGATTCTATGTTGGTAGTAAAACACTTCTCAGGAGAATACGAACAAAGGGGCCGAGAACTGAGCCTATGCCGCCAAAGTGCAAGAACTATCTTTTTCTTTCCAGTCATTTAAATTAAGCCAAATTTTCAGGGAAAATAATGACAAAGCTGATGCGTTATCCCGTTTGGCATCGACCGAGATGCAAAGTCTCTAACTGAGGTGACGGCCCCTTCAATCGATAAGAAACAGTGCATGGAAATTCATCAGGTGATAACGTGGATGACGCTGATTTTGGCTTTATTAAAAAAGGGAACATTGCCCCTCGGTAAGAATGAGGTGCAAAAAGTTAGATATAGAGCAGCCAGCTATACCACCATAAATGGAAGACATTACAGTAGGTTGGCCTCAACGCAGCTTCTCCGATGTCTGGATTCGGAACAGCAGAAACTTACTTAGAGACGGTCCATGAGGGCATCTGCGGAGAACACCTCACCGGAAGGGCTTTGGCCTCTAAAATCCTCCGACAAGGTTTCTACTGGCCGACCCTGAGGGCTGATGCACATCAATATGCAAAGAAATGCAGGCAATGTTAGTTGTTCAACCCAATTCCAAAGTAACCTTCAGAGAATATGGTTTCAGTATTGAGCTCCATCCCATTTGCCATGTGGGCGGTAGACATTGTGGGGATTCCGCCGACGAGTACTAAGCAGGAGAAGTACATCATTGTAGTCATCGACTATATGACCTAATGGTGGAGGCTCATCCTTTATCCACCATTACCGAAGAGACGACGAAGAAATTCATGCTGGAGCAGGTCATGCTGAGGTTTGGAATTCCCAAAGTATGTGTATCTGATAATGGCACTAATTCATCATAAACAAACTCCGAACTTTTTTACACCACTTCGGAATTCAACAGAACTTCAGCTCTGTGGGGCATCCTCAAGGCAATGGTGTCATCGAAGCGGCAAACAAGATTATTTTTTATGGCATTAAGATAAGGTTAGGTGAAGCAAAAGGGTTGTGGGCCGAAGAATTACCTTGGGTCTTGTGGGCCTACCGGACGACACCAAGGCGTCCACAGGAGAAACTCCCTTAAGATTAGCTTATAGGAAGATGCACCTCCAACCAATTGAAGTGGGTCTCGAGTCTCATCGGACGGAAGTTTTGAAATTTAAAGCAACGAGTTTGGTCTGCGAGCCAATATAGACCCTCCTGAAAGAAGAAAGGGAGGCGGCCCATAAAAGAAATTTGAAATAACAGTTACAGGCCGCCCAATACTATTACTCGGGAGTGAAAAAATGAAGCCTTTTTGTGGGTGATTTAGTACTAAGGGAACTAGCTACGTCTATGCCCACTAAACAAGGCAAGCTTTAGCCTAACTGGGAAGGCCCCTATGAAGTTTCTGAGTGGTAAGACCAGGGATATACAAGTTGAAGACCATGACAGGGGGTACTGATAAAAAAACACTTGGCACGCTTTCCTAGGCTCAGAAATTTTTTCCGTAAGCAGTCCGAAACATTTTAGTTCATTTTCAGTTTATTTAATTCTGTCATTGATTCCGTATTACAATTTGAATTTCACAAATGAGAATCATGTATCAACAGTTGTTTGTCAATGAAAATTACGTGTTTCCGGTTCCCATTTCAACTTAGCAATGACTGATAAATTCTCAGTTATATATTATGGAACTTGAATTGCAACCTTCAGATAGACGCAATAAAACAAGCTAATATAGTATTATCCGAAGGTATAAACCCTTTAAAATTTTAAGGCAAGAATGGAGGCCGAAGAATTAAAACCTTTTAAAATTTGTATTAAGGCCCAGTTTGACGCCGAAGAGGTAAAAACCTTTAAATTTTTATTAAGGCCCAGTTTGAGACCGAAGAAGTAAATCTGTAAAAAAATTACTAATGCCAGTTTGAGGCTGAAGAAGTAAAACCTTTAAAAAATTTACTAAGGCCCAGTTTGAGGTCGAAGAGGTTAAATCTTACAAGTTTTACTAAGGCTAGAATGGAGGCTGAAGAAGTAAAAACCTTTAAAAAATTTACTAAGGCCCAGTTTCAGGACGAAGAAGTAAAACCTTTAAAAATTTTACTAAGGTCGAGTTTGAGGCCGAAAAAGTAAAACCTTTAAAAATTTTACTAAGGCCCGTTTGAGGTCGAAGAAGTAAAACCTTTAAAATTTTACTAAGTCCTAGTTGAGGACGAAGAAGTAAACCTTTAAAAAATTTACGACGGCCAGAATGGAGGCGAAGAAGTAAACCTTAAAGTTTTTACTAAGGCCCAGTTTTTGGTGGAAGAAGTAAAACCTTTAAATTTTACCAAGGCCAAACCTTGGGCCGGAGTGGGAAAAAATTGCAAAATTTTACTAAGGCAAAGTCGAGGCGGAAAAAGTAAAATACGGAAAAATGACGATAAAATTATGGGAATACATTAAGAAAAAGCTGAAGGCACAAAGATTCGAGCCCACAGGCATTTAGTTTTGTACAAATTTTCATTAAATAATTACAAGTAGCAAATCAGTCCGGGAGGTCCTCATCGGGGCCAGAGAAGACAAGAAGAGGCTCATCCTCAGTAGCCTTCCGACGGGGTCGTCCATGCATGGGTCAAGCAAGGCTTTATAATCCTAGCTCTATAATACATACAGCCTGAAGCAGCCGCCTCGTCAAAGCCCATCTGAAGGCACCTCTCCTCGGTAACCTCCAGCTTCTTCTTCTCCTTTCGGAAGGCCTTCCTTACACTTTCAGCTAGGATTTCCCTCCCGGTGACCTTCTGCTTCAAGAATAGCTCGTTCTCCAAGTTCTCTTGTCTTTCAAAAAAGTGAGGCCTGCCCTTCAGACACCTCAAGGGCCCTCATCGCCCTCTCCACTTGGTCGCATCTTGACCTATATCTGTGCAACCTCCTTCATCCTCATTTGGCCATCCTGGACCTTGTCGGCCACTACAGCCACCCAAGGAACATCCTGAAGCAAAGCAGCAGAAGGATGTTCAGTAAAATATATATAAGGAAGGAAAAGGCATGAAATGAAAAGACTAAGGAAAATATATACCAATGAGAGGCGAGCCATAAGCTCGGTGGGCAGGCGTCAACAGATCAACCGTAGCAGAAACCCCGCTGGTCCTTTAGAAGTATCAGACCCCTGCATCATTCAGGGCTGACTTCTCTGGCGGCAGGAGCTCTTAAGAGATGAATCGGAGGACAGGACACACCCAATTCGGAGTGTATGTTTCAATGACTTGGCGCATCAAGAGCCCGAAGCCCGTTTGTGGGGGTCAGAAGCAGCCTCAGAAGCCTCCGGCCATTCTCCCCGTCAGCTGCAAAAAAGGAAGTGGGAGAGCGAGGAGGCAAAACGATCGGCACCCGAGTGTCAATATCCTCGGGGTGATAAGAGCCAGCGGCCACCCTCTCCCAAGGCCAGCTTCTCTTTGACCTTCTTCATTTTCGTCTCTAATATCCTTTATTGGGTAGACACTACAAGGAACAAAGCAAACAAAGGAAATGTTAGATGCTGAATAAATAGAGCACATTAAATATATAGATGAGGAAATAAAAACTTGGAAAGCATATAAGGAAAGGGTGTTACACTGCCCCATAGAGCGAAGAGCCAATCCCTTTCCCGTCTACTAGTTAGCGGGACTTTGGCCATTTTCAGAGACACCAAAGCATTATAATTTGCTGCCTTTTCGGGTGACAGCTCCGGCATCACTAGACAGCTCAGTTTGACTTTACGCCAAACCCCGAACTCCTCCAGGTAAAGGTCGGAGATGTAGCACCAGTGCATGTGGCTCTTCTTATTGCTGGATTGGTGAAGCATCAATCCCCACGGCCAGACCTACAGCCGATCATATAGAACCCCGCACTCTTCCCGTTCCGCAGAAAATCATAGTGAAACCAAAATAGACGGGAAGAGGGTTCGACGTTGGCTACCATGCAATGACAATGGAAGGTGTTGATATGGATGAATCCCTTTGGATCCATCTGGGCAAGTGATTTCTTCATTTTCCCAAAAATCTTCTTCGGCAACTTCAGAAGGGGAACCCGAAAGCCACATTTGAAAGCAGCTTCGGAGATCCCGATTGCACGGCCACCACAGTTTGAAGGTACGGGAGGGCAACGGTAGATGCGATTCGAGCTCTTCGGCTGGTAAAGGTGGTAATCCCCCATAGGGATGTGGTATTTGGCATTAGAAGCCTCTATATCCGAACACTTTAACTGTGTCGGGTTGTTCGCAGTAGGAAAGGAAACAATGCTACTGAAGTGGGTCGGACCACTTGGTACCGAATGCTCTCTGACATGTAATCGATCCATAATCCTGCATCCAAAAATGAGAAAAGATTAAATGTGTACTCAGACCACATAATCAAAGATAAAAGAAAAGATTAATTGAAGACAGCCGAGTACAATAGCCCATGATCGGTTCGGGAAAGAGACGAAACATCTACTAAGGGACTTGAGGGATCGGCTCCCAAAGTGTATTTCAAGGCTGGAGAATCCCGAAGGATGCCCAAGACTCATAACACACCTGCATGCCATCTTTAAATCTTGACAATACCCCAAGTAAAAAAAGAAAAAGAGGAAGAAGCGGAGTAAAGACCTAGATGTTGAAGTATGTTCTAAAGGCCAAAGACTGTTCTAAAGCTTGAAGACGCCGAAGAATGTTCAAGCCCTGAAACAGTCCACTTTGCCTTCCCTAAAAGCCTCCTAAACCCAAATTTACAAAAAAAAACAAAAGAAGAAAAGAAAGGGGTAAGGAAGCAGAAGCATGGCCAAATTTACCCTAAAACTGACTCAATTCAGAAAAAAGGGTAAAAGAAAAGCATATAAAACGCGACATGCATAAAGAATTAGAAAATAAAGCAGAAAATAACCAATTACTTACTTGTTTTTAACAAATATGACGCCGGATAAAGAGATTGAGGGAATTTAGATCTGGAAACGCCCGTGGTTGCCTGGAAAAATTATTGGTGGTGATGTTGCAAAGTGTTGGGAAAAAAATAAAGATGAAATATGGAGGAAAGGAAGTATTTATATAGCCCCTTTAACCCCGTTGTTTTAGTCATTTGGATTCTAAGACGTTGGATTCAAAATCAATGGTTGGGATTGTGATGTTTGGAATTCAACGGTGGTGAAATGGGAGTTATGATCTCGAGGTGGGACAATTGTCACCTTTAAAGACGGTCACGCCTCCCCAAGAAGCTTTCATGTCCCGTGGCCTTCAGAATCCTGAAGATTAGAGCTCGTCCGACCGATGGTCGATTGGGCTTGACAGTTGCTCAGGCTTTCCCTTACCGAAACCCAGGAACATGTTGGAAGCCCTTCTCTTTCAGCCCATTAATTCGGTTTGGGACGATAAAGATTGAGGCCTTTTTGTGGGCCAAAAAGTACTTGATAAGTTAAAGAGAAGATGGGTCGGCCCGATCAAACTAAGACGTGGTATATTCGCCATAACGTCCATATTCCTTTTTTAACGCAACTGACCACAACTTCGAAGGAGAACGTTGATACAGGTTATATACACTGGACGAACTACGTCCTAGAACACACACAGACATCATTATTCTCTTGTATTCTAAATTACCCATACTTAAAACCAATTAACTTATTCTCACACCAGAGGTGAACCGGGGGAATCATCCATCGCATTCTTCTCTTTGCAAACTGAAGTCTACTTCTATGGATGAGGAAGAGGTCGACAGAAATTAGGCTATAACACCAGTAGATAGTAGTTATATAGTATTAGGTCTTTTCGATTGTGGTGTTATCTCTCTAAGTCTAGGTACTTAAAGTGGAGGTAACAGTTTATTCCTAAAAGTTGTTGTTTGTCCATGTGTGGGAGATGGACTAGAGACTATAGAGACTATCAACTTCCTATGTAATATGTCCAAGTATTCCTTATTAATTGTCTATATATCATGTTCATTGTTTTTCTCATGACTAATACTAACGGAGTGAAGATGTTGTTGGGCCTTCTATAGGAGAAAAATCAGTTAATGAATAGTAAGCTCACTTTGTAATAGATTGTTAAAGAACTTTGTAATAGTTAGCTCAAGAGTCCACAGAAGCTTTGTAAAAACTTACTTTAGGAAGCCCACTATTTAGGAAGTCCTATTGAGTGGAATATTATTTTCTTAGATCTTATTGATATTTCTTGAGTTTAAATGTTATCCCATCAAATTTTATCTTAGGTTCTATTTATGTTGGGGGACTGGTAAATGGAATATCAAACGAAGATGTGTGGAATTATTACAGTGTGACGACCTCAATCTCAGGGTTAGGAAATGAGGACTCACACACCTCTAATCTACTAATTAAATATGCATAAACCCCGATTAACTACTAACAGGATCAACATGATAAAGTATGAGACAAGATTACAACTACCAATCACAGAATATAACTTACAAACCCAAAATATTATTAAATAATCAATATCGATTCTGGCTGGGAACCGACAGATAACCCATTGTATCTTTAAACACCTCTTACTAGGCGCGAGCTCACTCATAACCTGTACTACCTGCTCTGGCAACTGGAATCCCTCAACACGGTAGGGACCACCAGGTACGCTCTTACGAGCAGTGCGCCTAAGCTTGGCCATCTTCTTGCTAAACTGCCATGGTTAGATTAAGACAAAATAATGAGTATAAAACTCAGCAAGTAACTAAATAGCAGTTCTACAATAACAATTCTCAATATGCTTTGAACAAACTAGGGCATTCTATTTTAGCTAATCTAGGTGGCAGATTTCCGTATATTTCTTTTTGGTTTTCTTTGAGATAAGGAAAGGGTATCCGAAGAATAGTTGGGCTTTCAAGAAAACACAGCTCGAAACAGGGCAAAAGCCGACATTCATCACAATTCATTATAGGATCAAAATAGATCTTGCAATAGAGGAAAACAACAATATTTCAAGATATAGAATCATTCATATGATTAACAATTTCAGGAATCAGGGTTCTGAGCTTTAAGCTCCACAATAACATAATCAACTCTTTTCAAAACAATATAAACCATTTTCATTTCCAAAAATCAATTTACTGAATAAAAGTTTCAGTTCCCTTTTTAAATAATCATTTAGAACCCTTGATTGGATCACTTATCTTTCCATTTCATTATATACGGGTGACCAGCCCGTATCGACCTCCATTCCGGTCTTTAAGGTACCATTCGGCATAATTTCAGCCTCAAATTGGACTAGTCCCACTAGCCTCTTACCATGACTGGACTAGTCCCACTAGCCTCTTACGTCTCAATCCAATCCATCAGGAATTCATTTGGAAAACCTTGAGTTGGAAAACAATAGGTTTTCTAAAATTCATTTTATCATTACCAAGCCTTTGAAATCATTCGGACTCTTTCAAGTCGAAACTCATTCTTAATTCAGATTTAAAGAAATAAAGTTCAAGGAGTGAATCAAAGATACGCAAAGAACAATTCTCAAGAATTCTGTATCAAGGATAACAAGGTACTAAATTTGAAGGATCAGAAATAACTTAGGGATCATTAGGGCGATCAAGAGAAACAGGGTATCATTAACAGAGTTATCCAAGATAATTTTAAGGTTCAATATAATCATGGCATTATAGGAAACTTAAACAGAAAGGCAGATTATCAACGGGTGAAATCAATAGGATTATCAATAACAGGTTATCAAGAACAAAAGGGTACTTCAAATCAATATCAGGGTTTCATAAAGCAAGGGTTTCATACTTTAACAGTTCAATACTCTACATGGTTTGAACAACATTTCCTTTACAATCATTTATACAAGTAATCAGAGTTACTTGCCTGAAATTGCTTTCCTGAGGGTTGAACTACTGCCACCTAGTATACTTTTCCCTTTCCTAGCCCAAATGCCCTCACGCTCCGAATCTACAATAAAACCAGAAATCTTAATTAGATTCCCAACTCTCGTTCCCGGAACGATCACTCTATACGATAACTCGATTATATTCTTGACTCGAACTATACGAGTATAGCTTATACAAATAAGCACACAGCACATAGCACATAGCACAATTCTTTCTCATAGTTTTCATATCCTTATATACCTAGCAATCAAAGCGTACTCGCTTGACCTAGGCTATTTCTCAAATCACACTAACACTACTCTTTTACGAGTACTAGACACATTTACAACCAAACATTTACGTGCATACTATCACTTATATCAATCGACTTAATTCCCTTTTCTTTTATTCCTTAATTCGAATCAAAACAACAATCCAATCAAGCAAAAATCAAAGATTTTCACATATAACACTCAATCATTCTTTCAATTACCAAAATCAAGTTTCGACCTTTATTTCTTATGGCCTATTCGGCCTTATTGCAAATACCCAACATAAAATCAATCAAATACTCACTTTAATTCACATAAACACGTATCTCATTCAACAACCTTTAAAGAACCACTCTCCTTTCTTTTAATCATAAAATCCGAACCATAATCATACATATACAATCAAATTTCTCAAAAAATCACACCATGCAACTTTAGTTCTAGCATGATCCAACATTTAAACTAGCACCATTTTCTTTATTAACAAATTTCGAACATAAACACCACTCAATCATGGTCATGCAATCAAGTTCTCATTAGTCACTAAGATTTTTAGCAAAATCAACTCAATTTTTCTTTTTAAGCCTAAGACCCATTCAGGTTTATCAAGAAAACACACATGCAAAGATCAATCTTGACATGCAAAGTCCTATATCACATTTTCAACTTGTTTTAAGCCTTGACTAAGTCATTTAACTTACTTTCATCATGATTTCCGAAGCACAAAGCCAATCATCACTTAATGACTCAACCTTAATCAAATTATTCAATCAACATGCATGCATTCACTTAATCACAAATCAATCTCTTCTAAACCCATTTTCTATTCGGCAAAGATTTAAAATTCACAATCAAAGAACCAAACATTGACATGCATCACTATCTCCTCTTTTAAATCAACATGCAACTCTATTTCCTACTAATTAAGCTTAGTTCATACCAAGATCAAGTCACAAAATTCAATTTCCCTTTTTAATAGCATAAAACCGAAGCAAAACTCACATGCAAATCATAAAATTTGATTTTCTAAGCAACAATCACTTTGCACACATTCATTTTACAATCAAGGAAATCATTTTACCAATCACATACTCAATTTTCGACAAAAGAAGCAAAACCTTTTTTTCAAGTTTTCAAGAAATCATAACATGCAACATTAAAATCCAACAATCACATCATGGAAAACCCACCGGCTCTCCTTTGGATCATGGCCGGTGGTGGTCGAACTTGAGAGAGTCCATGACGGATCTCCTCTCGAGTTTATGACCTCCAAAACCTCTTAAAAATCACTCTTATAGTTATGCTTCAAGAAATTATTTTTCTTAAACACAACCATAGTGATCAATCATCAAAACACTTGCAAATACTTACATGCAAATAGGAATCAAGAAGTATACCGAAAATAAAGGCTAACGGTAGCAATATCTTTGAGTTTGAGTGAGATTTGGGGGTTGCATGCAAGTGAGAGAGATGAGAGATGAGAGGGCCGAGAGGGAGTGAAAGAGAGAGAGAGTGTTCGGGAGAGAGACGAGAGAAAAGAAAGAGAGAAGAGAGAAAAGACAGAATGAGTGCACAAAAGAAAGAAAAGAAAAGAAAGTGGGTTATATATAGCACCTAGAAACAAGGGCAATCTAGTAATTTACCAACTTCCTTTTACTCACTCATCCCTTTTCTTTTTACTTAAATGCGATAAAATTCAAATACAAAATATATCTCTCTCGGAAAGTCGAGAATTATTGAAAATGACATTTTTAACGCGTAGGTCTCGAAATTAGCTTTTCATCCATTACTCATAATAAGAATTTGAGCGAGCGGTTGATTTTATATGAATTTCGCAAACTCGCTTTAATAAATACCTTTTCCACATAAAATCAATTTAAAAATGCAAAGACTCACAATTAAATTTACTCATCATTTTTAAAAAGTCTCTAAGACCTCTACGAAGATAACAGAACAAATCCCATGTTTTTATCCATCTCAGATGATTTTATAAAAATGCACGAAGGTTAAATAAACCCTTATGTAAATCACATAATTCCTTTAAAATTCACAGAAATTAACACAGAACATATAATCATGCACACAGTCAAGCAATCACACGCATATAGTCACATAACAACTCAGGTCTGATCACAAATTTATTCTTCTTTCAATCTTTATTCCCTTTTACGCGTACTGGGTCACGTTCATCCTGACGGCCCGACGCTCAGCGTTTTGATTACGCTTCTCATTACCTTTGCCAATCCACACGTCTCTTAAGACGAAATACTTCATTCATTTACTTCACATATAATTCACATTTTATATTATTTAAATTCCATATTAGGACGGGTTCCGTTCTACCTGACGGCCCGAAACCACAGCTTGACTTCTAAGCTGACTCTTTAAATTGGAACGTTTTTATCCACGCTCCTTAACTCTAGTATACAGATAAGACAAATAATCACCACTTAATCTCATAATCTCATCACATAACACATACTTTACTTTCTTAATTACGACGTAAAATTCTCGGTCGTTACACAGACGGACAGCTAGAGTGAAGGAACGATCCAAACAATCGAGGACATGCTACATGTTTGTGTTATTGATTTCAAAGGAAGTTGGGACGAGCATTTATCCCTGGTAGAGTTTGCTTATAATAACAGTTATCACGCCAGCATTGGGATGCCACCTTATGAAGCCCTTTATGGACGTAAATGTAGATCTCCAGTATATTGGGACGAAGTAGGAGAACGCAAAATACTCGGACCTGAATTGGTGCAGCAGACAAAGGAAGTTGTTGAAATTATCCAGAAGAGATTAATAGCCACACAAGATCGTCAGAGGAAATATGCAGACCAGTCAAGAAAAGACATGAAATTTGAAGAAAGAAGCTTGGTATTATTGAAAGTATCACCGTGGAAAGGACTAACGAGGTTTGGGAAGAAAGGGAAGCTAAGCCCAAGATATGTCAGACCTTTTGAAATCCTAAAGCGCATTGGTAAAGTAGCTGATGAGTTGGCGTTACCCCCGCACATGGAGCACATTCACAATGTTTTTCACGTATCGATGCTCAAGAAATATAATCCAGACTCCAGGCATGTAATAGAATATGAGCCAATAGAGCTTCAGGCAGATTTATCATATGTAGAGAGTCCGATAGAGATTCTAGAGGAAAGAGAGAAAGTATTGAGAAATAAAGTGGTAAAGTTAGTAAGAGTATTGTAGAGAAACCCAAAGGTTGAAGAGTCAACCTGGGAGTTAGAAAGTGATATGAGAGAAAAGTACCCTTATTTGTTTTCTTAGGAGATTCTGAGGACAGAATCCTTTTAAGGGGGGAAGGATGTAATATCCAGGATATATCGTGTAATTATTTTTGCTAATAAATAATTAGTATGTATGTTCAGTATCTATTTTGTGAATTATTTGTTAAGTGTTAAATATGTTTGGATGTTTAAAAATATTATTAATTGAGTATTTCAATTTTTTTATGTCCAAAATAAAATATAGATAATTGTCATATCTTCCTAATTATTTTTATGTTAATTTATGAATTTATAGGAATCATATGGATTTTTTTTAAACTCTTGTTCCGGGTATTTAAAACCTATTTTATGAAAACGGGAACCAACCACCGTTAACCGTTTTTACGTTTTTAGAACCCGAAACTCTTCCGAGAACTCCTTCCTAACCTGATTGCAGTATTCCAAGCATTTTCCGTGTTTTGACTTTTTCGATCCGGCGTACGGTTTGTCCTGCGCGGGTCCCGGCGCAACATTTTCGATACAATATTCGTTTCGGTAAATCAATAAAACCCGTATTTTCGATAAACGGGAGCTTTTTATTAAACTATCCCAATTATCACCTCGTAGTACGTGTAACCAGGCGCTGAGACCAAGACCGCAGTACAAATTGTACTGATTTGGATAATTATCCCGAAAACCGATACCGTTTGGATCAGTTTTTATAAATAAACGTACCGTTTTATATCCGGAATGATCCAACGGGATACTAATTCTCCGTAATTATAAATAGCCTTTTACCGTATTTTATTTCGTATCAAAATCATTTGCAGACAGATAATTATATAATTTTTACAGAGAAAAATCATATATTCATAAACCTTTCTGAGAATCAAACCACAAATTCAAGGTGTTAGTGAAATCCGTTTGGAAAGTTGTAGTAACCAATTTGAAGGTCTCAAGGAGTACTATCAGATTCCAGGACCTGTTTTACTGCAGAATCAAAGGTTGATTTTTTTATAAATTTAATTATTTTTGAATTATTTTCATGAAAAATATGAATTTTTGTTCGGATGATTGTTTGTATGATTTGATGATTGCATGTTGTAGAGCTTGTTTTCCTGATGATTTTGGTATATTATACGTCTGATTTGGAGTCCAATAACATGTTCAAATTTGAGTTTGATTTTCGAATTTCAAAATTAGGGTTTATAACCCGTATGAATGTTCTTAATTGAAATTTGGGGGTTTCTTATTCTGGAATAGATTGATGTTGTGATATAGTGGATTGTGTTCTCTGTAAAATTTGTAATCCAGTCGTATAATTTCATGAATCAACGAGGTCTGTAGAGAAGGGAGTTGTATTTTGAATATTTCCGAAGTTCGCCGGAAACTGGCAAACTTCACGGCCAAATTACGGCCAACTCAGGGATTGTTAGATCGATTTGATTGCATGGTTATGTTCCTGGTAATCCGTAGATGTGATCTGGAGCTTGTGGCAAGGTGAGGAGGCCGGAATCGTGTTCTCCGGCCACTCCTGTGTTTTCCGGCGACTGGACTGCAAAATTGCAGTTTAGTCCCTGTAGTTTTGTAGATGATGAAGTTTAGTCCCTGAAGTTTCCAGACTTTGCAAAAATTGGATTCCTGTTTTAAAAATGTTTAAAAATCATATTTCCTATTTATTTTTATTATAAAAATCCGTTTTTAATTTCTGAAAATTCTAAAAATTATTATTTTAATTCGGAAAATTATTTTTAATTCACAAATAAATCTGAATTAATTAGTTAATTAATTTCAGTTAATTTTTAATTGATTAATTAGTCAATTAATTCGAAAATTAATTGATTAATTGATTTAATTAATTATTAATTGATTTTTAATTAATTATTTAATTAGATTTAATTATTTAAAAATGATTTAAAAATTTTGAAAAATAGTTTCGAGCTTTAAAATATTATTCTAAAGTATTTTCAAGGCTCGATAATTATTCCAAAATTGTTTCGGAGCCAGAATTGGCCAATCGAACCCTGTTTATTATTCCGAAATTGATCCAACGACCCGTTTTAATTCCAAAAAATGTTTTAAAAATCATTTTAAATACCAGAAAGCCTATTTATGACCCGAAATGTCTTTATAAATTATATGTCATTGATTACATGATGTATTATGTGTGACTTGTTGATTGACTGTCGGTTTATATATTCGATGATTACTGTTTATGGCATAACTTTCAATCCGTTAATCGGATTTGGGTGAAACGAAGGGTAGATAGAAGTATGTGTTGAACAGAATCGTATGAGTGGAATATTGATAGATACTTATGATGCCTAGCAGAGTAAGCAAGGCGTAAGAAAGAGAAGCAGGTGATCAGAAAATAGAATTGACATGTAGAAAATACAGCAAGTGAGCAGAGATTAGAAACGAGGCATAGGAAAAACAGATGAATGGTGGTTGAATATAGTCGTAGACAAGTACAAGTGAGGTTGGAATCAATTATGATAAGGCAAGTATTTCTAAACCTTTCTCAAAATACAATGCAAATATTTCTAAATTCTCTTGTGACATATTGTTAATACCAAAAATAGTTCTGTTTTATACTGTACACATTTTGAATCCTTCAGCCTTGAACCTGAGCCACAGCATTTGATCTTTGAGTCGTAAGCCTTATTCTTTGTAAACCATTTCTTGTGGATTTACCAGATACTAAACCACACAAATAAGATACTACTCCACAAATATATATCCATCATATATACCAAACACTGGAATAGAATTGTTTACACATACAGAAACTTTTATACTCAACCATACCTTGCGATATCAAAGTACTAAAACCTTGTAAAAACACTATTCATCTAATACCCGATTATCCTACTGGCTGGAGGCCACTTCTTTTATGTATTTTGACATACCCTTTTTGGTAACTATGAACTTTTACCATGCTCTTTTACAAATGTTTTATGGTTATTGATTATGATCTGGTTTTATTGAACTCTATTGTTTATCATATTGAAATGCTTTAGAATTGGATAGTTTTCTTTGTATGGACCAGATTCGTGGTCATACCATATCGATGGTCAAGTTAGGCCAATGTGTGCCTTGGATCCAGTAGTTAGAGCAGTGTTGTGTGCTTTGCTCGGGGTTAGGGCGTGACTGATCAGCAGCCTAACCTTGGTTTTAAAAACTTAAAATGAATATCCAATTCTATTGGTTGTTTAACAAGAAACTTGATTCCTTTGAATCATCTCATTTATTATTGTCTAACCTCAGTTATTGATAATATGACTTGCTGAGCTAGTTAGCTCACTCTTGCGAATCTTTTTATATATTCTACAGTTAAGAAGGATACGGTTGATAGCAAGGTTTCCCAGTTCAATGTTCGAGCTAGGATTCCAGATTATGATTGATCGAGCTAGCAGGAGTTTATGGCAGTAGTGAGATAGCAAGGTTGTAAGAATGATTTTATTATCAATTTTAAGTTAAATTAGTTGGGATTTGGTACGATGTAATAATTAAGGTTGTGACTTGTTTTCATACTTTAACCTGTTGGGATCCGTGGTTTTGTAAAGCAGGGTCATTATAAATAATATTTCTTATACAGGTTGATATATTGTGTTTGTGTTATGGACCCCAAACTTCTGACCCGGGTTTGGAGGGCGCCACAGATAATCCTTTTGATTATCCGACGGATGATTCTCATCATTCGTCAAGTCCACATCTGTCAATAATCCTTCAACCAAATTGGATTCCAGCTTCTCCTTACTATTCTTCCTGGCTACATCACAAAAGGACTCAATACCTTGAACTTTGGTGATTTGAGCATGGACATCTCTGGATGATTTCCATTCTTTAATCACTTCATGTTCTCGTTCAAGCTGCTTCTTTAAAACCTCTTCTTTCTTCAAGGACTCAGTTAATTCATCCTTAGCAATCTTACATTCAATTCTCAATTTTTCAAATTTAACAAACTGAGACTCTAGCACAATATTCCTCTCACTTAAAAACAAATTATTTTCTTTAATTTTACCATTTTCCTTAGTGAGGGACTTAAGTGTAACACGCAAGTGATATAATTCTGTGGACATGTCATTGATTGCATCATTACACTCAGCTTCAGACAAATGTGCTAGGTTATTGGTGATTACCTGATTACTTGAAGAACTTGTTTCTGTTTCATTAGATTTGGCCATCAGGGCTAGGTTGGCATAGCTTATTTCTTTATCTTCATCCAATCCATCAGTTGCCCAGTCGTTTTCTTGTGTAATGAAATCCCGTTCCTTTTATTTGAGCAACTCAAAGTATTTTTGTTTATAATCAACAGGCTCAAACTTCTTCTTGCTAGAATCAGACTTTGTACATTCACTGGCAAAATGCCCTGCCAAGCCACATTTGAAACATTTGAATTTGGATTTATCCACCATGTTTCTATTTGGCTTGGCTGCTCCAAATATCTTTTTGAATTTGAGCTTGGCAAATCTTATGGATAGGAATGCTAGATGTTCATCAATATCATCCATATCATCTTGGCTCAAGTGATCTTCATTTTCAGCTACCAGCCCTTTGCCCTTGCTTTCACATACCTTTGATGTAGACTCAATAGCTTCTACCTTCATCTCTTTCTCTTTTTCTAACTCAGAAACCAGTGCTATGGACCCTCCTTTCTTCCTTTCTTTCTCCATCCTCTCATCTTGCTCTATTTCAAGCTCATAAGTTTTCAGGATGCCATACAGTCTCTCCAAGGTGAACTCCTTGTAATCCTGAGAATTTCTCAATGAGACTGTCATTGGTTTCCACTCCCTAGGAAAAGATCTAAGGAACTTGAGGTTAGAGTCTTTTGTTTGATAGACTCTTCCAAGAAAACTTCAGAGCATTTAGTAGCTTTTGAAATCTACTAAAAATATCAGTGAGAGACTCATTTTCTTCACAGTGAAAGTGCTCATATTGCTGAATTAGCAGCTGCATCTTGTTCTCCCTTACTTGCTCAGTACCATCACAAATAATCTGGATTGTGTCCCAAACCTCTTTGGCTATTTTGCAGTTAATAATGTTATCAAACATATCACCATAAACTACATCGAACAATATATTCATGACCTTCTCGTCTTTCCTGACTTGCTCAATATCAGGATCTGACCATTCATGCCTAGGCTTTGGAACAGATGGTTCATTGCCTATTTCAGCTCTCATTGGTACATGAGGACCTCTCTCTATGCAATCCACATAGGCCTTATCTTGGGAAAGAAGATGTAGGTGCATTTTCACCTTCCAGTGGTGATAATTATCTTTGTCCAGAAATGGAATTTTAACTCCAACATCCTTCTTGTTCATCTTGTTGTTTGTTGTGATCTTTACACTCTTTGTACTTCAAGAGCTTGCTTTGATACCAATTATTATTCCCTAACAATACAACAAGAATTACAGAAGGGGAGTTGAATATAATTCTGGCTACTTTTTGAAGATTTAAAAAACATTTCTAACTCGATAAATATATTAGTGTTTAATTTACAGAATGTGGAATAAAAGAGTTATATAAATCAAAACATAAAGTAATAAAAACACAAGCTTTTAAAACTTTCTGGTAGATTTAAAAGTATCCACCAGATATATATATATATATAACGAATGAGAACCCTGTAAAGCTTGAATAGCTCACAGCTGCTCACAAGTAGAATAACTAAACTTACAAAGAAATGATACAGAATACAGCTTCAAAATGTTTCTCTGAAAATGTGTGTGCGTAGTTAATTATTCTACTAGCTACACTTGGTTTATATATCACCAAGTTTACATGACAATAAGACAAGGTAATAAAATAAAACATATCTAGTCTAACTCCATGCTGCTTCACTACTCTATTCCAGCATCTTTGAATATCTTCATAATAGCATGGAAATGGTAATGCTTCTTTGTTCTAAAATTCCTTCTTAATAGGCTGCCACATTCCTTTTGCAAACACCCAACGAATGTGACTGTGTTGTCACTGTCAACAGATATTTGAATTTGATCATCCGTCGGGTACATGCTTGTCATCCGTCGGGTAGCTTTGTTGATCATCCGTCGGGTAGCTTTGTTGATCATCCGTCGGGTAGCTATTTGTCACTTGACTCCATTTCACTCATACGGAATTATAAGACATCTCATATTTACAATTAATCAACATATTTTGCATATCTACTAGTAGTCAACATGACTCATATGCTCCTACAGAATCTGCACAAAGTTGTTTGCAGAAATGTGCTACAATACTTATTTATTACATAAGCTACTCACTCGATGGATGTCAATTGGTCATCCGTCGGGACTATAAGGTTCATTCGTCAGGACTATATTTGATCATCCGTCGAGTGCTACAAAATTCACTAAGTTAAATCTAATAAGGTGTTTTGTTAATTTAATCATCAAGTACACTACATATTCCTAACACTACATTTAAAATTGCTTAGATATCAAAATACATTAGGAGTAATTAAGAATACCTAAATCACTTACCAACCTAGTAAAGGTGGATTCATCAAGTGGCTTGGTAAAGATGTCAGCAAGTTGCTTCTCACTTGGAACAAAATGAAGTTCCACAGTACCATTCATAACATGTTCTCTAATGAAGTGGTACTTGATGTCAATGTGCTTTGTCCTTGAATGCTACACTGGATTTTTAGTAATTATAATGGCACTTGTGTTATCAAAAAAATAGGAATCTCATCCACCTATAGACCATAGTCCAACAGTTGGTTTTTCATCCATAAAATCTGTACACAAAAGCTACCAGCAGCAATATATTCACCCTCAGCTGTAGAAGTAGAGACTGAATTTTGCTTTTTACTCAACCAGGATACTAGCTTATTTCCAAGAAATTGACAGGTTCTTGTAGTACTTTTTCTATCAATGATATAACCTGCATAATCTGCATCTGAATAACCAGTTAGATCAAAACCAGAATCTCTAGGATACCAAATGCCAAGTTTTGGTGTTTCTTTGAGATATCTGAAAATTCTCTTTATAGCTACTAAATGAGACTTCCTAGGATCAGCCTGAAATCTAGCACAAAGACAAGTAGCAAACATTATATCTGGCCTACTGGCTGTTAAATATAAAAGTGAGACAATCATGCCTCTATAGCTTGAGATATCCACAGACTTTTCAGTAGTTTTTAATTCAAGTTTAGGGGCAGTGGCCATGAGAGTTTTTACAGATGTGCAATCTATTAAGTCAAACTTCTTTAAAAGTTCATAAATATATTTGGTTTGACTAATCAATATTCTGTCACTAACTTGCTTAACCTATAATCTAAGAAAGTAAGTTAGTTCTCTCATCATGCTCATTTCATATTTACTTTGCATCAATTTGGGAAACTTTTTGCAAAGTTTCTCATCTGTAGAGCCAAATATAATATCATCTACATAAATTTGAACAAGTATACTAGAGCCACTAACATTTCTAAAGATTAAAATTTTATCAACAGTACCTCATGTGAAATGATTTTCTAAGAGCAACCTTGACAAAGTGTCATACCGGGCTCTAGGTGCTTTTTTCAATCCATAAAGTGCTTTTAGAAGATAGTAGACATATTCTGGAAAGTTGGGTCTTCAAAACCAGGAGGTTCACTAACATAGACTTCATTATCCAATTCTCCATTCAGAAATGCACTTTTAATATCCATTTGATAGACCCTGAAATTGGCACGGGCTACATAGGCTAGAAAGATCTTGATGGCTTCAAGTCTTGCAACAGGAGCAAGGGTCTCATCAAAATCTATTCCTTAAACTCTTTGTTCTTCAAGAGCTTGATCTGATACCAATTTTTATTCCCAAACAATCTAGACAAGAATTACAGAGGAGGGTTGAATGGAATTCTGGCTTCTTTTCAGATTTTAAGACTAGTTCTTCTACAAATGAATAACTGTGTTTGATTTTGCAATAGTGCGGAATGAAAGTAAAATAAAAATTAAATCACAAAGTAATCAAATACAAGTATTTAAAAACTTTTGGGTAGATTGAACTTTTCCACCAGAGATATAGATTAAGTAAAGAACTCTATGTTTCAGAAATGAACACAGCTACTTACAAGTTGAAGAACAAGAACTGAGAAATTCTTTACAGATTTTGCCTTATCTATTTCTCAGATAATTGTTTACTTTGCTTAGATATTTTTCAACTTGCTACACTTGGTTTATATATCACCAAGTTACATGACAATAAGACAAGACAATAAGACAAACTATATCTAGTCTAATTTCATGCTCCTACACTTCTCTTTCCAGCATCTTTGAATTTCTTCAGTTTAGCATGGAAATGGAAATGCTTCTTTGTTCTCTAGATCCTGCAATCATGTTGCCACATTCCATTTGCATACAATCAACGCATGTGACTGTCAAGTCACTATCAACTGCTCTTTTGAATTTGAACATCCGTTGAAACTTCATTGAATCATCTGTTGAAGTTGTGGTTGATCATCCGTTGACACTTTGGCTGATCATCCGTTGAAGCTATGCATATCATCCGTTGAAGCTTTGTAAATCATCCATTGAGACTATCTTCTTGACAGGTAACTCTACTTCATTTATACAAGATTACAAGGCATCAACTATTCACAATTAACCAACCTATCTTGCATATCAATCAAGTAGTCAACATGACTTAAATATTCCTCAAAGATCTAGTTCACTAAGCTATTTGAGTATGCATAAATGTGCTACAAATCATATTGTTACATAAGCTACTCTTTCAACGGATGTTGAAATGATCATCCGTTGAAAGCTACAAAATTTCACTTAAATAAAATCTGCTAAGTGTTTTGTTCAAGTTATCATCAAGTACACAACATATTCCTAACAATCTCATATTAACGCAATCGATTCTCAACTATACTTCTCATTATTCGGAAGGAAATCAGCCTTGGAAGAATGATTTCTGTGATATTGATGTAATTTAGACAATCTTAACAAGATTTTAAACTCGAATATCCCAAGAAATAATGAGCTCTGAATAAAAGAGTCACAACACTCAAAAGATATATGAATTGGAAGAAAGAATACAACAAGGATTATTCTTCCATGTCCTTAAAATTTTATTTTATGAAGAGAATATCCCTTGAAGCAATGATTGCTGAATAATAACATTATTTGAATGACATTTGTAAGATTTCCCCATTGAAAAAATACTTTTCTTTTCGAATAATAAAAGAAATCTCGAATAAAATCATCAACCAAAGGTTAACCATTAAGGTTTTAAAATGATGTTATTTTGAAAGAAGGAATTTTATCCAATTATTAACAAATAAGTAAGTATATTGTTTTTCAATCACTTTATGATTTTAAATGGATATTCATTATATAAACGAAAGAATAGAACATTTCATGAACAAAATATTTCATAAAACTGGATATAAATCCACGTTCGAGTGGGCGACCTGGTTAGGTCTCAATTAAATCATTCTTTGAAAATTTCATCAATAATTAATTTTGCATATATAATGCATTGTGTAATAATAAAAAATTTGATTGGAAGTGGAACTAGCAAACAATAACTAGTCCATATCAAGCAATATTATCAACCGGCTAAGAAAATGGTCAGCTCAATTGGTTTGGCATATAGCAACTAGCTAGAATGATTAGCAAGATTTCCATCGTAATAATTAAATTTTTGACTAGTTACGAAAATTAACTAGTAGTTCATGAAAACATATGCAACTAAGCATATTTCAGTTTGTTCAAGAAAAATCTCAACATCTTAACCACTAACGAATTTTTGGCTACCTGGATGACGATTTCAAATAAAAGGTTTTCAAATTTGGGCCGAGAAAGGCAATTATAACTCTAAATCGAGGGGTCTTGGCATCGGAACAATCGATAGCCCCTCATCAAATATTTCTTGCCAATAGAACGGTACACTCAGAGGTGCCCTCGTTTACATACTTTATCGGATTCTCAAATCGAATTGAATTTGGAAGAACAATATTGTTAGTCCCTAACAATGCAACAAGAATTATAGAAGGGGGGTTGAATGGAATTCTTGAAACTTTTTCTGAATTATAAATTATTCTAACTCAAAATATATATGTGAGTGTTTTAATTTACAAAGTGCGGAATGATAAGTTAAAATGAATCAAAGCACAAAGTAATAAAAACACAAGTTTTAAAAATTTCTGGTGGATTTGAATGTATCCACCAGATATATATATATATATATATATATATATATATATATATATATATATATATATCGAGAGAACCCTGTGAAGCTTGAATAGCTCACAGTTGCTTACAAATAAGAACAACTAAACTTACATAGAAATGCTAAAGGATACAACTTACAATTGTTTCTCTGAGAAATGTATTGCTTAGTCTTATTTTGTTCTACTTGCTACTCTTGGTTTATATATCACCAAGATTATACAGTAATAAGACAAGATAATAAAACAAAACCTATCAAGTCTAATATTATGCTGCTTCATTACTCTATTCCAGCATCTTTGAATATCTTCATAATAGCATAGAAATGGCGATGCTTCTTTGTTCTCAAAAACCCAGTTGAATAGGCTGCCACATTCCTTTTGCATACACTCGATGCATGTGACTGTGTTGTCACTGTCAACGGATGTTTGAATTGATCATCCGTCGGGTATATGATTATCATCCATCGAGTAGCTTTATTGATCATCCGTCGGGTAGCTATTTGGCACTTGACTTTATTTCATTTATGCAGAATTACAAGATATCTTATATTTACAATTAATCAACTTATTCTGCATATCTAATTAAATTCAACATGACTTATATGCTACTACAAAATTTATACAAAGGTGTTTGCAGAAATGTGCTACATTACTTATTGTTACATGAGCTACTCACTCGATGGATGTCAAATCATCATCCGTCAGGACTATATTGAGTCATCCGTCGGGACTATATTTGATCATCCGTCGGGACTATATTTGATCATCCGTCGAGTGCTACATTTTTCACTAAGTTAAATCTACTAAGGTGTTTTGTTAATGAAATCATCAAGTTCACAACATATTCCCAATAATCTCCCCCAATTTATGTCTACTAGAATTGTAGCCATAAATTAAGAGAAACTTGATGATAACAAAACACCCTAAAAATATAAATTTAAAAAGTAGTAGATAAAACTAAACAGTGTTGCAAAATTTACTGAAAAATTTACAAGGCAAAGTGTACAAAGATTTGCTCACAGTCTTTTTCAAGGTGCTCCTCTAGTTTGAGCAGATTGATTTATTTCCTTGATGATCTGGATCTCTTCCCAAGCTTCCTGTTGTTTTCATCTATCTGATTTTGAAGCTGTCTGTGGAACTCAAGTTCATTAGATTCTGAGAGATTTAGCATTCCTTGCATTTCCAGAAGAGTCTCATTGCTAGAGATGCTCAACTGGTCTTCTAATCTGAAGAATCTTCAAAATCCCTCATCATCCATGAATTTCATCAGCCAGTAGGGCCTTAGATGCACTCTACTTCCAGTGTAAGGAATAGTTAGAGTCTTTAGGAGTTCATCTTTGGCTCTAATACTCCTCAGTTCTTCAATCTTCTTTAGAACTAGTCTTCTAGCTGTCACATTGAATCCAAAGTTCTTCTTGAAGGATGATAATCATTGTATCTCTTTTCCTCCCTTGTACTTGAATACTAAACTTTCAGGTAGATTCCTATAAGCATCAATCCCTCTAACTTCTTCCAGTTCATCTAGATAGAGGTTTAGATCTGAGAATTCCTTGATGTCATAGATGTACATGATATCTCCTTTGTTGACTTTGGTTTGAGCTTTGGTTAGGGACTTGGATCTGAGAGTTGAGGGCTTCACTTTCTTGACTGCTCTGGTTTTTGTCTTCTTTGGCTTCATGAAGTGAGGTAGATTGAGTTCAGGTATTGGTAAACTATCCCAGTCTATTAGCTCATCCTTTGGAATGATAGGTTCACCATGAAAATTCTTGGATGGATCTATCTTGAATTCTTCATGTGCCACAGAGGGCATGGATGTTTGAGTTATTGTAGAAGTAGACTCTTTGGGAAAGTATCCTTCCATCTCCTCATCACTGAAATCCAATTTTCTCTTGATTCTTTGCTTGTACCTTGGCTTCTTTGTCTGTGGAGATTCATCTTGCACTGCTTGATCTTAAGATTCAGCAATTTCAGATGGTTGTGCAGAAATTTGTTGTGTGGGTTTTACAGCTTGCAACTTGGCCAAGATAGCAGCTTGCTTATTCTTTTGTTTGAGCTTTTTAGCATCTAGAGTAGCTTGCTTCTTTTCTTGCTTTAATCTTTCCTTTTCTTCCTTTTTTGCTTCAAAAAAATGAGGATGTCCAGCCACCACACAAATTTCCTTACCATTTCTGAAAATCTTGGCAATTCTCCTTTTTAGAACTGAATCTACATGATCCTTGTAGAATGCTATAGACCTGGCCAACAGCTTCTTCTCATCAGGCTTTGGTGTCTCATACACTGTGTCCAAGGGATTCTTTAGTGAAGATTTTGGATAGTTCACCCTTGGCTTCATAATTAGTTCAACCTTTGGAGATTTGATGCAGGATGTCTGACCTCTTTCCAGATAGTTCATGCTCATATCATTCACAGAAATTTGCCTGACTTGAGAGTGATGAATGGCTGACTTTTCTGGCTTCTTTGCTAGACCAAACTTTTTTTGAATATTTTCATCAATCTTCTCCTAGTTTATTGTACTAAACTGCTTCTTCTCAGCTGCTCTCAAAGTGGCTGCTGCTTCATTTATCAAATCAATGTTATCTTTAGTTGGTGCCTTTGGGAAAGCAATTGTTGGCATAATTGCTTTACTAACTTGAATGTTGAGCTGTTTCTCCCCCTCACTTGAGGCTTTCTCCCCTTTTTTGTTATCATCAAGTTGTGTGGGAGGGAGTTGAGCAGCCACCAACTATTGGAGTAGAGCATTCTGGGTTTCTTGATTGGTAAGTATCTTGGCCATTGACTTCTCTACAACAGATAATCTTGAGTCCATGGCCTCAACTTTCCTATTGAGATCAGCCTTCTTCCTTAGCTTTTAAATAATTTCAGTCATGGTGGTTGCAGGAAGAATAGCATCCAACCTTGCTATGACATATTGTTTTACTTCAGAAATTTCTTGCTTGATTTCATCCACACTCTGACTGTGTTGGAGAGCTTAAATTTTATGCAGCTGGAGTGCTTCAAGATGTGCTGTGAGTAGCTTCTTTGTACTGGCATTAGAAGATGTCTGAATGGCTGCTTGGGTGTCATGAATTAGCTTGAATAGTGTTAATTGGAGATGTGAGTAGCAATATTATTTTGTTCACATCCAGTTAGGAACATCTGCATCTCCCCCTATGCTCATGCTATCTTCCTCATCATCCCCACCAGCATCCCCAAAAGAAGTTTCATCCAGTTCAAAATCACTGCCAATGTTGGAAGGCATAACAGTGATTGCATCATTTGCTCTCTGTAAAGATTGTGTAGTATGCACCAAGTTCAACAATCTTTCAACCTCCTCATTGCCCTGTACAGCTAGAGTTTGGTAAGCTGTAACAGGGTGAGTAAATATCTCACCATCTAGGGAAATAGAATCTATAATAGCTTGATATTCTTGCTAAAATAGACTTTTCCTTTCTGCATCACTGACATTCATTGACTCACTTACAATGGTTTCCATCCTTATCACTCCTGTACCTGTATTTCTCACATGATCTCTCTTTTGTTGCCTCAAGGTCTCACCTTGGCTCCCCACCCTCACACCCTCACCTTCACCATCTAAGGTGGAACTCCTCACACTCACTTTTGTCAGTCCTGAAGAAATGGACTGCATTGGTTGGCTCTTTTCCTCTCCTTTTTCCTGGGAGCAACCCAGACTCTCACTCATTTCACTCCCTTCCCTCAGTCCTAGTAGTGATTGTACTACTACTAAGTCTTCTGCACTTGTAAGAATTGAAGAGATTTGAAGCTGTGCAGATACAGTCGACGGATAAGAGATATCCATCGGGGTAGTAATTTGGCTAACCGACGGATGACTGCTGTTAGGCATATCCATCGGGATACAATCACTACTCGACGGATGAACAATATCCATCGAGAGAGTAGAAATAAATGAGTTTGGAGTGGAGACTATTGTGGACTCTGTGCAGATTGATGAAAATTTTGGCACAGATGTCTCAACAGTCTCAGAAAGAAATGGCAAATGAGCCAACAAATCATCTAGAAGATGATGCTCACTTGCTTGGATTTTTGGCTTCTCCATGAGAGTTAAAGATGGAGAATTTGGAAGTGATATGTTTATCATGTCAACATCCAAAGAGTGTGTGGGAGAATTTGGTGTTTCAGGTGCTTCTATTATTAGAGATTTTAGCCGTGACTCCACATTTATTGGAGCCACATCAACCTGACTTTGAGAAAGTGCAGTGACTGTGTCTTTAGCAGCAGTTTGCACAGTGTGTGAACCCTGTGCATCCCCAAGGGTCTTTGATTTCTTCTTTCTAGTGTAAGTTTGGGGTGAGTTTGTGTCCCTTACCATTTTGGCCTGTGCTCTTGGCTGAGAGCTTGTTTCAATGGTAACATCCTTTTGGAAGGATGAAACCAGTAATGAGCTGATATCCTTATTAAGTACTGCAGTTTATTGGGAAACTGCAGAGTGGCTAGGCTGGGAAACACTCACCTCTCCAACCTTATCCTTAGGGTTTCTTTGATGTTCACCCTGCCCCTTACCTTTCTTACCCACCTTCATACTCCCTTCTTTAGGTTTGGTGGATTTTACAACTGGCATCTTTTGAGAGACACCAGAAGGAGCTTTTTTTGTCTTTGTTTTTGAAATTTTGGATTTGGTAGCTTGGGTAGGCAACTGTTGGGTCAATGATACAGTTGTCATAGCTACACTAGAATGCAAAGAAGTTTATGAGGTTGGAAGAGTAGAGACAGTGGAAATTACCTTACTTACCTGAGGTGCTTCCATTACTGAGAAGTAGAAGAGTGTCACCTCTTTGTGATGGTTTGCTCTGTTTAAATCTGCAATAATTTTCCTTTCTTGAACCCAATAATCTAACTTGTTGGTTGGGTTCTCAAGCACAATATCCTCAGAGAGGTGGTTAGCAAGCATCATTAAAAATCTAGCATAGTAAACATTTTTACCCCTCTTATTCAGCTCCCCTAACTTAAACCCCAACTCAAATATGACTAGATCACTAAAGTTGGAAAAATTTATCAGTTACTAGCATGTAAAGCATGTTAAGCATAGAGATATTAACTGAATCAAAATTGCTAATTTTATCAGAAAATACTTTAGTGACTACATCACACAGATAACTCCATTCCTTCCTAAGACCCAATCTCCTAATCTCACTTAATTTAGAAGTAGAGAGTGCATAGCCCATGGAATAAAGCATATTCACAATATCAGTGTCTGTGTGTGGAGTAGTGACAGTATTATCAGGAAACTTGAAGCATGCTTTAACAATATCACTATTAACACAAAATTCCTTACCTTTAATAGTGAAAGTGATAGTCTTATCAGTTGAGTTATACATTGCAGTCGTCCATATTTCTTCAACAACCTCACAGTAGATGGTGGGTGATTCCAGCATGGCATAGTTGAGTTTGCAGTTCTTCACAAAATCCATCATTTTTTGGTAGTCGCCAGACTGCTGAATTCCCTTGTTCACAAGAGCCATGAAGTTGTCCTTCTCATAGATAAATCCATTTTGTGACATGATTTTGACGACTGGTGCCATTGTTAGAGAGTGAAAGTTGCAGAGAGAGAGATGATAATTGCTTTTGAGAAAGAGAGAAGTTAGAGCAGATGAATTGAGAATGATAAAAGAAAAGAAATGAAAATGAATTACGCTTTTATACTATCTCAAAAATAATTGGTAAAAATTATAAAGTAAAATAAAGTGACCAATAAGAATTGCCCAAAATAGCCGTTAAAAAATAAACTGTAAAAATTCCATCACTTATCCGTCGTGTTATGCTTACAAACTGTAAGTATACTCGATGGATAATGTTCAGAGAATCAATGGCTAAGAATGAGACAATTCGACGGATGAGGATAAATCAAATATCCTTCGAGACATAAAATATTCCAGAAAAATAATTGATTTTATTAACAAATTATATACCGACGGATGATCAAACTCGATGGATAATGATCATCCGTCGAAATTTAAATTTTGACTTAGCCAAAATTTCATCTAACACTGAAAAATCAATTAAATTTCTGGTTGCATTACAACTTGCAAATTATCTGAAAAGATTCAAGAGTAATTAAGCATACCTAAATCACTTACCAACCTTGAAAAGGTGGATTCATCCAGTGGCTTGGTAAATATATCTGCAAGCTGCTTTTCACTTGGAACAAAATGTAGTTCCACAGTACCATTCATCACATGTTCCCTTATGAAGCGGTTCTTGATGTCTATGTGCTTAGTTCTCGAGTGCTGTACTGGATTTTTAGTGATGGCAATTGCACTTGTGTTATCACAGAAAATAGGAATCCTTTCCATTAGCAGACCATAGTCTAGCAATTGATTTTTCATCCACAAAATTTGTGCACAGTAACTGCCAGCAGAAATATATTCAGCTTCAGCTGTAGAAGTAGAAACTGAATTTTGCTTTTTACTGAACCAGGACACAAGCTTGTTTCCTAGAAATTGACATGTTCTTGTTGTACTTTTTCTATCAATTCTGCAACCTGCATAATCTGCATCTGAGTAACCAGTTTGATCAAAACCAGAATCTCTAGGGTACCAAATGCCAAGTTTTGGTGTTCTCTTGAGATATCTGAAGATTCTCTTAATAGCTACTAAGTGAGATTCTCTAGGATCGGCCTGAAATCTAGCACAAAGACATGTAGCAAACATTATATCTGGCCTACTAGCTGTTAAGTACAGAAGTGAGCCAACCATGCCCCTATAACTTGAAATATCCACAGACTTTTCAGTAGTGTTTAATTCAAGCTTAGTTGCAGTGGCCATGGGAGTTTTTACAGATGTGCAATCCATTAGATCAAACTTCTTTAAAAGATCATAAATGTATTTAATTTGACTAATGAATATTCCATCACTAACTTGCTTAACTTGCAAACCAAGAAAGTAAGTTAGTTCTCCCATCAAGCTCATTTCATACTTAATTTGCATCAATTTGGCAAACTTTTTGTAAAGTTTTTCATCTGTAGAGCCAAAAATAATGTCATCTACATAAATTTGAACAAGTATGCTAGAGCCATTAACATTTCTAAAGAATAAAGTTTTGTCAACATTACCTCTAGTGAAGTGGTTCTCTAAAAGAAACTTTGACAAAGTGTCATACCAGGCTCTAGGTGCTTGCTTCAGTCCATAAAGTGCTTTCAAAAGATAGTAGACATATTCTGGAAAATTTGGATCTTCAAAACCAGGAGGCTGACTGACATAGACTTCCTCCTCCAAATCTCCATTCAGAATGGCACTTTTGACATCCATTTGATAGACCTTGAAATTGATATGGGCTCCATAGGCTAAGAAGATTATGATGGCTTCAAGTCTTGCAACAGGAGCAAAGGTTTCATCAAAATATATTCCTTCGTATTGACAATAGCCCTTAGCAACCAATCTAGCTTTGTTCCTGACTATTATGCCATTTTCATCCATCTTGTTTCTGAATACCCATTTGGTGTCTATTGGTAACTTAGAAATATTCTGAGTGTAGCATGCAGTATTTACAGCTTCAGCCCAGAAATATGTTGGTAACTTAGATTCTTCAAGCATTGTCCTTGCAGCTTCAATAAGCGATCTGTTCTTTCTTTCTACTACTCCATTTTGTTGTGGAGTTCTTGCTACTGAAAACTCATACAAAATCCCATTTTCTTCACAAAATGCTCTCATGACAGAATTCTTGAACTCAGTTCTATTGTCACTCCTGATTCTTCTAACTTTGAAATCAGGATGATTGTTGACTTGCCTTATGTGATTGATGATGATTTCACTAGTCTCATCTTTAGACTTAAGGAAATATGTCCAAGAGAACTTTGAGAAATCATCTACAATTACTAGGCAAAATCTTTTTTTAGAGATGGACAACACATTGACTGGTCCTAATAAATCCATGTGCAGCAGTTGCAAAGGTTCTTCAATTGTTGAATCAAGCTTTTTTCTGAATGATGCTTTGATTTGTTTACCCTTTTGGCAAGCATCACACAGTCCATCCTTAGAAAACTCCACTTGAGGAATACCTCTAACCAGTTCTTTCTTTACAAGCTCATTCATGGTCTTGAAGTTTAGATGGGATAGCTTCTTGTGCCATAGCCAACTTTCATCTTGACTTGCTTTACTGAGAAGACAAGTAACAGATTCTGCATTTGATGAGTTGAAGTCAGCTAGGTACACATTTCCTTTTCTCACTCCAGTGAGAACCACTTTGTTGCTCCTTTTGTTTGTCACAACACAGGCTTCTGAGTTGAAGGTTACTGAATTGCCTTTGTCACAAAGCTGGTTGATACTCAACAAGTTGTGCTTGAGACCATCCACTAAGGCAACCTCCTCAATGATGACATTGTCTTTTGAAATCAAGCCATATCCCACAGTATAACCCTTGCTGTCATCTCCAAAAGTAATACTTGGGCCAGCTCTCTCCTTGAACTCTGTGAGCAGGGTAGAATCACCAGTCATGTGTCTTGAACAACCATTATCCAAGTACCACAGATTCTTTCTGTTTCCCTGCACACATTAAAATCAAATCAAGTTGATTTTGGTACCCAAGTTTCCTTGGGTCCTGCCTTGATAGCTTTCTTCTTCTGTTTCTTAGGTTTGATCTCATTTGACTTCGGGATATCAGATTCATCCTTAGTCATCTGAGTTGGACCTTTAAAACCATTCATTAAAACAGAATTATCATGCACATTTTGATTAACAGGAAATGGTATGCTATTAGCAAAAATGTTATTCCAGTAGGGCATGCTAAATGGCATTTGAGGCATATTAAATACAGCATAATAAGGATTAGGTGCAAATGGCATATTAGCAAATTGTGCATTCGAATTCTGTGTAGACATAGCATTCATAGGCATAGAAGGCATGGCATTCATGTTGGGAAAAGGAGGTGGCACAGATATGGAAGTAGGCATGGCAGTTTTGCAATTAACAAACAGATGATTTACACTACCACACTTAACACAGATTTTTCTTGGAGTATACTTATCAGGTGTGTAGTTGTTATGTTTGTTAATTCCTACTTTACCATTTCTATTGTTTTTCTTTTTAGCCTCTGTTTTAACCTCAATCTTTTCTAGTATGTCATTCAATTGCTTGATGGACAAATGACCAACATTTACTTTCTTCTCCTTCTTCACTTGACTAGTTTCTCCTGAAATGAAGTTTATGGAAACTGATCCATATTTTTCATTTAACTTAACAAGTTTGGCTTTACTCACAGGTTTGCTTACAGCCGACGGATGAGGATTTATGTCACTCGACGGATAATCCTTTTGGTTATCCGACGGATGGCTCTCATCATCCGTCGAGTCCACATCTGTTAGAAATCCTTCAACCAAATTGGATTCCAGCTTCTCCTTATTCTTCTTCCAGGCTGCATCACAAAAGGACTCAATACCTAGAACTTTGGTGATTTGAGCATGAACATCTCTAGATGTTTTTCATGCCTTAATCACCTCTTATTCTTGTTCAAGCTGCTTCTTCAAAATCTCTTCTTTCTTCAAGGTCTCAGTTAATTCATCCTTAGCAATCTTACACTCAATTCTCAATTTTTCAAATTCAATAAACTGAGACTCTAGCACATTATTTCTCTCACTTATAAATTGTTTTCTTTAATTTTAGCATTTTCCTTAGTGAGGGACTTAAATGTAACACACAAATGATATAATTCTATACACATGTCATTTATTGCATCATTACACTCAGCTTTAGATAAATGTGCAAGTTAGTGGTGATTACCTGATTACTTGAATAACTTGTCTCTGTTTCATCAGACTTGGCCATTAGGGCTAGATTGACATAGCTGACATCCTCATCCTCATCCAGACCATCTGCTGCCCAGTCATTTTCTTGTGTAATAAAATCCCTTTCCTTTTGTTTGAGCAACACAAAATACTTCTGTTTGTAATCCACAGGCTCAAACTTCTTTTTGCTGGAATCTGACTTTCTACACT
Organism: Apium graveolens; assembly: GCF_009905375.1. Taxonomy (NCBI): domain Eukaryota; kingdom Viridiplantae; phylum Streptophyta; class Magnoliopsida; order Apiales; family Apiaceae; genus Apium; species Apium graveolens. The sequence continues at coordinate 259,680,352 of NC_133655.1, read as the reverse complement.
CACTGGCAAAGTGCCCTGCCAAGCCACATTTGAAACATTTGAATTTTGATTTATCCATCATGTTTCTATTTGGCTTAGCTGCTCCAAAGTTCTTTTTGAACTTGAGCTTGGAAAATCTTCTAAAAAGAAATGCTAGATGTTCATGAATGTCATCCATATCATCTTGGCTCAAAGAATCTTCATTTTCTACTACCATCCCCTTGCCCTTGTTTTCACAGACCTTTGAAGTAGACTCAACAGCTTCTATCTTCATCTCCTTCTCTTTCTCTAACTCAGCGACCAGTGCAATGGACCCTCTTTCTCCCTTTCTCCATTCTTTCATCTTGCTCTACTTCAAGCTCATAAGTCTTTAGAATACCATAAAGTCTCTCTAGTGTAAACTCCTTGTATTCTTGTGAATTTCTCAAGGAGACTGTCATTGGTTTCCATTCTTTTGGTAGGGATCTCAGAAATTTGAGGTTAGAATCTTTGGTTTGGTAGACTCTTCCATGCATCTTTAGAGCATTTAGTAGCTTTTGAAATCTACTAAAGATATCAGTGAGAGTTTCACCTTCTTCAAAGTGGAAATGCTCATATTGCTGAATTAGTAACTGCATATTGTTTTCTCTAACTTCTTCAGTGCCATCACAGATAATCTGAATTGTATCCCAAACTTCCTTGGCAGTTTTGCAATTGATGATATTGTCAAACATGTCACCATCAACTTCATTGAACAGAATATTCATGGCCTTCTTGTCTTTCTTGACTTGTTCAATATCAGGATCTGACCATTTATGCCTTGGCTTGGGAACTAATGGCTCATTTCCAGTTGCAGCTCTCATTGGTACATGAGGGCCTCTCTCTATGCAATCCACATAGGCCTCATCTTGAGAAAGTAAATAAAGATGCATCTTTACCTTCCAGTGATGGTAATTATCTTTGTCCAGAAAAGGAATCTTGACTCCAACATCCTTCTTGTTCATCTCGCTGTTTGTTGTGATCTTTAAACTCTTTGTTCTTCAAGAGCTTGCTCTGATACCAATTGTTAGTCCCTAACAATGCAACAAGAATTACAAAAGGGGGGTTGAATGGAATTCTTGAAACTTTTTCTGAATTATAAAATGTTCTAACTCAAAATATATATGTGAGTGTTTTGATTTACAAAGTACGGAATGATAAGTTAAAATGAATCAAAATACAAAGTAATAAAAACAAAAGTCTTTAAAACTTTATGGTGGATTTGAGTGTATCCACCAGATATATATATATATATATATATATATATCGAGAGAACCCTGTGAAGCTTGAATAGCTTACAGCTGCTTATAAATAAGAACAACTAAACTTACAGAGAAATGCTAAAGGATACAGCTTACAATTATTTCTCTGAGAAATGTATTAATTAGTCTTATCTTGTTCTACTTGCTACTCTTGGTTTATATATCACCAAGATTACACAGTAATAAGACAAGATAATAAAACAAGACCTATCAAGTCTAATACTATGCTGCTTCATAACTCTATTCCAGCATCTTTGAATATCTTCATAATAGTATGGAAATGGCAATGCTTCTTTGTTCTCAAAAACCCAGTTGAATAGGCTGCCACATTCCTTTTGCATACACTCGATGCATGTGACTGTGTTGTCACTGTCAACGCATGTTTCAATTGATCATCCGTCGGGTACATGATTATCATCCATCGAGTAGCTTTTGTTGATCATCCGTCGGGTAGCTATTTGGCACTTGACTTTATTTCATTTATGCAGAATTACAAGATATCTTATATTTACAATTAATCAACATATTCTGCATATTTAATTAAAGTCAACATGACTTATATGCTACTACAGAATCTATACAAAGGTGTTTGTAGAAATGTGCTACATGACTTATTGTTACATAAGCTACTCACTCGATGGATGTCAAATCATCATCCGTCGGGACTATATTGAGTCATCCGTCGGGACTATATTTAATCATCCGTCGAGTGCTACAATTTTCACTAAGTTAAATCTACTAAGATGTTTTGTTAATGAAATCATCAAGTTCACAACATATTCCCAACAAATATCAAATTGATACCTTTACTATGATTCCAAAGTTCAATATACAATCTCATCTCGAATAGAAGAAAAGGATTCCCGAGGAGTCTATGGATATTAGATGGTCAATTCCCTAAATAGATAATAAATATAGCTCGAGTGAAGATTGTAAGTATGAAGGAAATCAAACGTTAATGTTCTCAAAGGAATATTCGGCGATAACTCAAGAAGTTAATTAAAGAAATTCCTTGGACAATTTAAAATAAAGTATAACAGGTCTGAGCCTGAACAAGATAATCATAAACATTAAATAGAAGTTCATGATTTAAATAAAGAATTGAACAAGTCCTGTTATGGAGAAAGACTGTCTAAGTTGTTGGTCATATCAAAAGTTCAAAGTAGAGAACTAAAAGGATTGCTTGATATGACTTATCAAGGCAATGTGAATGATAAACAACTTGGAAGGAGTAATGTGACGATGAGTAGATGCCAAAATAATTCACTAATTATACTAACCCTCGTCATTATCCGTCCGAGGATGATCCCATCTCTTTATTTTTATAATTCCATGTTTCAACTAATGTCTCCTTCAACATCATTTAAAGTCGCTTACTAATTTGACTTTCGCAAGTATATCTGTCATTCTGGTGTTTACCTCAAAGAACTTACTCAGAATTATTCCAAAAGCGTCTGTTAAGGCAATAGAGGTCTGCTACACGCATCCATTACTAATTATAAGTGGTCAGTTCTCCCTGGAAACACAGGGATCTCAATGCAGTCCATAAGTTCGGTGGCATGTGTGTGTAATTGAATATACGTTACCGAATATATTAGAGGTCTACGACTATATAAACGTAGTCTCTAACATCATTTCTACCAAAAAAATTTACTCTAGACTCACTAGTCTATCCTTTTAGAAGGTTCTAAGATCGAACAATCATTTGTTGTAATCTTACTCCATTTAATTGTAGACATACCATCAATTCCCGACGCTCTTGATCTCTGAGCTAAACAATCATAACCTTACATGTTAAGTGCACTAATAATATCATGTAATGTACTCGTCTTATGATAACATTCGTATATTAAGTTCAAATCTTCCTTAATGGAAATAAAATCCTCAAGGGTATATTGGACACTATCTCTGCTGAACTCGCTATTCATACGATATTCATATTCTCATTTTTAAAATAATACCTTCAACTAGTTAGGTAGTAACCTCAACTGTATATTAATAATTAGACTTCATGATTCTCACATGTGATGCCCCTTCATGGGAAACATATAAAGAACAACGAGTAACAAAGCTCGTGTTGTCCAAATGAACATATGGTGTTGATAACACCGTCTTTACCCCAAATGCCGTGGAGACTCAGCTCCGAGTTCTACATCCACATCCTTGCCAAATCATATATGATTCCAATTTTTCTTTACATCATTCTGATAATCTCCGATGGTTCTATTACTCATATTTTAATACCTCAATATACACTTATCCTAACCTACTCATTGGGGCTACATCCGGTAGTCCAATGATGAACTCTATATGAGCTCTTACGCAATCTCGCATTTAGACAAACTCCTAACACTCACATCTCTGAATACAATAAATTATTGCTCTGATACTATTTCTGTAATGCCCCAAAATACGGGGTCACAAAACTGGGTCATCACGCAGTCCTTCAATCATATATAACCTGTATTAACTCAATAATCCAATAATTCTATATCACAGACCCCCAATCTTACACACACATACACACAAGTTATAGCGTTAGAAATGATGTACACAATGTAATCTACTTTTATTACAACTCAAATGTACTTTACATGATCTTAGATTAGTATTCGTAACCTCTATATAAAGTTACAATAATTACTACTAACATCTTATACCTATCTGAATATTCTGGTCCACCTGAGATAAAGCTGCAAGGGATTCTCCCCACAATTTCAAGTGACTAAGTCCCACTCCGGCATACCGGTAATCTGTTTCGTTGTGACATTTAAAAGAAAGCAAGAGTGAGCAATAATGCTCAACCATAATAATCAACAGTATGAAAAGACTGTTAAAGAAATTATATTAATCAGTATAAGGATATGTATCTATTCAAAGTAGTTTTTCTTGGTGATACACACCTCTTTTCAAAACAATTCTTTGATTAACTTATTATCTGTAAATACCTTAATGGTAAACCCAGCACCTAGGCTTGGGTTACGATATTGCATCTCATTTCCAATTGGAAGAATAGGACATTTATCGAAGCCATCGCATACATTGATCAGTCGTAATACGGAAATATGTAACCTTTTCTACTAGTAGAAGGACGACACCTTTGTATCCCGGTTATCACCCTGGCCGCATTCGGGCTATGTGTCCCATTTTAGGTATGCACACACTTCACAGGTTCCTGAGTACACGAAGTACCTTCGCATGCGGTACATTTGGTAGTCTCCCTAATACTCATAGTACTAGAGTCTACCCCTCCTAGTCCTTGGAATAATCCTATCATATCCCGATAACTCGAACCACATCGAAGTTACTCAAGAGTTTTGCTTGTTGATAGGCACAACTCATCTCAATATATATATATATATATATATATACTTCCGAGAACTTTCAGAGGAAGCACTAAGATAATGTGAGTTGACCATTGTCAACAGATAAGTATTTAAGGGAGGATTTCTTTTGACACTATAGTCAAAATATTTAAAATACGTCAAGATAGTATTTTTTGACGATCTGAAAGTATTAAACTGATTTTCTGGAGTTTCGAAAATATTTTATAAGTAGATCTTCGGACTTTTAAATTACATTAAATCATTAAATAAATATATAATAATTAAATAATAATTATTAAATAATTAAACCTTGAATAATTCTATTTTTAAAAAAATATTTGGAAATAATATTCTTCAACTAATTAATGTTTAAGTAATTAAGTTAAACTTTAATATATATATATATATTGGTTTTAAAATAAAATAAACGTTGAAGAATACTTCTCCCTTTTTAAATTAATATCTGAAATAATATTCATTGCTCAGGTAATTAAATAGAGTTGAGGGAATACGATCTTTAGAAATTATTTTTAAATAAAATTTGAGGTATTTAATAAATCATTAGAGGACATCGAGTCCCTTGGAATAAAATAGATATGGAGTTTACTTATCTGAAACATCTCCAGAATACTTTCGGGTTTGTAAATAAATTATACCGACCGACTCTCGGTCTAAAATATATATGTCACGCTACTCGCTAGCGTTAATATTCTTAAGTAAAACACCTCTGAAATACTTACGGATTTTCATCAAATTATACTAATCGATCCTCGGTCTAAAATATACACCTCATATACATATAACGCTACTCTCTAGCGTTATCAATTGAAATTAGGTAATATTCATATACCAAAATCATTAACATATCGTATGATATTATATATCACAATTCATAAAATATCGTAATATAACATCATGTATATATAGCATTTATTTGTAAACAACACAACAGTTTTAAAAGATGGGGTTTGAAAACTTTCCTTGGTGCTAGAGAGTGCACGGCCTCGGTTTCTCGGATGACAACCTATAACAAAGGTCACGTTCTAGGTTAGCACTCGACTAACGTCCCGATTTAACTATTAACTTTCGTAAATACATAAATGAAACTAATTTCCGTTTTACCCATACTTGGCACTTAAACAATATCTTTGCGATCTTAACGGGTTTTTTTATCGCTCGATCATTTTACAAAGTCCATTTCGAGTCTTAAGTGTACGCGTGAGAAAACGCGCGTCGAATCATCCTTTTTACGCGTTTTCTTCTTGCGCGCTTTTCACTCGAACATTTTTATAAAATTAAAAAAATTAAATTTTAACCGATTCTTTTTAGAACGTTTTCTTTACTGTCTTAGCTAGTTTGTCCAATTTTTTTCAAAGCCTTGGAATGCTTTTAAGGGTTCCAAAAACGTCCAACTCTTAGACCAATTGTTTGCAGTTTGCTTTCGTGTAAGTGTTTTACTAAAATGGTCATATCTCCTAAACCGTAAATTGCCTTGACACGTTTTTTATATGTACGTAAACTAAAAATAAAGGGCTATCTTTTCATGTCCATTGGATTTTACTTTACAGAACTTATATGGCCTAAACCTTCTGTCTAACCAGCTCATGTGCAATCAAAGTCTCAAATCCACAACAACATCAAATCCTTGAGGTTTTCATCCCTCAAATCTCATACCAACACTCAAACTCACCAATATTTATCCATTAACATGTATTTCCGTTTATATTAATCAACATCCAAAAGTCATATCTTCAAAATAAGCATTACTCATCAAGATTCCATCTTAAGTGTACTAAACTTTCAAGAACTCAACATACTAAAGCTTATCTCAATATCAATCACAAAACTCATCCAAGAAATCTGTAAACGTAAGAGTTTATAACTTCTTGAGTACAAGGGATTCTAGAAATGTGTTGTTTATGGATTGTATGGATTGGATGATGCTTATAGTGGGTAGATCCTTCAAAACCTAAGCCAAGAAAACAAAGTTAATTTTCGGATTTACTATTCATCACCAACTTTGAGCAAGGATTTTACTATTCTATACTAATCCAATGGCCATGAAATTTTTAACATACCTTTTAAATGATATGAGGAAGCATTTTTTAAAATTTAGTGATTTTGAACACCTAGAACTCGAGATATGAATTTTTCTTTCTTGGTGGTTTCTGCTGAGCAGTTTCCATACATATCTGCAAAGATCTGGAAAAATGAGGTTCTTACACTGCTTAAATGGAAAATTGATGTGAAATAAGTGGGTTATATCGTCTCAAGAACTTTCTAACGAGATATAGAACAAAATTGTTTAGTGAGAAATGAAGGAGATATAGCATTTCTAAGCTGTTGTTCTCAGTCTGGCCGGGTTGAAGAAAAGAAAGAAAATTTAGCTTGCTTGCTTGGTTGCTTCTTTGATACGTGTTGGCTCATTTGATGTATATAATCTATATATGCATATATTGATAAAATCTAGTAGTTTGGTCATTTTTCAAAGCCTAAAACCTAGCCAAGTACTATGGTTACTATTCTTGCTGCCATTCACCATATTAGGTTACTATTCTCCTTAGCTAGGTTACTATGCCCCTTGGTTGATCACTATTTAATTTCCAATCCTTGATTACATTCTTACTAATTAATTTGCATGTATTGATACATTTTATTTATTCGATTACGTATTTGCTTGGTCATTTATTCATTTTCGTAATAAATCTTTGTAAACGATTCGCGGGGTAAATCATTTCTTTTAAATCCTTAATGTTTTGAAAACTTTTACTTGGATTTTAATTTGTAGAATTCTTAATTATTAATCGTAATCTGATTCTCGTATTCCTCGATAGTCTGTAAGATAAGGTCGTTTTATAAAATTCGTTTTCTCTAAAAATGAATGACTTTTACATACACTCATTTGGTACATATAATCACAATGTCAACTCGGAATTTTAAATTAAAAACACGTATATGGTGTGGTCACAATTTTTTTATTAAAATGCAAGTTTACTATTCATAAAGGTCTTTTACCGATGTCAAAAATTCGGGTTTTTTACAGGTATAACTTAGGGAATATTCAGAAAAGGTCCAAAAATATATAGATATATTATGCTAGATTCTTGATGATGTTAGCTAACTTTGTTTCTGAGGACCTTGTAATTGAGAACCCAAACAAAAAGCTTGCTTGTTGGGTTCAAGAAAAGAGAGTTCTTGCAAATTGAAGCAGGAACAACCTCAACGATGAAGTGCCTCTCACCTATCTTCCAATATTTGGGGCGTAACAAGTAACTGAGGTAACTATTTCTACTTTTATCTCTTCTCCACCTATTACTTCTTCAACTTTAACTATGTAAATTGCATCTATGACAGTGTCCAAACAGATGCCTACCCAAGCCACAAAACATAAATCAAAATCCAAGTCTAAGAAGTCAACTTATGTTGTCTCTCAAAAGACATAAGTTGTAACAACTACCACTTCACTTGAGGGGAGTGCACATGGTAGTGAGTTGGGTGAGGGAAGGGGTGATCATCAAAGAAACCCCAAGGATAAGGAGGGTGAGGTAACTGTGACCCAAACCAGCCATACCACAGTCTCCCAACAGACTGTGGTGATTAATAAGGAAATAAGCTCATTACTAGTTGCATCCTCTCAAAAGGATATAGCTATTGAAACAAGCTCTCAACCAAGAGCACGGGCCAAAAGCGGAAGGGACACAACTATTAGTCCCTTAATAATATAGCAAGAATTACAGAAGGGGGTTGAATGGAATTCTTGAACCTTTTTCTTAAAATAAAAATGTTCAAACTCGAATACAAATATAAGTGTTTTGATTAGCACAATGCGGAATAAAAACTTAGGTGAATCAAAACAGAAGTAATTAAAAAAAAGTCTTTTAAAAACTTTCTGGTGGATTTAAACAATTCCACCAGAGATATATATTATATCGAGAGAACTCTGTGTGCAAGAATGCTCACAGCTACTTACAAATTTGAACTACTGAGAATACAGAGAAATGCTAATAATTCTGCTTACAAATGTTTCTCACTTTTTTTATCTCAGATCTTAGTTTCTATTTGCTACTTCTTGGTTTATATAATACCAAGATTACAAAGTCAAAAAATAGGATCATTATAAAAACTATCGGGTCTAATGCTTTGTTACTTTGTTCTCTATTACCCAGTTAATAGACTTCCTCATTCCATTTGCATACATCCCGACGCATGGGACCAGTTGTCACTGTCAACTGATATTTGAATTCTTTATCCATTGGGTTCATGATCATCCGTCGGATTGTTGATCATCCGTTAATGGCTTCATTGATCATCCATCGACGGCTTCATTGATCATCTATCGACTGCTATATAAAACATCCATTGATAGCCATTTGATCATCCGTCGATGCTATTTTGGCACTTGACTTCAATTCATTTATGCAGAATTACAAGACATCATCTATGTACAATTAATCAACCTATTCTGCATATCTAGTTAAAGTCAACATGACTTATATGCTACTACAGAATCTATACAAAGGTGTATGCAGAAATGTGCTACAGACTCATTATTACATAAGCTACTCACTCGATGGATAATAAGTCATCATCTGTCGGGACTATAATGAGTTATCCGTCGGGACTATAATTCTTATCCGTCGAGTGCTACATTATTTCACTAAGTAAAATCTACTTAGGTGTTTTGTTTATGAAATCATCAAGTACACAACATATGCACAACAATCTCCCCCAATTTATGTCTACTGGAATTGTAGCCATAAATTAAGAGATACTTGATGATAACAAAACATCCTAAACATACAACTTTAAAGAAAAGTAGATAATACTGAAAGTGCTTCAATTAATCAAAATGTGCAAAGTTTAGCTCACAATCATTTCAAGATGCTCCTCTAGCCTGAGCAGATTTTTCTAGTTTCTTGAAGGTCTGGATCTTCTTCCAAGCTTTCTGTTGTTTTCATCAATCTGATTTTGGAGCTGCCTGTGGAATTCCAGTTCATCAGATTCTGAGAGATTTAGCTTTTCTTGCATTTCCAAGAGAGTCTCATTACTGGAGATGCTCAGTTGGTCTTCTAATCTGAAGAATCTTCTCACACCTTTGTCATCCATGAACTCCATCAGCCAGTAAGACCTTAGATGCACTCTTCTCCCTGTGTAAGGGATGATTAGAGTTTTTGGGAGTGCATCTTTAGCTCTAACACTCCTTAGTTCTTCAATCTTCTTCAATACTAGTCTTCTTGCAGTGACATTGAACCCAAAGTTCTTCTTGAAGGATGAATAAACTTTAATCAGTACAGCTTGGCTCTCTTGAAGAATCCTGTGAAGTGGCCACTGAATCTCCTTTCCTCCTTTGTACTTGAACACTAACTTTTCAGGTAGGTTTCTGTATGCATCAATTTCCCTCACTTCATCTAGTTCATCCAGATAGAGGTTTAGATCAGAAAATTCTTTGATGTCACACAAGTACAAGTAGTCTCCCTTATTGACTTTGGGCTGAGCTTTGACTACAGATTTGGATTTGAGGGGTGACAATTTCACTTTCTTGACTGCCCTTGACTTTGTCCTTTTTGGCTTGATAAGGATTGGTAGACTGAAGTCAGGAATTGGTATGTTGTCCCATTCTATTGGCTCATCCTTGGGCACAATAGGTTCACCATGAATGTTCCTGTAGGGATCCCTACCCTTATATCTTCAAATACCACAAAGGGCTTTGATGCTTGAGTTGTAGTGGTGTGGGTTCCTTAGGAAATTGATCTCCCAATTCCTTGTCAACAATATCCAGTTTTCTTTTTGTTCTTTTAGCCAATTCTTTCTTTCTTGAAGATTTCTTCTGTTCTTTAACTTGTTTCCTTGATTCAATAGCTTCAGATGGTTGAGAGGGAATTTGTTGTGATGAATTCACAGCCTGTAGCTTGGCCAAGATAGCAATCTGCTCTTTCTTTTGTTTAGCCTTCTTTGCATCTAGAACAGCTTGCTTCTTTTCCTGTTTTAATCTGGCTTTTTCTTCTCTCTTTGCTTGAGCAAATTGAGGATGTCTAGCTACCACACAAATTTCCTTTCCATTTCTGAATATCTTAGTAATTCTCCTTTTTGAAGCTGAATCAGTTGGATCTTTATAGAAAACAATTGATCTTGACAGAAGCTTCTTCTCATCAGGCTTGGGTGTCTCATACACAGTGTCCAAGGGGTTCTTCAAGGATGATTTTGAGTAGTTTGCCCTTGGTTTAAGAATCATTTCAGTCTTTGGAGACTTGATGCAGGAAGATTGTCCTCTTTCCAGATAGTTCATGCTCATCTCATTCACACTGATTTGCTTGACTTGAGAATGATGGATGGCTGATTTAACTGGCTCCTTGACAAGTTGGAACTTCTTCTGTATCTCCTCATCAATCTTTTCCCAGTTGACTAAACTCAACTTTTCTTTCTCAACAGCTTTCAAGTTTGTTGTTGTTGCCTGAATTAGATCTATACCATCTGCAACTGGTGGCTTTGAGACAGTAATTGAAGGCACAATTACTTTGTTGATTTGTATTTGAAGTTTCTCCCCCTCACTTGGTCCTTTCTCCCCCTTTTTGTTATCATCAAGTTGAGGAGTCAGGCCTTGTGCTTTAGCTAGTTGCATGAGAAGACTGGTCTGAGACTGTTGATTTTAAATAATGGTGACCACAGAATTTTCAATACCTTGAACTCTATTTTCCAATTTGGTCAGCCTCTTTTCAGCATCTGATTTTTTTCTCAGTCTCAGTAATAGATCCTGCATGATATCATATGGCATGACTAAATCCAGCTTCTCAGAATTGTAGGTCTTCAAGTCAGCTATATCCTTTTTGAGTTCATCCACACTCAGATTCTGTCTTAACTGCTGTAGCTTTATGAGATGTAAAGAATCTAGGTGAGCTTGAAGAATAGCCTTGGTACCAGCATTTGAGCTCTTCTGAATGGCCTTTTGGATAGATATGATTTGTTTGACCAAGGAGACATTAAATTGTCCTGGTGTAGATTCCTTTGTCAAGGCCCATTCAGGTAAATCTGGAATAGAACTTAGGCCTTCATCTCCCCCTAAGTTCATGCTTCCATCAAATGAAATAGAGTCATCATCATTAGAATTTACTCCAAATTCTTCAGATGGCTCACCAGCTGTAGGAGGCATTAAATTGACAGCAGCTTTATCCCTTGGTAGAGATTCTGAAGTATGCACCAGATTCAAAGTCTTTTCTGCCTCCTCATTGCCCTGAGCAGCCAACAGTTGATAGGCTGACACAGGATGAGTAAAAGTGTCAGCATCTAAGGAAATGTTATCAAATACAGCTTTGTAATGTTGCTGAATTGTCTTTCTTTTTCAGCATCATCCACAATCATTGACTCATGAGCAATGACTGGATCCACCCTTATACCCTCTGTACCTGCTTTTCTCTCATGTTCTCTCTTTTGTTGTATCAGGGTCTCACCCTGGCCCCCCGCCTCACACCCTCACCTTCACCTACTAAGGTGGGACTCCTCTCACTCCCTTTTGCCAATCCTGAAGAAATGGATTGCAGATTTTCACTCATTTCCTCTCCTTTTGCCTGGGAACAACCCAGCCTCTCACTCAAGATACTCTCCTCTCTCAATCCTAAGAGTGACTATACAACCACTAAATCTTCTGCACTTGAAATAATTGAAGTTTGAAGTTGTGCAGAGATACTCGACGGATGAGTGATATCCATCGAGTGAGTGGTAATGTTATCCGACGGATAACTGCTGTTAGGCTTATCCGTCGGGATATCACTACTCGACGGATGAGCAATATCCGTCGAGAGAGTAGAAATGAATGAGTTGGAAAGAGAAACTATTGTTGACTCTGTGATGATTGAAGATATTTGGGGCACAGATGTCACAATAGTTTCTGAAAGAATTGGCAAGTGAGCCAACAAATCATCTAAAAGATGATGCTCACTTGTACTAGATTTTGGCTTTCCCAACAGAGTTAAAGAAGGGGAATCAGGAATTGATGTGTGTATCATATCCATATCCAGAGAGTTTGTTGGTGAGTATGGTGTATGAGGTGTTTTTATAACTAGAGATTTTGGCTGTGACTCCACATTTATTGGAGCCACGTCAAACTGAATTTGAGAGAGTGCAGGGACTATTTCTTTAGCACCAGTTTGCACTGTGTGTGTGCCCTGTGCATCCCTAGAGGTTTTAGATTTCTTCTTTCTTGTATAAGTTTGGGGTGAGCTTGTGTCCCTAACCCTTTTGGCATGTGCTCTTGGCTGAGAGCTTTGTTCAATAACCACATCCTTTTGGGAAGATGCAGTTAGAAGTGAGCTTTTATCCTTTTTAAGCACTATAGTTTGTTGGGAAACTGCAGTGTGGCTAGGCTGGGATTCACTCAACTCTCCAACCTTATTCTTGGGGTTTCTTTGATATTCACCCCTTCCCTCACCTAACTTACCCTCCTTCACACTCCCCTCTTTGGTTTTGGTGAATTTTTCAACTGGTATCTTTTGAGAGATACCAGAGGGGGTTTTCTTTGATTTGGATTTGGAAATAGTAGTAGGTTTGGTAGCTTTGGTAGGCAACTGTTTGGTCATTGGTACAGTTGCCATAGCTACTCCTGAACTCAAAGAAATTGTGGAGGTTGGAATAGTTGTAGGGATGGATGAACTTACCTCACTTACCTGAGGTGCCTGCATTACAGGAAAGTAGAACATTGGCACATCCTTGTGATGATTGGCCCTGTTCAAATCTGCAATGAGTCTTCTCTCTTGAACCCAACAATCCAGTTTGTTGTTAGGGTTCTCGAGCACAATCTCTTCACAGAGGTGGTTAGCCAATAACATGAAAAATCTAGCATAATACACATTTTTACCTCTTTTTGCTAACTCACCTAATTTAAAACCAAACTCAAATAGGACAAGGTCACTGAAATTGTAAAATTTATCTGTAACTAGCATATATAGCATGTTAAGCATGGAAATATTCACTAAATCAAAATTACTGATTTTTCCAGAGAAAACCTTAGTAACTACATCACACATGAAACTCCACTCCTTCCTAAGACCCATTCTCCTAATATCACTCAGTTTAGAAGTAGGAAGTGCATAATGCATGGAATTAAGCATATTGATAATATCAGTGTTATTGTGTGGTGAAGTCACATTGTTATCAGGAATTTTGAAACATGCTTTTATCACATCACTATTGATACCGAATTCTTTACCTTTGATGGTTAGAGTGATGGTCTTGTCAGTAGAGTTGTAGATAGCAGTGGTCCACATCTCTTCAACAACTTCACAGAAGATTGCGGGTGATTCCAGCATGGCGTAGTTGAGCTTGCAATTCTTCATAAAATCCATCATCTTGTGGTAGTCCTCTGATTGCTGAATACCCTTATTAACCAATACAGTGAAATTGTTCTTCTCATAAATGAACCCAGTTTGAGACATAATCTTTACTACATGTGCCATTGTTAGAGAATGAAAGCTTGAAGAGAAGGAGAGTAATTGCTTGAGAGAGAATGAAATTAGAGCAGTTGAATTTGAGAATGATAAAAGAAAACAATTGCAATGAAATAAGCTTTTATACTATCTCAAAAATAACTGATGAAAATAATAAAGTAAAGTAAATTAACCAATAGAAAATTGCCTAACATAGCCGTTTAAAAATAAACTGTAAAAATTCCACTCATTATCCGTCGTGTAATGCTTACAAAATGTAAGTATACTCGATGGATAATGTACAGGGACTTAACGGCTCAGATTAAGACAATTCGACGGATGAGGATAAACTGTTATCCGTCGAGACATAAGATATTCCAGAAAATAGGAATTCTCTCAATTTGCAAACCATAGTCCAGCAATTGATTTTTCATCCATAAAATCTGTGCACAGCAACTACCAGCAGCAATATATTCAGCTTCAGCTGTAGAAGTAGAAACTGAATTTTGCTTTTTACTGAACCAGGACACAAGCTTGTTTCCTAGAAATTGACAGGTTCCTGTTGTACTCTTTCTATCAATTCTACAACCTGCATAATCTGCGTCTGAATAACCAGTTAGATCAAAACCAGAATCTCTAGGGTACCAAATGCCAAGGTTTGGTGTTCCCTTGAGATATCTGAAAATTCTCTTAATAGCTATCAAGTGAGATTCTCTGGGATCAGCCTGAAATCTAGCACATAAATATGTAGCAAACATTATATCTGGCCTACTAGCTATTAAGTACAGAAGTGAGCCAACCATGCCTCTATAACTTGAAATATCCACAGACTTTTCAGTAGTGTTTAATTCAAGCTTAGTTGCAGTAGCCATGGGAGTTTTTGCAGATGTGCAATCCATTAGATCAAACTTCTTTAAAAGATCAAAAATATATTTAGTTTGACTAATGAATATTCCATCACTAACTTGCTTAACTTGTAAACCAAGAAAATAAGTTAGTTCTCCTATCATACTCATTTCATACTTACTTTGCATCAATTTGGCAAACTTTTTGCAAAGTTTCTCATCTGTAGAGCCAAAAATAATATCATCCACATAAATTTGAACAAGTATACTAGAGCCATTAACATTTCTGAAAAATAAAGTTTTATCTACAGTACCTCTTGTGAAGTGATTTTCCAAAAGGAACTTTGATAAAGTGTCATACCAGGCTCTAGGTGCTTGCTTCAGTCCATAAAGTGCTTTAAGAAGATAATAGACATATTCTGGAAAATTTGGATCTTCAAAACCAGGAGGTTGACTGACATATACTTCTTCCTCCAATTCTCCATTCAGAAAAGCACTTTTGACATCCATTTGATAGACCTTGAAATTGGCATGGGCTGCATAGGCTAAGAAGATTCTGATGGCTTCAAGTCTTGCAACAGGAGCAAATGTTTCATCAAAATCAATTCCTTCTTGCTGACAATAGCCATTAGCAACCAATCTAGATTTGTTCCTGACTACTATGCCATTTTCATCCATCTTGTTTCTGAATACCCACTTGGTGTCTATTGGATTCTTTCCTTTAGGCTTGGGTACCGGCTTCCATACATTGTTCCTTTCAAATTGGTTTAGCTCCTCCTGCATAGCTAAAATCCAATCAGGATCCAACAAAGCTTCTTCTACCTTCTTTGGTTCTTCCTTGGAAAGAAAGCTGTTGTATAGACATTCTTCCTGAGTTGCTCTTCTTGTTTGAACTCTAGAAGAAACATCACCAATGATAAGCTCAAAGGGATGATCTTTTGTCCATTTCCTTTGTTAAGGTAGATTAGCTCTAGATGAAGAGACCTCATTGTTATCTTGATGTGTCATTGAGTTTTGACTAATTGAAACTCCCCCTGAGTTTGTGAATCTTTGATTTGAGAAAGGGGAACTTTCTGTAGGTGATCTGTCTTGACTTCCTGCACCTTTTGATAACCCGACGGATGGTGAATTTTGAGTACCGACCGATGAAGCAGGTTGTCTCCCGACGGATAACGCAGATTGCCTTCCGACGGATGAAGCATTATGCAACTCGACAGATGTTGAGTTTTGTACTTCATTAGTGGTAGATTTATCTGCATTATCCTTAGATACATTCTCTTGATCACTTTCATCATCACTGTCATCACTAACCATCTCCACATTGTCAAATTTGAGGCTCTCATGGTAATCTCCATCATTCAGTCCTTCAATATTTTTATCATCAAACACAACATGTATTAATTCCACAACAATGTTGGTTCTTTGATTGTAGACTCTATATGCTTTACCAACAGCATATCCAACAAAAATTCCTTCATCTGCTTTAGCATCAAACTTCCCATTTTGATCAGTTTGATTTCTCAGGATATAGCATTTGCAGCCAAAGACATGAAGAAAGTTTAGAGTTGGCTTCTTGTTCTTGAACAATTGATAGGGAGTCATGCATCTTGCTTGATTAACCAAAGAAATGTTCTGAGTGCAGCATTCAGTATTTACAGCTTCAACCCATAAATATGTTGGTAGTTTAGATTCTTCAAGTATTGTCCTGGCAGCTTCAATAAGTGATCTGTTTTTCCTTTCCACTACTCCATTCTGTTGTGGAGTCCTTGCTGCTGAAAACTCATGCAGAATCCCATTTTCCTCACAAAATGCTCTCATGATAGAATTCTTGAACTCAGTTCCATTGTCACTCCTGATTCTTCTAACTTTGAAATCAGGATGATTGTTGACTTGCCTTATGTGATTGATGATGATTTCACTAGCCTCATCTTTAGACTTTAGGAAATATGTCCAAGAGAACTTTGAGAAATCATCTACAATTACTAGGCAAAATCTTTTCCTTGAGATGGACAATACATTGACTAGTCCAAACAAATCCATGTGAAGCAGTTGCAAAGGCTCTTCAATTGTTGAATCAAGTTTCTTCCTGAATGATGCTTTGATCTGCTTCCCTTTTTGGCAGGCATCACACAGTCCATCCTTTGAAAACTCCACTAGAGGAATGCCTCTTACTAGTTCTTTCTTTACCAGCTCATTCATGGTCTTGAAGTTTCAATGGGATAGCTTCTTGTGCCATAGCCAACTTTCATCCTGACTTGCTTTACTGAGAAGACAAGTTACAGACTCTGCTTTGGATGAGTTAAAATCAGCTAGATACACATTTCCTTTTCTCACACCAGTGAGTACCACTTTGTTGCCTCTTTTATTAGTCACAACACAGGCTTCTGAGTTGAAGGTTACTGAATTGCCTTTATCACAAAGCTGGCTGATACTCAACAGATTGTGCTTGAGACCATCCACTAATGCAACCTCCTCAATGATGACATTGTCCTTTGAAATCAAGCCATATCCCACAGTATAACCCTTGCTGTCATCTCCAAAAGTAATACTGGGGCCAACTCTCTCCTTAAACTCTGTGAGCAGGGTAGAATCACCAGTCATGTGTCTTGAACAAGCACTATCCAATTACCAAAGATTCTTTTTGTTTCCCTGCACACATCAAAATCAAATCAAGTTGATTTTGGTACCCAAGTTGCCTTGGGTCCTGCCTTGTTAGCTTTCTTTTCTGTTTCTTAGGTCTTATCTCATTTGACTTAGGAATTTCAGATTCATCCTTAGTTATTTGGGTTGGACCTTTGAAACCATTCATTACAACAGAATTATCATGCATATTATGACTAACAGGAAATGGCATGCTTGGTGTAAATATGTTATTCCAGTAAGGCATGCTAAATGGCATTTGTGGCATACTATATGTAGCATAATAAGGATTAGGTGCAAACGGCATATTAGCATACTGTGCATTCATGTTCTGTGTAGGCATAGCATTAACAGGCATGGGAGGCATGGCATTTATGTTAGGAAATTGAGACTGAACAGACATGAGAGTAGGCATGGCAGATTGGCAATTAACAGATAAATGATTTACACTACCACACTTGACACAGATTTTTCTAGGAGCATATTTATAATGTGTGTAGTTATTGTGTTTGTTAATCCCTACTTTACCATTCCTATTGTTTTTCCTTTTAGTCTCTGTTTTTACCTCAATTTTCTCAAGTCTGTCACTTAACTGTTTGACAGTCATGTGACCAACATTAGCCTTTTTCCCTTTCTTAACTTGACTTGACTCTCCTGAAACAAAGTTCTTGGAAACAGACCCATACTTCTCATTCAGCTTGATTAGTTTGGCTTTGCTAATGGGCTTGCTCACAGCCGACGGATGAGGATTTTCATCATTCGACGGATAACACTTTTTGTTATCCGACGGATAGTCCTCATCATCCGTCGAGTCTACATCTGTTAGCAGTCCATCTACCAAATTAGGTTCTAGTTTCTCTTTATTCTTTTTCCAGGCTTCATCACAGAAAGAATCAATTCCATGAACTTTGGTGATTTGAGCATGGACATCCCTGGATGTTTTCCATGCTTTAATCACCTCTTGTTCACGCTCGAGCTGCTTCTTTAAAATTTC
The DNA here is from genome assembly GCF_009905375.1 of Apium graveolens. Classification (NCBI taxonomy): domain Eukaryota; kingdom Viridiplantae; phylum Streptophyta; class Magnoliopsida; order Apiales; family Apiaceae; genus Apium; species Apium graveolens. Next base: position 259,661,872 of record NC_133655.1, on the reverse strand, counting down.
TTCCTTTTTCAAGGACTCAGTTAATTCCTCCATGGCAATCTTACACTCAATTCTTAATTTCTCAAAATCAATAAACTGAGACTCAAGCACATTATTCCTCTCACTTAAAAACAAATTGTTTTCTTTGATTTTAGCATTTTCTTTAGTAAGAGACTTAAGTGTAACACGCAAATGATACAATTCTGTAGATATGTCATTTATGGCATCATTACACTCAGCTTTGGATAAATGTGCAAGGTTTGTGGTAATTACCTGATTGCTTGAGGAACTTGTCTCTGTCTCATCAGACTTGGCCATTAGGGCTAGATTGACATAGCTGACATCTTCATCTTCATCCAGACCATCTGCTGCCCAGACATTTTCTTGTGTAATAAAGGCCCTTTCCTTTTGTTTGAGTAGATCAAAGTATTTTTTGCTTATAATCCACAGACTCAAACATTTTCTTACTGGAATCTGACTTTCTACACTCATTGGCAAAATGCCCTGCCAAGCCACATTTGAAACATTTGAATTTTGACTTATCCACCATGTTTCTATTTGGCTTGGCTGCTCCAAAGTTCTTCTTGAACTTGAGCTTGGCAAATCTCCTAGAAAGAAATGTTAGGTGCTCATCAATGTCCTCCATGTCATCTTGGCTCAATGAATCTTCACTTTCTACTGCAAGCCCCTTGCCCTTGTTCTCACAGACCTTTAAAGTTGATTCAACAGCTTCCATCTTCACTTCCTTCTCATTTTCCAACTCAGCAACTAGTGCAATGGATCCTCCTTTCTTCTTTCCTCTCTCCATGCTTTCATCCTGCTCTATTTCAAGCTCATAGGTTTTCAGGATGCCATATAGTCTCTCCAAAGTAAACTCCTTATAATCTTGTGAGTTTCTTAATGAGACTGTCATTGGTTTCCATTCCTTTGGAAGAGATCTAAGGAATTTCATATTAGAGTCTTTAGTCTGATAGACTCTCCCATGCAAATTAAGAGCATTTAGTAGTTTTTGAAACCTACTAAAAATGTCAGTGAGAGACTCACTTTCCTCAATGTGAAAATGCTCATATTGCTGAATCAAGAGCTGCATCTTATTTTCTCTAACTTGCTCAGTGCCATCACAGATTATCTGTATAGTATCCCAGACTTCTTTGGCAGTTTTGCAGTTGATAATGTTGTCAAACATGTCTGCAACAACTCCATTAAACAGAATATTCATGGTCTTTTTATCCTTCCTGACTTGTTCAATGTCAGGATCAGACCATTCATGCCTTGGCTTGGGAACTGATGGCTCGTTTCCTGTTGCAGCTGTCATTGGAACATGAGGGCATCTTTCTATGCAGTCCACATAGGCCTCATCTTGAGAAAGCATATGAAGATGCATCTTTACCTTTCAATGATGGTAATTATCTTTATCTAGAAAAGGAATCTTGACTCCAACATCCTTCTTGTTCATCTTGCTGAATTGTTTTGATCTTTAAACTCTTTGTTGATTAAGAGCTTGCTCTGATACCAATTGTTAGTCACTTAACAATATAGCAAGAATTACAGAAGGGGGGTTGAATGGAATTCTTGAACCTTTTTCTTAAAATAAAAATGTTCAAACTCGAATACAAATATAAGTGTTTTGATTAGCACAATGCGGAATAAAAACTTAGGTGAATCAAAACATAAGTAATTAAAAAACAAAAGTATTTTAAAAACATTATGGTGGATTTAAACAATTCCACCAGAGATATATATTATATCGAGAGAACTCTGTGTGCAAGAATGCTCAAAGCTGCTTACAAATTTGAACTACTGAGAATACAGAGAAATGCTAATAATTCTGCTTACAAATGTTTCTCACTTTTTTTTTTATCTCAGATCTTAGTTTCTATTTGCTACTTCTTGGTTTATATAATACCAAGATTACAAAGTCAAAAGACAGGATCATTATAAAAACTATCGGGTCTAATGCTTTGTTACTTTGTTCTCTATTACCCAGTTAATAGGCTTCCTCATTCCATTTGCATACATCCCGACGCATGTGACCAGTTGTCACTGTCAACTGATGTTTGAATTCTTTATCCGTTGGGTTCATGATCATCCGTCAGATTATTGATCATCCGTTGATGGCTTCATTGATCATCCGTCGACTGCTATATAAAAGATCTGTTGATAGGCATTTGATCATCCGTCGATGCTATTTTGGCACTTGACTTCAATTCATTTATGCAGAATTACAAGACATCATCTATGTACAATTAATCAACATATTCTGCATATCTAGTTAAAGTCAACATGACTTATATGCTACTACAGAATCTATACAAAGATGTATGCAGAAATGTGCTACAGACTCATTATTACATAAGCTACTCACTCGATGGATAATAAGTCATCATCCGTCGGGACTATAATGAGTTATCCGTTGGGACTATAATTCTTATCCGTCGAGTGCTACATTATTTCACTAAGTAAAATCTACTTAGGTGTTTTGTTTATGAAATCATCAAGTACACAACATATGCACAACAACAACTGACCAAACTCAAACTTATATCAGAAAGAATAAATCAAAACCAATGAGGGAGTCACAGGATACACACACAGTGCCAACTGCAATCAAAGACTCAGTTATTGCACTATCTCAAATTCAAATTGACGTGGCTCCATCAAATGTGGAGTCATATCCAAATTCTCTCATAATCGAAACACCACAAACACAATACTCTCCAACTAATTCTCTGGATGTGGATATGATACACACATCAATTCCTGAGTCTCCATCTCTTAAATTCATGGAGGAGCCAAAAAGGAGGCTGAGGCTAGGGCGAAGCGAAGGAAGGCCGATGCACTGTGATTAAAAGCTCTATAGCTTCAGAGATAAAAGATTGAGCTACAAGCGAAGGCACTTCGTGAAGCGTTAAAGCCGATGAAACAATGATAATCACCATGCCAAGGAAAGATCGAAGAGGATATGATGAAGAAGACGATCCTGACTCTGATTCGAACCCCAAAAGGAAGCGAACTAAGCAACGATGTTCCTTTGATTCGGATGAAGAACTCGATGGGTCCCTAATAAGGCTAACTCGGCTGGAGAAAGCCATGTTCGGCGATAAGAGGGTCGACCGAGAGTCGATCGTGACCGAGGAGATTGAGCAGTACCGACCCCCTCCGGGAGAGGAGGAATGGGTTTAATGGAAAGGGCGCCTTGAAAGACCACTGTGAAAAGTACGAACTGCTGATGGTAGGGATGGGTCATAACGACATCATATTTTGCAAGGTGTTCAAAACTTACCTAAAGGGATCAACTTCGATGTGGTACAAGTCCCTCAAACCTAAATCCATCGGTTCATACGAGTAGTTAAAGAGAAAATTCCTGAAGTACTATTATCATCTATGTCGAAAGGTGAAGGATACCGAAGCCTTGGTCCACTGTAAGCAGAGGGAGAACGAAGAACTTAGGGATTACCTGGCTCGGTTTAAAGAAGAAGCTGGAATGGTCACCAATCTGGACAAGGTCAAAGCAATGGGCTTCCTTGCGACGGGGCTGGACCCCTATAATGGTAAAAAGCTTCGCTCCTCTCTTTATGATTTCCCCCCCAAATCCCTTAATGATATCTATGTGAGGGGAGAGAATATCCGAAGAAAAATTGAAAGCATTGGAAGCTACAAAGATCCCCGAAGGGAGTTCTTGCCCAAGAACATATCGCATGTCATCTTTAAACCCAGTTGGTACCCAAAAAGGAAGAAAAAACACCCAGAAAACTACCATATATCTACCCAGAAAACACCTCGTGAACAAAAATAAAAATCAAAAAGGAATACATGTATCGTAGAAAAGGAACTCGAAAGCAAACACGCATCGAAGAAAAATACTTCAAATAAATAAATGGAGAACATCACTTACAGATTTCGAGATGTTGCTCTACTGAAATAGGGTGATCTGGAAAAATGGAGTTAGCGTTGCTCATCTTGAAATGATTTGAGAGTATTATTGTTGTTGCTTGAATGTAAAAGTAAAAAATAAACAAAGTGAAATCAACGGCCCAGATGGAGACGGTTGAGATTCAACGGTTGTGATGATACCCTGAAATAACGTGATGGACAGTTGTCCCCATTATTATGCCCCCACAATGATGCCACGTGGATGGACGATTCAAAGGAAATATCGAAGGATTTCCTAGGGTTTTTCACCCCAAGATGGCGAGAACGATGTCTATCGACCAACTGATGAATTGGACGAAATATAGGGATATGTTAGCTGTAGGCCCAATAAGGCCCATCTTGCATCTGGATCATTGGGCTGAAGGCCCACGTTACTCACGGACCGAAGACCCAATTAACCTCTTACAAACTGTTCATTAATGCAGATTCAAAACGCCCCCCCCCCCCACTCGAGCTACTCCAATATTCGTCTGTATTTTACTCATAACGGACGAATATTTATGGCAGGTTTGGGTATAAATATCCCATGAAATGTAAGAAACACACAACTTGAGACACGCATACTCTCACAACTCTCTCTACATTCTTGTATTTTTGAAACCTACTTTATATCCAGATTACAAATTCTCACATCGGAGGTGAATCGGGGGACAATCCCTCACATTCTTTTAATTTTCAGGTCGTAACTAAAGAACGTTTTTTACTGGTCGAAGGTTGTTCTTCAAGCCGGTCATTTATCTTTTAATAGATACAATTTTTCGGTAAAATTACATTTTGGAATGGTTTACAAGGCCATGAAACAGAGAAGAATGAGCAGGGATGCTCAGAGTGCCTTCTGTTACCATTAAAGTTGAGATTGTTTGGAAGAATTTTATATTAGCTGCGCAGTCCACGTGTTGTGTCCGTTTGGGAAATCTTTAAATAAGTTACTTATCAGTTAAAATGTATAAGTGATTTATAAGTGATAAGTAGATAATAAATTATAAGTTATATAAGTGTTTGGATAATTTACTCATATGTAATATTTACAAATTTATATTTCAAAATTAAAATTAATAAAAAAGCAAAAAATTAAAATAAGTTGAGAAAAAATACTGTCGTTACTAACATTCGACTTATTGGCTTATAAATTGGATCGATGAACACTCGTCGATAAGTATATACGGACTTATAAGTCAATAAGTCACTTATTTGATACTAGCCGAACACGCCCATTGTCGGTTTACATAAAGCACATGCCACGTAGGCACGTACCCAAATGCAGGATCAGATAACATAGTACTTAATTATGATTATTATAATATACATTTGATTTTTATAAAAATAAATTGCGGAGCCTACACGCACAAAAACATGGTATGCAAAAAGTAGCATTATAGTTAGAAGATAGTAATTTGCTTAATGGAACATGTTGATCTTCTGTTTAATTAGTTTGATAAACAAGTAACTAGCAATTGATGACAAACAATAATTTTCATGGACCAACTAATTTTGGTGGACAAATAATCTCTTGATAATGGCAGTTGTTTCAATCTGATTATTAATTCTTGACAACAGAAGAAACTCCAAGTTGTATGATTTTCGGAAACTAATTTAGGGTTGTTACCAGATCCACCTGCTGAACTATGAATCCTGCAATGATGAGAATGCATATTGCAAGAGTCATAATAACATTGGAGCATCTAAAATGTATCTGCATCTTCCTTCGAAATAAGATTAACATGAAATTGAAATTTCAAATAAATACGATACAAAAAGCGGCCCTCTCTTAGGGGGCTAATCCACACTTTTACCTTAAGACTCAAACAATCTAGCACCCTACTATAATTCGCATCCAATAAAGGTATAACAACCACCAGTACTCTAGCCTAACAACTGTTCAAAAGGAGATGACAAGGAGAAACCAAGGCAGAATTATATCTCAACACCACGACTCTTTCTCATACACTAAATTTAAAACTCTTGGAATAAGTAGACAACAAGGACGATACCAGCAAGAACTCTATAGTATTTTCTTCTGCTCCTCACTCATATTAACTTAAAACTATTTAGTCTCAATGCTCATCATCTCAGCATCAGAAGTGACTTCTGTCTTGTGTGTTTCGACTGGTGGAGGAAGTGCGAGAAACCTCCCTTTTTGAGCACGTGGAGGCAGATGCCTCGTGTGTTTCCTGGTACCATTAGCATTCCAAGGCAAAAATACTCCAGTGCCACCCCGTGACATCCTTTTAGGGCCTAGAACCATTGGACGAACTGGAGCAAGCATGACCATTGGGCTTCGGAGGACACCCCACTTGGGGATTAAATTCATTTCTTCATAGCCATTGTGTGCACTTGATGGTGCATAGGGATTAGGGACGCCAGGTTGCCACAAAGTCATGGCTCCGGTCATAGGCGACCCTGCTGTTGAGATGTTCTCATGGGTTTGTGTCCGCACTCTGAAGAATGTAATGCTGATCCTTTTGCTTGGGGATGAACACATCACATGCCTTGCAACATCGGCACTGTTACCCCTCATCACTAAGAGTGACCTGCAAAGTGACCAGGATTATATTACTTATCAGCGTAGATAACAGAGTGACTGATAAAACAAGAAAAGGTGACATTCATGTTCAAGACCAAAAATTAGAGGCTGCATCTAAAGTAGAAGGTAAACGAGGTGTTCTAGCACATACCCTTCCTTCAGTGAAAGCATAAGCGAGCCTTTGTAGTTCCCATCATTATCACAAACAAGAGTCCGTCCAAAGGCCATTTCTGATTCGGAGAGGAGAAGAGTAGAGATCGGTTGATCGATGTGTGGTGGTTTCAGAAAAGGCTGGGAAAACTCCCCCTACATAAATATCAAATAAGTTCGTAATAATCAACTAGTAATTTAAAATATAATCGACAAATAGACCTTCCGAACAATTAAGATAAGTGAATTATATACTGAAGCAAATAAATACCTCATCAAAGAAGTTAATGATGCAGCTGTTTGGCTTTCTGTTCTCAGAAATCAAATGCCACATAACTAAATGGTCAATGACACCTTGTAGAGTAGATGGAATTGGCTCAATATTACCTGTAGATAGATATCAAGTAAGAAAGTAGATAGATGCAGAACTAGCATGAAATATGGGAAAGTGTCTGAAGCAGCAAATCAAATAAATTCCATTTACTTTTTGGGCAATGATCTATAGCATCTTCTTTTATTGGTCCAAAAATTGGAGCTCCAAGCTGAATCAACTCTCTCTTATTGCCCCCCTTCACTTGCTGTTTAGCCTGGTTGTACATGATAAAGGTCTCCCCTGTATTCATGCATAAACTTGGTCGTTAAGAAATGATTAGTGGTTTAGTGGAAGGGCAATTCAACATAAAATTTAGAGGCAGCAAAAGCAAGTGATTAGGAAGTTTGCTTCAAACCTATCAAAAGAAATGGCCCCAGTAACTAACAATTAAATCTAACTAATATGATCCACAAAACTGAACCTAATACCAAGAAGAAGTCAAGGATCTAGATGTTACTCGACTAGTCGACTTAACTTTCTTCTTTATAAATTGATAAAAACTTGTTACATTCCACCATTAGTTTTAATTGTAACACTGGATTTTATCTTATCATATACATAGAAGGCTACCCAGAATATGAGATCTGTAAATCAATGAAAAGGCCGCACAACAACCCAAGTGTGCTTCATGTAATTTTAGTGGAACATTAAGGATTAGTGTCTGTAAGACTGTAACTATAATTACTTGCAGAGATAAATAAATAATAATGGCCAAACCTTTTCAAGCAAACCTACAGAAGGTGTCCTCTAATATCTCAAAACCTCGTTGCCAAAACGAAACAACAAGTTTAACTATAAAAGCATCACGAATCACGGGGATCCACCTGATAATTCGCCATTCTGACCGGCAACTCGAAGCTCATTCACATAGTCTGTCAACTTAGAGAGCTCAGTATCAGTAAATATCTCATCATATAACTTCAGACCTCTCACCACATTCACCTGCAAAACATGATTTTAATATAAATCAACAAAGTGCCAATACAACTGAATACAAACTTACGTATTAATTTCCAGATTCTGTCTATATATACGAAACAAAGTTCAATTTTTTTTCTGAAAGAAAGAACTCGCCGTATGCCATTTCATTGGCTCCTTAGCTACGAACCCTTTTGTCATATTGATTTGAGCACGGCGTGCTTCACAGTTCTCATGGTCTGAGCATATCTCAATGTTCTGCAACATGTGCTGCACTTCATGAGAACCTGCATAAAATGTAAATGGATTAGCATCAAGTCAGCATAATAATAAAAGAACAAGGGTCGAGTAATATCAAACTAATCGATAAATTTTCCACTTTACTTTTAAGGGTAATTCACCCTAGCAATGTGAGAATTCAGGTTACCAAAACAGAAAGGGGCATACTAACTAGTGTCTCAAAGACTACAATTTCACAATAACATACACTCACACATGCACAATGTACCATTCCACGTAACAGATCACTAGATATTCACTTTGAACAATGTATACAACACCAATAATCTATAGCCTGCACCAAGGCAGATAAAATATAAAGGAGCATTAGCTTTTCACTTGGCCCCTACCGTTACTTTTTTTCTGGTTATACTCCAAAATTAAGTTAACTCACTTCAAAATCCTTAATTATTTTAATAAGGAATACGAAAATCAGAGGAAAAGGCAACACGGTCATATCTTTAATGGGGCTTCATATGTAGGAAATGAACCAACAAAAACCGACAGAAACAAATGAATAATATTTTTGAGAAAGAGTTCAAAGTTTTTTCTTAAATTAATGACTGAAGATTAAACCAGTAACCAGTTGATTCTAATCTCAAACAGAACATAATAACAAAAGTACAATACTAGACTATATTTGATACCTAGTTTGGGCTCAAGCATCTGCAACAGTTTGACTGATATTTGCAGATAAACATGGCACAGTAAATAAGGTACTATAATGGACTATTCAGATCATTGTTGAAAGAAAATAGAATGAAAGGACCACCTCCGATTCCCAATTGATGTTTATAGTTAGAGCAGTAGCAGCCCCATTTTCAAGTTATGTTTTTATTCCCAAGTTGAGTATCTAGTACCTTTATCTAAGATGATATACATAAAAGCATTTGCTAAAAACAAGAGTTCCAAAGCCTTCCTTTACATTAAAATTTAGCAGCCTTTTAATTCAGACCAAGAAAAGAAGCAAGCAGAAAGTCCCACAAAACCAATAACACTAATGCAGGTACAGTAGGACAAACACAGAACAGTAACATAACAGCACATGCAAAAGTGCCACCACCGCTAATGACAACCACCTTTTATGCCAACCATCCATTGATATATTCTATTATTTTCATTTTGTTCTTCTTCTTTTTGGATCCAACAAAACTATATAAATATCTGAGTTAACTAAATTCGTATAAACCAAAGTACAGATATCAACAGCTAAGTAGTTAAAAATAAGAAGGGTGTAGGATTTAAGTTGGTGTTTGTGAGCACTAGCTGCCCCAGATAATGATAATTATAAAAAGTTGCAAGTTTTTAAAAGAATCTCAAGGCCCCTGCCATCCTGCTTCCAGGAAATTTCGCTTTGATTCCTTTGTAATTGGGATCCCCTGTACTAACTGTTTAACATAACATCTTTCTCGATAATTTCACCCACCCAACACAAATAATAAACCTCAAGAATCAAGATATTAAATCCATCAAAAACCAAATCCTACTAGGCTGGAAAAAACAGAACAAAAAATTGGAACCGCAAAGAAAGGTAACAAATTGCTTATAAAGAATTACACGATAACCGAATAAAAAACCGAAATCGTAAATAAATTTCATCCAAATAAATTGGATTAAACAAAAACCGAAAGAAAAGCCTACAATGTTTATGATATAAATTTTGTATAAAACAATAAAGGATAATTACTGAATTAAGTCATTAAGTGCCACAATGTTTAAATAATAAATATGAAAAAAAATATCAACAAGTCATCTGACATAAAAAAATGAAAAGATAAGATTTTTTATTACTAAAACGATATATTTGCATGTTCAAATACAAATCAACTTACTAATGTCGAGATTTGCTTTTATAGCGCCCGTTAATTATGTAAAAACAAGAGTCTTGATTCCCAGATAAAATCACACAGTTTAAAGCAGGATGATTATAAGTTTATAATATTCAAATTATGACTGTAGCAAGTTAATTTCAAACTCAGGCGAGAAAGCTGCCCACGAGACTTGACTCTTCTTCCTCGTGGAGGTAATAATATTCAAACAAACACGAAATAACAGGTAATCAAATCATGTTATTCAAAACATTACAACTACATTATTACAAAATATCAAAAAGCAAAAACCATAAAACCTTGCACATGTATACAAAATTTACACACGTAATTATATATACGCACAACACAAGTCTACCTGTCCAAAAATATTTTCATGCAATCATATAAAATAAACATAATTAATCATTTCACATCCACATATATAAACATACGGTTAAATCACTATAAGAAATTTACCAGTTCAAAATTTACCAGTTCAAAATTACATCACTATGACAATAGCATGAAACTATAAGAAATTTTCAAGATTTAAGTTTATAACGTTGCAGATGAATTTAATGAGATTATTCTTTTATCGAGATTACCTGTATCGGTGATCTCGCTTTTTGGAGACTCATCCGACCTCCCTGACTCAACATCCACCACTTCCTCACCACCGTCCATCTCCTTCCCACTCTCCTCAACCACCGCCACCTCTCTCTCCATCTCTCTCTCTATCTCTCTCTCCTTCTTCACCTTCGCCACCTCCTTCAGCTCCTTCGCCACGTCAGCAATCGAATAAAACTTCTGCATCTGCAAAATCGGAATCCAATTCAATCTCCGGCGATGAATCGCATTGAACGCTGCCTCATACTCCTTTCCGTCGCCAATTTCCGACACGTGGCTGCACAGCGCGTCGATGATCGCGTTCGCCGCCGCGAACTCGCCGCGAAACCACGCGATTATCGCGTCCTTCGCGAACGAGTCCGTCGTCATTCCCGGTAAAACTCCGCCGGCCGCCGGCGACATCTTCAACTCTCTCTCTCTCTCTCAAATATATACACAGAGATATTGTACGTATATGTATGTGTATTTCACACACTGAATATAATTGAATAGAATCAGTTGTATAGAACAAGTCTTCAGCTAAACTCTCCGTATATAATGGCGTTGTATGTAATGTATGTGTATATATGTGGAGAAGAGTTAGAGGGGAGGGGTTTATATATATACAGTTTGTTTGTGCTCTGTTATGGTATGTCCGTACGTGTGGGCTCCACGTGGTGATGACGCGTCAGGAGGTGAGTGATGATTATTAATATACGTGGAAAATTCGAGATTGAATTCTATTATTTAAGGGCGTGTTTGGGTAATACATTAAGAGTAGAGTTATATAATTGGGTTTCCCATTTTTAAGACACACTTGGCATGTTCTTATTCTGTGCCTATATATATATATTTTCAGGTGATATTTTATTATTAAGAAAGTTATTAACTATATTTTGGAACGATTTTAAAAGTTAATTCGGAATATATTTAGGAGTTAATGTTAAGTAAGAGTAGTATGATGGTAAAAATGGAAAGTTATTTTTAATTTAATTTTGGATCTGCGGAGATTGATTGTTTATGATTACTGTAAATCTAGCACGTGATTCATAGTGTTTAACGGTGACTCTTATCGATCCTGACAAAATCATGAAAAATACATTATGGGTGACAAAATTATGAAACTTTTTGGAAATTATAAAAAATAATATGAAGTTGTGTGGAGGATATTGTAATAGTAGCATTGTTGCATAGAGATGTGAGTTAGCTGTATGTTTTAGAGATCTGTCCATAGAAAATAACATGCATGAAGATATTTAAAGAAAATTATTTGATGTATGTAAAGCGTTAAGCAAAACGGATTGTCTTTCTTCCTTGACATTAAGTAGCCATTTCTTCTAGAGCAATTTTGAATTTGATTAAGTTTTCGAGTATGTATTCTATTTGAGTTTGTTATTTTTTTTGATATACCACATGAGATTATGTAATATAGCTTATAAATTATAGTAAAAATATATAATAATAATTGTCATTTATAAGTTTAATTCATGGGACGATACCTGACAAAAAGAATATGGGACGATAGATAAGTAAGTAAAAATATAAAAATGGTAATTAGATAGATACGATCTAATTAAAAATTGACAAGGTGACTTCAATTAGGGTAGCGTACGCATTACGTAATGCATTGATAAGTAACTACTATGTACTGATAAACAGTTAAACTTTTTTAAAATAATACAGTTGAAACTGAGAAAAAATATTACTTTAACGAGTTTATTATTTTATTGGAAGTAAAATTATATTGTGTTCATTACATTAAGACCGGGAAAAAAATATTATTTAACAAAATTATTACTTTAATAATTATTATTTAATCGAGATTCAATTGTATAGTATTAACACGCACCAATATAATCTTGGTTGTGCTAATGTTCTTGATTTAATCAACATGTCATATAAATTTGCTATCATCAATTTTTAACAACAGTGTATTCGTGTTCTTGCCTGTATTTTCAGATGATATATCGATATATTCATATTTTTGCATGTATTTTTTGTATGATATATTTTTTAATACATTGAAATTCATTTATCATCATGTCAATATTTTGATGTCAATGTATAAATTTAAATAGGGATTATGACGGCGAAATTTTGTGTTAACCGTATTTAAATTAGTCGTAATGTCGAAAACTGAATCCGAACATATCATTATGAAAAAAGAAAAAAACATTTATTTATATATTGGCATATTGCTAATTAATACATTATAGCGTACGCAAAGGTCAACAACAGCCGTTCAGAGATGAAACTGTTATGATAACTTAACAAGCTCACAAAGAGGCATTGTCCCTCTATTACCCCCATTACACATTATATTTGGCTTCTATTTTGTTTATTACTGCAAAAGGTAAATTTGGTCTTAACATTACAATTTAAAGTCTTGTAATATGAAAACAAATACATCGTGATAATTAAGTATGGGGTCAATTATTTTGACAAAGAGAGTAAATAACAAAGACTAGGGGATAGCATGTCCATTTACATTCAATATATAAACTTTTGACCAATGCATCACATTTGCTCTAATTTTTAGCAGCCAAGCAAGCGCAGCCCCCCTCGATGCTATATTACAATTTATAACACTGCCCAGAGGACCCCTTGGTTCCCCATGTACATCCAATTAAGCAGCCCCGAATTAATTGATTACCATATGTCTATTTTATTCCACAGACTGTCCTCCTGCAATTAACTTTTAAGTAATAATTGAATAAAACTAAAAAAATTGAAATATAACATCTATTACTATTATATTAAAAATAAAATATTAAAAATTTTGATACGGTACCTATTTTACACACTAAATTTACTTAGTTACCCTTAATTATTTTTTGATACACGATAAATTTATTTAGTTACCCTTAATTATTTATATATATTTTTAAATGAAAAGAAATTTCCACCGGACTACTCTTCTATTACTCTATTAGGCCATCTCCAACAGTTGTGATCCAAAAATCCAAATTTGGAATGTTTTGCTCCTTATATTAAATTAAGAATGTTTTGCTATAAAATTTCTAGACTCTTTGTTGATAAAGAGTTTAGCTTCTTCCTTGAGAGAAATACAAGATTTTCTTATCTAAAAATTGTTACATATAACAAAGGACCAACAAAGGACCAGTGTTAACTTTATATGATAGTTAACTACTGGTTTACATAGTGTATAATAAGAGATGCTATTCACTTTAGTAAACTGTCACTAATCATTCCATTTAAGGAAAAGCATATCTTCCATTTTTGGCTTAGCATATCTTTGCATACTGTGTTAAATTTGATCTTCCTTTATCAGTTAATCTTCACCCTTGATCTTACACAATCTTCAAGCTGCTTTTTGTAGACTTGTCAATCCAACTGGTTGGATTATTTTTTGATTGTTAATCTTGGATATTGAACTAGTATGCAATTTGTACTTTAAGATTTTACCTCGAGATCTCCTGTTAGGCATATAGAGAACTTGACATCTCGATAAGTATATTTGATTATCGAGATCTCTAATCACTCTATTGTTAATTTGACTTGTAGAGGTCTCTGAGTTCTCTTTAAGAGAATTTGGCTTGTCGAGATATCTCCACTTCATATCTTCACTTTGGCTTATCGACATCTCTGAGTTCTCTAGTGATATTTGACTTATCGATATCTCAGAGTTCTCTAGTGAAATTTGACTTATCGATAACTCAGAGTTCTCTAGTGAATTTTGACTTGTCGATAACTCTGAGTTCTCTAGTGAAGAAATGAGTTGTCGATATCTCCAATCTTCATGTCTTCAATTTGGCATGTCGATATCTCTGCGTTCTCTAGTAGCTTTCCTGAGTTCTCTATAAGTCATTTTGGAGTTCTCGAATGACTTCGCTATAACACTAAATCTGTGACTTGTAGAGATCTTAACTTAGAACATTTTTCTCAAAACAGATTTATTCAACTCCAAGCTTCTTCATAACTCTTCTGAGGCATGATCTTCTTGATCTTCTTCTAGATAGAATTCTTAGGCTTGATACTTTTTGAAGAAAAAGACTCCAGCCTACTCTTTTGACATTTTTACAGACTTTAAATGTTACAAATACCAAATGCAAACTAAGATTAAAATACAACTTACTTAGGGTTGTCAATTTGACTTAGACTTGTTATTGTACAGGCATGTCTTGCACAACAATTTCCCCCAATTTGTGAGAAGATTACTTAACACAAATTCATTCCTGTTAACAAGATTAACCCCAAGTTATAATCGAAAATAAGACTAATATAAAAATTGACACAATTACAGCAATTGTACATTTGATGATTTTAAGTTTGAGCATTTACAAACATCAGACAAAGATTGGAACTTCTAAATTCTTTTCTCACGAGGTCTTTTAAATATATAAGAATTTCAAGTTCCTCTATGATTGGAGTCCCGGTTAGAGCTTCTATCAAATTGAGTTTGTCTTGCTTTGGATAACCATCTAACATTTCAATTCTGAATCTTGAACATGAGCCAGCTTTTACATTTAGAAATCTTCCATCTTTGAAAATTCTGCTCATCCCTTTTGCTTTAAGTTCTTCTGATCTTTTGATGTACATTTCAATCTCTTCATCATACTTCCTCTTTTTCTCCTCATATTCTGCTATACTCATTGTTCTTCTTTCCTCCCTTACAATCAACCAATAATCTAGAAATGATTTTTATGCTCTTGTAGCAGTGTCCTTATCCTTCAACAAACTTATCACTCTCTTGATTTTTGTTGGAGAGAGAGTGTCCATCAAATTGCTGCCAAGAAAAGTGAAGGTCCCATCTTGAAATTAGATTCTCACTTCTTTCAAAGTGACAACCCAGACTCTAACTATTTTCTCAGCCAGTTGTTGAAAATAGTCTTCATCTGAATAGCACTAGTTTAAGGGTAAAAAATCATTCTGCTTGAAATAATTCTAGATGGCCCTTTCAGTTGCTTCAACTTTTTCAATAGTCTTAGCTTTCTTAGGTTTTCTCCCAACAGTCTTGAAATGAGTTTTGTGTGATGGTTTGACAGAAGGTAGGTCTATAATTTTCTTGAGAGATGTTGGAATCTTTAGAAAAGAGTTAGCAGTTTGTCTGTATAGAAATTTGGGCTTAGAGGTTTGAGGTGGTTTGATGTTTGAGATTGTTGACTTTTAAGGTTGAGCTAAAGGTTGAGCTAGTTTTGTTTGGATTTTTAGGGTTTGTTGTGGTTCTGAGCCATCATGTCTCGTCTTGCTTCTTCTCTCACTTCCTCTCTTCTTCTCATCATCCTTCTTTTCATCCTCCTTCTTATCTCCTTGACTCTTGTCATTGCTACTAGTTGCTTTAGAGGCTTGACTTGGTTTTGAGCCAGAAGGCTTTTATTTGTCATCCTTCTGCTCATCATCATCCTCATCTTTCCATAAATTGTATTGAGTATTTGGCAACATGGTGTCAGGATTTACAAGATATTTGTCCAAGATTTTTATCATCTCCACATCCTCCTGCTTCTTGTTCCTTTTGTGCTTTAGATCAGACTGCAAGGTCATGATCAGCCTCATGTTTGATCTGACATAATGTTTAGGAATAATGTTTAGAACAGACTGCAAGGTCATGATCAGCCTCAAGTACTCAAATCGATGGTTTTGATCTGTTCTTTCCATTTCCAGTATCAATTTCACGTTTCAATTCGTTGTTTTTTATTTTTGATTCTAGGGTTATTATGATGTTTTGATGATTGATATAGCTTCCTGATGTTATTTGCAATCGATGCATGGTGTTTAATTGAAAAAACGATACCTGGATAGCAAAGTTCGATTATTAGGGTTTATACTCAATTTTCAAAACATAGCTTCGTGATTTCTGTGAATATTTGATTCTTGTAATGTTAGGGCTTTGATTGTTTATGTTCTTCGCTTTGATTTGCACTATAAAACGTTAAGTTTTATGTACGATTCTGTGATTTTGATTTTTGGCCAGAGATTTAGTTTTAGCCAATGGAAATTGACTGCTTAATGTCGATTTTGATCGGAGATGGAGATTCAGGGATGTTTTGGTATGTTTTGGCCTGAATCAGAAGGGTGAAGTGATTTGGAATGATTTGGACTTAAAAACTGTACCAAACGAAGCTGTTTCGGGCATGAATTAGGGTTTTCGGAATCCTTGCCGGTCGCCGAATTCTGGGCAAATCCCGGCCAGTTCATCCCCAAACTAGGATGTTCTTGGTGACCCGGTTGCAACCCGGTTTGCAACTCGGGTTTGATCTGTTTTTGTCAGAATTCCAATTCTGACAACTGTTTCTGGAAATTATTTTTATTTTTATTTTATTTTAATTATAAAATCAGTGTATTTTATTTTATAAATTAATTAATTAATTATTTAATTAATTGATTTATATTATAAATAAATTCTGAAATATTTTCTAAAAATCAGTTTCAATTATTTTCTTAATAATTTATTATTTATTAATTATTTAAAAATGATTAATTATTTTGATAATTAATCAAATAATTTTCAATAAATCATAATAAATTCATTTTGATTCCAAAAATTATAGAAAAAACATTTTTAGTTCTGATTTTTCTTAAATAATTATTTAAAAATTATTTTAGGGTTTAAAAATTAGTAATAATTATTTATATTGAATAATAAATTGAATTATATGTGTTTAATTGATAATAATTAGGTCGTTAGTCCGATTCGAGTGAAACGAAAGTCTTTTGACTCAGAAAAATGAATTATTTTCATTAAAAATAATATTAAAACATAATTCCTTATAGAAATTAGTTGACTTCGTTATTTATTTGATTATAAGCCGAATCACGTGCCGAGACTAGTCCGATAAATTCCGAATAATAGGAAATGAGTTAGATAATGATCAGTTAAGCAATCAGCGAGTCGATTTTGATTCTAAAAATTATTTTAACCATAACAATGATTATGTGGCTTATGTCCTTATGCGTATTATGTGGTTAATTGAATCTTACTTGCTAATATATAATATATGAGTCAATCATAAGCGCATGGGTAGACAATAGGAACGATGTGAGGTCGGTTCGAGACGCAATTGAAGTACGCAATGACTAAACCAGTCTATTTCTCTAATAGAAGCTAAGCCAGTAAGGCAGATTGAGCCGGTGATAGACGAAGGTGACGTATTTGAAGTGATTCGCGCAGAAGGCAAGTTTTTCCCCTATTCTAATTTCAGAATAGTGATATTTCTTCAGATTCTTATCACGCTTGCACTCTTTTGATTCTGGTTCATAAACACTGATACCCACTTGTTATTCTCTTATTTATATTTCATTTCGATTCTTGATTTCTCCTTTTCCTTTGAATTCCTTATTCATATTCCAATTGATACGCATAGACATTGGTATATTCCGGTGATTAAAATATATCAAAGCATACCGATTGTTCCGGTTGCTACGTTATGAACTGGATAGTGATATTTCGGGGATTAAGGTTTTACTTAATCCTAAGGACCGGGACATAACCGGATCCTTGAGATGGGCCGTAGAGCTTAGGTACCCGGCTGGATCTATATAGAGAGATATAAATCTGCATTGTATACTGGCTGATCAGCAGGATATAGATGCGAACTTGTGTCCAGTTTAGTTCGTTTGTACTCTTCATCAGTGGCCTTCTTTCTATTCTCGCGGGGTTATATCTTTGTAGATGTACCCAGATTACCGATTCAGTTAAACTGCTTTAACACTGTTTATATTTTGCGGACTTGTTGAGCAATTTTTGGCTCACCCCTTTTTGTTGTTATTCACCTTATTGTTTTCAGTTAAGAAGGAATATGAAACCCATCAGGACTCGAGTGGTAAAGAAGCGGGTCAAGCCTCGGGATCCTCTCATTCCCAAGGTATTGATCCCAATCCAGGACGAAAGCTTTGAGTTGCCCGAACAGGTGGAGTGTAGATAGTTAGTGTGTGTGTTTGAATAAAAGATGAAATTAGTTTAAAATTGGTTAGACAATGGTTTGTAATAAAAAGAGTTTGCAAGACTTTGAATTTGGTTTGTAATAAAGTAGTTAGTTGTTCTTGTTTTCATACTTCAACCTAAAAATATCTTGGTTAGTGTTGAAAAGGTTTAGATACATTTTTTATTATTTGTTATTCAGGTTGTACAGGTTTGGTGATTAGCTAGTAACCCCCAGACTTATACCCCAGGTCTGGAGGGCGTTACAGGTTTGGCATCAGAGCTGTAGGTTTGGTCCCTGAAAACAAGAACATTAGGATTAAGATAAGATAGGGAGATCACATAGGATAGAAATAGTCAACTAGGAAAGTAGTGTTAGGATTTAGGCAAGATTAGGATAAGAAGGTGTTAGTTCTAAGAATGATTTAGTGACCTTTCTTCTTTATTTGGTATGTTATCAGATGGCATCTTCAGGATATTCAGGTTCATTCGAGAGGACTGTGACAGGACCAGTTGCACCAGTAGTTCCACCACTGTCTGAGTAAATATTTCCACCTCTTCCACCTCCTCCACCATTGTCTCAGGAGCTAGCACCACCAGTGCCAGGGATAGTTCATGATCCTGTAGAGTTGTTTGATCCGTTAGGGTATGGGTGAGCATGAGATATAGTTACAGTTGGGAGCTCCACAGCAGGGTGTTGCAAGAATGCCGAGGGTTCAGTCACGGGAGTCAGTAGGACATGTTGCACAACCACACATGGTATCGTATCATGACTACAGTATGATGAGAGATGACGCTGAGTATTGGAGAACCCAGTGTAGGGAGATTATGCACTTGTTTGATCAGAGAGACCGAGGATCGCTAGCCGCATTACAGCCAGATTATATGATGAGACAGAGGTTATAGTCTACCTTGATGAGTGCTACCTGGGAGTTAGATGCTTTGACACATGACGGGCCACCTTCTTTTGTGGAGTTTTATAGGATTTTCCGTTTAGCACAGACATTGGTTCAGGTACTCCGAGATGAGTTGAAGCGTATACCGCTGGGGTTCTGAGGTTTTGACTACAGAGGACTGACGTAGTGGAGATGACAGATGTGTATAGCAGCTAGTATAGTGCGTATATGTGTAGTGGCAGCTTGACTTGTAGTAGTAGTCTGACTAGTAGTAGTAACTATGACCAGCAGGACGAAACTTTTTGCATAACAAGCATTCACACCTGGAGCTGGTGTTAGATATATAAAATGAACTTTTCAAACTTTCTTTTATTTATTCAGTCTTTACAGTTTTTAGTATTTACCTTTACTTTATTGTTTTACAGCTTTTCATACTTTAAATTCTGTAAAAAAAAAGAGAAGAACAAATATTTTATTTAACTGTTACATTTCCTGATTTTACATTAACGTAAACTGTTTATTCTTCCTATTTTTATATAAAGCAAACTGTTTTTTTTGAACCATTGCCCAAATTTTGTTACTACAAGATAAATTGTTTTCTTACCTACTGTTAATTGTTTAATAAACTGTTAAAAGGACATTACTTGTTTTATTATCAGCAAATGGCACCCAAGAGAAAGACTAGGACTGAGACTTCTAATAGCAACTCCGAAGAACAGCTAATGATACCATGACCCAAATGTTCCATCTGATGCAATATCAGATGGTAATAATGCAACAACAAATGCAGCAAGAACAGCAGCAGATTCAACAGCAAATGTTACAACAGCCACCGCATCCTGAGCCCCAAATGCCACCAGCTATACCTATTGTTACTTTCAAGCAGTTTCAGTCGGTTAAACCTCCAGAATTTGATGGGATAATAGACCCTATTAAGGCTACCACTTGGTTGAAAGAAATAGAGAAAGCATTTGTGCTAGTGAAGGTAGGTGAAGACCAGAAGACTGATTTTGCTAGTTATTTGTTAAGAGGAGAAGTGAATTATTGGGGGAATCTAAGAAGGCTTTAGAAGGTGAAGATTTTATTGTTTGGGATGGGTTTAAAGAGCTTTTCTTAGAGAAGCATTTTCCTAGCTACGTGAAGAATCAAATATAGATTAAGTTCTTGGAAATAAAGCAGGGAAATATGACCGTGACGAAGTATGAAGACAAATTTACTGAGTTGGGCTAGGCTTGTCCTAGAACAAGTTTATATTGAAGAAAAATGAGTCCAAAGGTTTCAAGAAGGATTACGACCGTGGATCCGTGGACAAGTTGCAGTTTTTGAATTAACGACGTATACCGCCGTAGTCTAGAAAGCCCTGATTATTGAGGGAGAAAGCGAAAGATCTTGAAAGGAAAGAGGACAGGGAAGTTTCAAGACCGCTCCAGCAGGAAACGGGGATTTCCAGCCCGGACAAATTTGAATTTCAAAAGGATAGGACAAGGTATTCAGAAAACAGGTAATCGTTTCCAAGCTCCCAGCCAGCAGGGAATTGTCAGAGTCACAATGTCGTATTGCAAGACGTGCGGTCAAAAATATACCGACGTATGTATCAAAGCGGATGTGACGTGTTTCAAATGTAAGCAGAAAGGGCACTATTCTAACGAATGTCCAACGGGAAAGACAGAAGTTACTTGCTACCAATGTGGAAAGAAAGGACATATCGCTAGGAACTGTAAAGGACCAGCAATGGCAGCTAGCATACCTATAGTGTTGGCATTACCTCCTCCACCGCCGCTTAATCAACCTAGAGCAAGGACTTTCAACATTACAATGAAAGAAGCAGTGCAGAGTCCTAGTGTAATTGCAGGTACGCTTTTGGTGAATTCCGTAAATTCAAAAGTATTAATTGATTCTAGAGCTACTTGTTCATTTATTTTTGAAGAATTCCTTGATAAGTTATATTGTGAAATTGAATGGTTGGGCGAGACGTTAATTATAAAATTAGCGAATGACGACCAAGTTCTAGTAGATCGAGTGTGTCCTGCCGCGATATAGAAATAGTCGGACATCATTTCTCCGCATACTTGATTTCTTTTAAGCTATGAGAGTTTGACATCATTTTGGGAATGGATTGGTTAGCTTGTCATAACGCAGAGAACGATTACGCGAATAAGAAAGAAAAATTGCGAACTGCAGAAAATGCACCAGTAATATTCAAAGGCGAAAAATAGCGAAAGAAATTTTAGACAGTAATGCAGCCAAACGATTGCTTCGACAGGGATGTGAAATGTATATAGTCTACGTGTTAGATACCGAGAGAGGAAGTCCCAAAATAGAAGATATTCTAGTTGTATGTGAATTTCCTTACGTCTTTCCAGACGAGCTTTCAAGGTTACCGCTAGACCGAGAAATTGAATTCACGATTGATTTAGCGCCTGGTACAGAACCAATTTCGAAAGCTCCATATCGAATGACACCAGTCAAGATGAAATAATTGTCAACGTAATTGCAAGATCTTCTAGACCAGGGCATCATAAGACCTAGTGTATTCCATGGGGTGCACCGGTATTGTTCGTGAAGAAGAAAGATGGCAACATGCGACTATGCATTGACTATCGGGAATTGAATAAGCTCAGTATCAAGAATAAGTATCCTTTATCGAGAATCGACGACTTGTTCGACCAGCTAAAAGGACTGCATGATTTTCGAAGATAGATTTGCGATCGGGCTATCATCAATTAAAAATTAAAGCTGAAAATATTCCCAAGACTACATTCCGTACTAGATACGGACATTATGAATTTCTTGTAATGGCATTCGGTTTGATTAATGCGCCAGCAGTATTCATGGATTTGATGAACAGGGTATTCAAGAGGTATTTGGATAAATTCATGATTATAATTATTGATGACATCTTGATTTACTCAAAGACGGAAGAAGAGCATGCTGAGCACATGAGGATTGCTTTAGAAACTCTAAAGAAGGAGCAATTGTACGCAAAATTCTCGAAATACGAATTTTGGTTGAAGGAAGTACAATTTCTAGGGCACATCATCAGTAGAGAAGGCATTCAAGTTGATCCAGCAAAGATTGAAGCTGTGTTGAATTGGGAACGACCGAAGACACCAACCGAGGTACGAAGTTTATTGGGATTGGCAGGATACTATAGAAGATTTGTTAAAGATTTTGCGAAAATAGCAACGCCACTGACCAAGTTAACTCGAAAAAGTGAAAAGTTTGTATGGGATGACAAATGTGAAGAAAGTTTCCAAGAGCTGAAAAATCGGTTAGTAACCGCACTGGTACTTGTATTGCCAGACGAGCATGGGAATTTTGTCATTTACAGCGACGCTTCATACCGCAGATTAGGATGTGTACTGATGCAACACGGTAATGTCATCACATACGCTTCGAGACAGCTAAAACCTCATGAACAGAAATATCATACGCATGATCTGGAATTAGCAGCGATCGTATTTGCATTGAAACTTTGGAGACACTATCTCTGCGGTGAAAAATGTAAAATCTACACGTATCATAAAAGTTTGAAGTACATCTTTACGCAGAAGAAACTGAACATGAGGCAACGCCGATGGCTGGAATTGATTAAAGATTACGATGTTACGATCAGTTATCATCCAGGGAAAGCGAATGTTGTGGCAGATGCGTTGAGTCGGAAAGAAAGATTGAATCTGTTAACTTCATGTGAAGAATTAGCCAAGGAATTTGACAAGTTGGAAATCAAAATTCGTGTTCCCAATGAATCTACTAAAGCTATCTACGCTATGACTTTTCAACCGGAATTACTCGAAAAGATTCGATGCTGTCAAGAAGAAATGATGAGTCAAGATGATGACTTAACAGGAGAAGAAATTACAACCCAGAAGGATAACGAAGGAATCTTACGCTTTACATCAAGAATCTGGATCTCTAATGTGGCATAACTGAAAGAAGAAATACTGCGAGATACGCACAATTCGAAGTATTCCAGTCATCCAGGAAGTACGAAAATGTACCGCGATCTGAAGGAAAACTTTTGGTGGCCAAATATGAAGAAGGAGACAGCAGAATGGGTAAGTAAATGCTACACCTGCCAGCGAGTTAAAGCGGAACATCAATGTCCGAGTGGAATACTGCAGCCCTTGGATATTCTGGAATGAAAATGGGAACATCTAGCGATGGATTTTGTAGTAGGACTTCCAAGGAATAAAGCAAATCATGATGCGATATGGGTAATCATTGATAGATTAACAAAGTCGGCACATTTTCTACCTATTAATTAAATTTTTTCGCTCGAAAATCTAGTGCACTTGTATATCAAGGAAATTGTGATGCGACATGGAGTTCCAATATCTATCGTGTCTGATCGAGATCCCCGTTTCAATTCAAGATTTTGGAGACAATTCCAAGAATGTCTTGGAACTAAATTAAAAATGAGTGTCGCTTATCATCCGCAAACTGATGGGCAAAGTGAAATATCCAAACAATCGAGGACATGCTACGAGTTTGTGCGATTGATTTCGAAGGCAGTTGGGATGAGCATCTACCTTTAGTTAAATTTTTTACAACAATAGCTACCATGCAAGCATTGGGATGCCACCGTATGAAGCGTTATATGGAAGAAAATGCAGATCACCAGTATATTGGGATGAAGTTGGAGAATGCAAGGTTTTGGGTCCAGAATTAATTCAACAAACTAAAGAAAAGATAGAACTCATTTGGAAGCGACTGGATGCAGCACAAAATAGGCAAAAATGCAGATCAAGCTATGAAGGATATAGACTACCAGGAAGGAGAGCACGTGTTACTCAAAATATCGCCATGGAAAAGATTAACCAGATTTGGCAACAAGGGTAAATTAAAGCCACGATATGTTGAACCATTTGAAATTTTAAAGAAGGTGGGAAAAGTTGCGTACGAATTAGCCTTACCGCCTCATATACAACATATTCACAATGTGTTTCACGTGTCGATGCTTAAACAATATTACCTGATTCTAGGCATTTAATAGAATATGAACCGGTAGATATCCAACTTGATTTGTCTTTTATAAAACAGTCGGTGAGAATTTTAGATCGGCAAGAGAAAGTGTTGAGAAATAAGTCTGTATCTTTAGTGCGAGTATTGTGGAGAAGCCCTATGGTTGAAGAATCAATATGGGAACTTGAAAGTTAGATGTTAAAGAAATATCCTCATTTATTTTCTTAGTGAGATTCTGAGGACAGAATTGTGGCGCCCTCCAAACCCGGGTCAGAAGTTTGGGGTCCACACACACACACCATATTTATAACCTACTTATAACAATAATAAATATAATAATAATAATATGCAGTGACCCTATTTATCAACTACCACAGACCGCAACAGGTTAAAGTATGTACACAAGCCAGACAAACACTTATATTACCAACCGTTCAAATCCCAACTATCCAAACTCAGAATTAAGTATTAAACATTATTACAAACTTTTAAAAACTTGAATTATCTCAAAAGATGCCTACTAGCGTAACTCGATCAACCTGAACCCCTAGCTCTCGCGCTGGACTGGGGATCCTCGCTACCAACTGGTTCCTTTTTAACTGGAAAAGAACATAAACAACATCGCACAAATGAGCTAACTAGCTCAGCAAGTCACAATGACAAAACTGAGAATAATGATCATCAAGTAAAAAGGGTTATGATATCAAGTGAACAATGAATTATGATTTAGAATTGGATATTATATTTTTATTTAAAAAAAAAACAAGGTTAGGCTGCTGATCAGTCACGCACTAACCCCGAGCAAAGCACACAACACTGCTCTAACTACTGGATCCAAGGCACACATTGGCCTAACTTGACCATTAATATGGTCTGACCACGAATCTGGTCCACAATTTTATAAACACAATCCAATTCTAACATAATAACATAATAAACAATGTAAAGCAATAAACAGAATCATAAATAACATTGGATGTTCGATAATGAAATGGTTTCAATCTTCACAAGGATCAATATGGAAATTTCCAAGCTTAGCTGTTAAGTAATGAAAGAATTGGATAACAAAGGAATCAACGTTTCAGGGTTACAAGGATTTGGTCTTTCAAAACATAAGGTACAAGGGTTTGAATATATAAGTGATTCGGTTCAGTGTTTGGTATTTAGTTTGTATGTATTTGTGGAGTAGTATCGTATATTTGTGGTTCGTATTTGGGTGTACAACAATCAATGGTTTAGAAAGAATAAGGTTCACGGCTCAAGATCAATAACTGGAATCAGGGTTTAGGATTCAGTGCTTCAAAGCACTTGCAATATAGAACAGGATTATCGATCAACTACAATATATCTCGAGAAAGTTCAGAACACTTGCCTGGTACTAGCTTGCTATACTTTACTTACTTCCAATCACAACCGTCTTACTCCTCGACTATTTGTTTTCCTTTCCTACGCCTTCCCTCTTCTGCTCACATATTATAAGCATCTATCAATATTCAACTCATACGATTCTATTCGACATACACTTCTATCTACCCTTCGTTTCACCCAAATCCGATTAACGGATTGAAAGTTACGCTATAAACAAGTAAACATCGAACATATAGATTGACAGTCAAACAACAAGTCACATATAACACATAACACGTCAAATAATCAATGACATATCATTTATAAAGGAGTCTCGGGTCATAAACAGGCTTTCAGATATTTAAAATGATTTTTAAAATATTTTTCGGAATTAAAACGGGTCGTTAGATCAATTTCAGAGTAATAAACAGGGTTCAGTTGGACAAATCTGGCTTCAAAACAATTTTATAATAATTATCGAGCCTTGAAAATAATTTAGAATAATATTTTAAAGCTCGAAACTATTTTTCGGAATTTTTAAATCATTTTTAAATAATTAAATCTAATTAAATAATTAAAATCAATTAATAATTAATTAAATCAATTAATCAATTAATTTTCAAATTAATTGACCAATTAATCAATTAAATATTAACTGAAATTAATTAACTAATTAATTCATATTTATTTTAGAATTAAAAATAATTTTTGGAATTAAAATAATAATTTTTGAAATTTTCAGAAATTAAAAACGAATTTTTATAATTAAAATAAATAGAAAATATGATTTTTAAACATTTTTAAAACAGGAATCCTAAATTTGCAAGTTCTTGGAAGTTCAGGGACTGAACTTCATCGTTTTTAAAACAACCGGGGCTAAAGTGCAATTTTGCACCCCCGTCGCCGGAAAACGTCTTATCTCGCCGGAAACGACGTTCCCGGAATCCGCACACATCCACAAGCTCCAGATTTAATCTACAATTCACCAGGAATCTAACCATACCATTCAATCACACAGACAACCCCTGAATAGGCCGGAAAATGGCCAAGAAGTTCGCCGGTTTCCGGCGAACTCGACGAAAGTTTCAGAACACAACTCCCATCGATTCACGAATCCTCTGTTAACGAACTATATACCAATCGATTGCAAATTTCATAAGGAATACAACCCACTATAATTCAACAGCTAATAACCCCTAGATCAAAAAGCCCTAAATTTCAATTAAGAACATTCATACAGGTTATAAACCCTAATTTCAAAATTCGAAAATCAAACTCAATTTTGAACTTGTATTGAACTCCAAATCAGTCATATGACATATGAAAATCATCAGGAAAACAAGCTCTACAACATGCAATCATCAAATCATCCAAACAATCATCCGAATAAAAATTCATATTTTTAATTAAAATAATTCAAAAATAATTAAATTATAGAAAAATAACCTTGATTTCTGCAGGTGTATGGATCACAGATTCTGATAGAGGTCGTCAAGACCTTTGTTTTGGTTACTCAAGCTTTCCAAACTGAATTCAATAACACCTCCAAAAGCTTGTTTGATTCTTGAAAGTTTATATGAATATGTTAGATATATTTGATAATGTCATGTGTAATATGATTTGTTTTTAGTTTTTAGATCTTACCTAACAGGACAAATCAATACTTAACTGGAAATCAGCACTTATACTGAAGACAAAACTTAAGATATCAGAACTTAAGTTATCAGAACTTAAGGTTCGGCAGATATTTATCAGGAGATAATATCAGGACTTAAGATGACTTTCAGATAAGGCGGACGGTTGATTGAAAGGAAAGAAGATCGAGACTAAGACAGAAAGAATTGTGCATGAAGGAATTCTATGAAGAATAGAATACTTGGAAGAAAAGATAACTAGTTGATATATTTTAGGAAGCAGAATTATATTCGATATCAATTAGAAGATTATCTTGTAACTGTGTAGTATATAAACACAGGCATAGAGTTTACACTATAAGTGTTACGATTATCGAATTTATTATTCGTTGTAACTCTAGCAGCTCTCGTGATAATTTGTTCATCACTGAGAGAGGACAGTTCCATATTGTAACAGAGTTTATTGTGTTGAATAAAATCTATTTTCCGTTACTTGAGTTCTTATATTCGATTTGATTGTGCTAAACACTGTACTCAACCCCCTTCTACGGTGTGTGTGACCTAACAAGTGGTATCAGAGCCTTTCGGTTAACACACAAACAGTTTAAGATCCAAAATCAATCATGTCTGAAGAAGAAACCCCAACCAAGCCCACCAAAACTGAAGAACCTCCAAAAACCATAACCGATAGTCGATATGAGACTATAAGAGTTCCCATGTTGAAACCTTCTGAGTATTTCATATGGAAAGTGAAGATGGCTATGTTTCTGGAAGCCACAGATCCAGAATATCTCGACAGGATTTATGAAGGACCACATATGCCAACCAAACTCTCTGTGGAAGTTGCAGGTCAGCTAGCAAAGTCTGTACCAAAGGAGAAAAGTGATTACACTGCTGAAGATATCTCATCGATTGTGAAGGATGCAAAGGTAAGACACTTGCTGGATAGTGCCATTGATAATGTCATGTCAAACAGGATAATTAACTGCAAGACTTGTTGGGTCCCAATGTGTTTGTAGAAGGGGAGGTTGAATACAAACAGTACCGAATAATCGAATTAAATGCGGAATAAAAAATGTGAAACAAAATTCAAGTTAAATAAAAATATTATTAAACTTGAAAGGTGTTACAACAACTGTATCGATTACAAGGAATTAATCTCAAATTAATTATCACAAATCTAGAATAAATTCGACATGAATTTTTTTCTATTTTTGTAATAAAAAGATTCAAATGCTAAACGCAATTTGAGATTAAGTTCTAGGGATTTTGAAACGCTAGATTGTTACACAAGAACAAGATAAAGATTTCTAGTTTATTGGATTTAACTTTACAATCTAGAAATTGATCTTGAAGTTGCAGATGAGATGAAATATTTGTGTCTGCTTCTTTTTCTTTGTTCTCGAGTTCTGTGTTCTTGATTGGATGATTGATTGTATTCTGCTTCTGCTTCTTTTAATCAAACAACAGAATAGAATGAACTGCAATGACAATCGGTGAGACAATCCAATTGTACTAGCAAGACAATCTGTTGAACTGGAGATACTTTCGGTATGATAATTGTTTGTACTAGCAAGACAATCTGATTGAACTAGCAAGACAATTCTCTTCCAGTGTAACTTTCGGTAGGACAATTGTTTGTACTAGCATGACTTTCGGTATGACTATTGATTGTCATACTAGTACAATCAGTTTGACTTGCTGAATTTAAATGAATTTTAATCCAATTTAAATTCTGAAAATTCCTAAAATTAATTCAGAATTAATTAATCAATTAATTCAATTAATAAATAAATTATTCTTCGCAGATATAATTTATTTTTTTAATTAAATTAGATGACTTAATTAATTAATAGAGAATTAATTCTAGTCTTCAAAAGCACCCATTCTTCTGCAAATCTTCTGAAAATCACTGAGATATATGAATCAATTCCACCACTTCAATGTTGACACTCGATGTACTATCTGGTTCATGAGTGACTAACTTCCGTGACGTTTCTTCATGTCTTGACTTTGATACTCTGATTTTCTTCAGATTAAATCCTTGTAATTATCTGATACTCTGACGAGATCTCTGTCACTTGATTAAATTCACAATCTTGATTTATATCACTGAGGCATGATCAATTTCTTGAACTTCTTCCAGTGAATTAATTCCTCAAGTCTGTAGATGAACCTTGTCTCTGAATCCTTTGACAGATATTATTCTGTGAGATCTCTTTTGACGGTAGATCCACTATTTACTTATTACATTCTTATTTGAGTTGAGTTGAATCCTCGAATATACAAATAGGCTATGCCATATGCCCTTCAATCTCCCCCTATTTGCTTGTTAGACAATAACAACAAATACCTAGAGGATAACTCAACTAAAAAATAAGAAAAAGATATAAACAGTAATGCAAAGTAAATAGCAGAAAAGTTCTGGACTAGATTTAACATTTTCCAGAATCCAAGTAGATGTTCCTCTAGACTGAACATATCTTCAAGTAGTTCCATCTTCATTTGTACAACTACATTTCCTGTTGAGAAGCCCATATCTCTCTTGCTTCTCCCCCTATGAGAATCAACTGATTAAAGAAGATCACCTTCGTTTACCACCTCTCCCGTACAATAGGATCCGCAGATAAAAGCCAATGGTACTCCCCTTTTGAAAACAGCTTCTCCCCTTACTAGAAAATCACCTTGTGTTTACCACCTCTCCCGTACAATAGGATCCGCAGTTACAAACAACAATGGTGTGGTGTAGTGTACATGTTGGATCTTTTTCTTCCTCCCTGCTATTTCTCCCCCTTAGTTGAGGAATCCTCCAAACTATTATTTAAGCTTTTATCTCCCCCTTAAAGAAGGAATGTATGCCGTCGTCTGAAGGAGTTCTCATATTTCACTTGGTTGGAAAAGAAATAACAAGAAGTTTCTCTTTCTTCCTCACTGTGAGTGTGTGATTCTGTTTTAGTGTACCTCACATGTGTTTCACTCTTCTCTCCACTCGTGTTTACACTCATTCTCACAAGTGTATCACTCCTCTCATAGCTCCATATTCCAGCTGTACCTGCAAGGAAAATCACCTTAGCCATCCTTAAGGAGGTCACAGGTGGTGCAATGGGAGTTCGCAAATCCCCATCCTTGTTAAACTCGTCAGATGAATCTGAGTCATAATCTACAAGTTGCTAGTTTCCCTTTTAGGGTTCCAGATTTGAATTCTGGGAAGGTAAACAATGATCCAACGAATTTAGCATAAAGATCAAAGTTCCCTTCTAATGTCTGTGAAGACATTTCCTTGTGACTCATCAGGTAATATCTGAATCATTGTCAACAAGTTGCCGATCTACGCCTATGTCAAATCCACTATCCGCAGATGCATCCAGGGGATTTAAGCCTGGGAAGATAGACACCGGCCACTGACATATGGTTTTTGGATCAGTATCCTCTCCTAACACCTGTAAAGGCAATTGGTCCATTAACAAACCTTGAACAATCGAATCTGACCTTAAAATGGTCGAAACTCTTGTTTCCGTCAACTCATCCTTTGTGTGTGTAACCTTTCCTTGTGCATTAAGAATTGTTTATATTTGAGGTGGTGACACTACATAGGATACCTTGGCCGACAGGAAAATTTCAATAGATGCACCCTGTTGAGAGAATGAATCTAGTAACTGTTTTTGTGCCTTTTCAACCATTACATCTTTTTGAGAAGACGTATGGGGGTTAGCAGTTGTCTCGGTTTAAATACTACTCATCTTTGTAGGAGACAGAACTACTGGGTTGACTATAGAACCTTCCTTATGTGGTGCACTAAGGCACTATCTCCCTCACGCTTATTCATACTACATTTAGTGGTAAGAGAGTGTTGGTTGGTTCTATTTTTGTGTTTGTCTTTACAGTCTGGGATAGACGTTGTGGGTTTTCAACCTCATGACTGTCAATAAAAGAAAGTCATTGGAGACTGAACCTGTAACACAGAACATATGGTAATAGAGAGAAAATGATTTACAATAGTGATTTCAAAAGATTTTACATGAAATAAGAAATCACTAATGTAGAAAGAAGTTTGATTTTGTTTTTCAATATGAATGAGTTTTTGATAAAACATTGATCACTTAGGGTAAAGTCTAAGTAATTCTCATTCATGTCAAAAGCTTACAAATATCTGCAACATAATGTTAACAACATATCATTGACCGATACTTGTCAAGTACTTTAGATACTAATTGTTATGTTGCATTAACAATATATCACTGCACATATTAAACAATATGATTGTGCCTAAAGATAAGAGAGTTAAAAATATGACGACTCTACTAGTTCATATTAAACAATAACTTCAGTTAGAGTGCCATACCATGTTCTTGACGATTGCTTGAGTAGTACACTAGTTCATACCAACCTGAAGTGAGATTGTGAAGAAGAGATTGCATAGTCCAATAGATCTGCAGCTGCAAAGTCCATGAACTGTGGTGCATTGACTTCCTCTTTTGACTCACCAACCAGGAGTACACTTGTACACATCTTACTAGAGTTCAATTCCAAGTGTAATGTGCAGCAGGTGCTTGATATGTCCTAATATTCCCAAGTCTCATCACTGGTGCTATATGTTGGATACTGCTTCCTGATAATAACCTAGCATAATATACAAAATTACAATGATAACATTCCTAGCTTGCAAACAGCCATATCCCTCAGATAAACCTTTGCTGTTATCTCCAAAGGTAACCACGGGGCCAGCTTTCTCAATCCACATTTGATAGCAGGGCTCTATCTCCGGTCATATGTCTTGATGATCCATTGTCAAGAATCCACACTACCGGTTACACCTGTTTAATGCCCTGCACTACAAATGGATTAGACCTTCTTCGGAACCCAAACTTGGTTGGGCCCGGCATACTTGTAGAACTGTCCTTTGTCAGGCAAAACAACATTTTTAATTTTAATTGCCTCAACTTTCTCAATGACTGAACATTTGACCTTGTAAACGGCCTTAACAAATTTATGTTTAAGCTTAGGCACAAATGTCTCCTTTCTAGCCTTAGAAGGACTAGCAGTCTTAGACCTATCATGCTTCTTGTTATTCACATGCTGACGAGGGGTAGACTTATCATTAGAAACATGCTTACCATTAAAATAAGCATACATCATATTAAAAGCACAAGACATACAATTAGAAACACCACATGCTTTATGAGAGTGATTAATAGTAGGCAATTTATGCATGGCAGACATGGCATTTTTGTTATCCAACTCATGTGTGTCTGAGTTAGTCTCAGTTGCTTTCACAACTTTGACTGGAACTTTCGACACACTTGACTTGGAAACAACCTTCTCATTAGCAAGATCTTCAACACGTATTTCTTCCTGAATAACAGAAGAGGTCGCATCAAATGGTTCAGCAATTGATGGTTTATAGAGGGGTTCATCAACACCCTTAAACACATGTGGTACTTCCCTCCCTTTAGCACAGACACGAGGAGGGGAGTTTATGCCTAATTCTCCAATAGCAACATTGTAATCATAACCTATTCCAGATGTTTGATTAACAGATTGCTTACTGTAGAACTCTTTAGCCTTCGAACAAGAATTGAAGTAGGCTCTAACCTTAGTCTCAAGAGGTGATCTTGTCTTTGAGAATAGTTTCGAGTTTTCTATAGCAGTCAACTCTATTCTCTAGAAAAGATACTTGTTCTTTTAATTTGTCTTGATTAATGTGCACAAGTCTTAATTCATTGACCTCTTTCTCAAGGTCTGTGATCTGTAAACTTAACAGTTCATTATCACGACGTGCACAATCTAAGTTACCTCTTAGATGATAAACCATTTCAGCATCAGAAAGTTTTACCTCTATTCTTGACGATGAAGCTTTTCCATCAATAGCCATAAGAGCAAGATTTCCTTCATCTTCATCTTCACTGTCAGTATCATCCCAGCTTCTTTCCTTTGCCAGATAAGCCCTTTCAGAGTTCTTTCTTACTTGCTTTGGCTTCCTACATTCTGTGGCAAAGTGTCCCAACTCATTGCAGTTATAGCATCTAATGGTGCTCCGATCAACCATCCCTGTTTTGTATCCACCACTGCTGGTGTTAGAGGATGAAGATCCACTTTTCTGGAATTTGTTGTAGTTGGACTTGTACTTAAGCTTGGGATTGCTCTTGAATCTGACATGGGAGAATCTCTTGACAATTTGGTCCATTGACTCGTCTTCCAATTGCTCCAGCTCTTCCAAGGAATAAAAATCATCACTTGATTGATTTGTAGTAGGAGGATCATATTCTGCTACTAACATATTTTCCTCAGCCTTGGAATACTGTACCATTCTCTCCAATTGTTGAGATTGATGTTGTTGTTGACCTTCAGCTACAAGAGCAGTAGATGTGCTAACCATTCTATCCTTCCCGTAGACTTCCTTCTGTTGAATCTGCTCCAACTCATAGGTTTTTAACACTCCATAGAGCCTGTCCAAAGAAATCTCACTCAGATCTCTAGCTTCTCTAATGGCAGTGATTCTATGTTCAAGATGAGTTGGCAGTGTTAAAAGGAACTTTTTGTTGACCTCCCTGATTGAATAATATTTCCCATTTATGTTCAGGT
Source organism: Apium graveolens (assembly GCF_009905375.1). NCBI lineage: Eukaryota > Viridiplantae > Streptophyta > Magnoliopsida > Apiales > Apiaceae > Apium > Apium graveolens. The sequence goes on along the minus strand of NC_133655.1, from coordinate 259,627,996 downwards.
TGTTGATCAACGCATTGTACCTCTCAAATACTTCAGTAATTCCTTCTCCTGGATTTGATTTAAAATATTCATACTCAGAGGTTAGGATCTCCAACTTGTTCTCCCTAACTTCCTCTGTGCCTTAATTAATCACCTCAATAGTTTCCCACATGTGTTTGGAATTTTTACAGTTCATCACATGTCTGTTCATCAAGGGATCAAGGGAATCAATTAATATTAATTGAAGGCTGGCATCCAAGGAGGCTTCTTCCTTCTCAGCAGGAGTAAAATCTTCAGGCTCTTTAGGATAGGTTCTGGCTTTGGTGATCACAACATCATCTACTATCACCTCCGGTTCAATAACCATCGGAGTTCTTATCCCCTTCTTTAACAAGTTTGAATATTTGGGATTTGCCACTTGTAAAAATAAGAGCATCTTCTTCTTCCACATAATATAATTCTCTTTATCAAATTGTGGAATTTTAACGGTTCCAACTTTTTGTGAAGTCATTATGAATTTTTGAATAAATAAAAATTCAAGGAGTTGAAAAATCACAAAAGTCTAGGATCTTGATTTGTTCGTTAATCAGAAGGCTCTGATACCAATTGTTGGGTCCCAATGTGTTTGTAGAAGGGGGGGTTGAATACAAACAGTACCGAATAATCGAATTAAATGCGGAATAAAAAATGTGAAATAAAATTCAAGTTAAATAAAAATATAAATAAACTTGAAAGGTGTTACAACAACTGTATCGATTACAAGGAATTAATCTCAAATTAATTATCACAAATCTAGAATAAATTCGACATGAATTTTTTTCTATTTTTGTAATAAAAAGATTCAAATGCTAAACGCAATTTGAGATTAAGTTCTAGGGATTTTGATCCGCTAAATTGTTACACAAGAACAAGATAAAGATTTCTAGTTGATTGGATTTAACTTTATAATCTAGAAATTGATCTTGAAGTTGCAGATGAGATGAAATATTTGTGTCTGCTTCTTTTTCTTTGTTCTCGAGTTCTGTGTTCTTGATTGGATGATTGATTGTATTCTGCTTCTGCTTCTTTTAATCAAACAACAGAATAGAATGAACTGCAATGACAATCGGTGAGACAATCCAATTGTACTAGCAAGACAATCTGGTTGAACTGGAGAGACTTTCGGTATGACAATTGTTTGTACTAGCAAGACAATCTAATTGAACTAGCAAGACAATTCTCTTCCAGTGTAACTTTCGGTAGGACAATTGTTTGTACTAGCATAACTTTCGGTATGACTATTGATTGTCATACCGATTGTCATACTAGTACAATCAGTTTGACTTGCTGAATTTAAATGAATTTTAATCCAATTTAAATTCTGAAAATTCCTAAAATTAATTCAGAATTAATTAATCAATTAATTCAATTAATAAATAAATTATTCTTCGTAGATATAATTTATTTTCTTAATTAAATTAGATGACTTAATTAATTAATGGAGAATTAATTCTAGTCTTCAACAGCACCCATTCTTCTGCAAATCTTCTTAAAATCACTGAGATATATAAATCAATTCCACCACTTCAATGTTGACACTCGATGTACTATCTGGTTCATGAGTGACTAACTTCCGTGACATTTCTTCATGTCTTGACTTTGATACTCTGATTTTCTTCAGATTAAATCCTTGTAATTATCTGATACTCTGACGAGATCTCTGTCACTTGATTAAATTCACAATCTTGATTTATATCACTGAGGCATGATCAATTTCTTGAACTTCTTCCAGTGAATTAATTCCTCAAGTCTGTAGATGAACCTTGTCTCTGAATCCTTTGACAGATATTACTCTGTGAGATCTCTTTTGACGGTAGATCCACTATTTATTTATTACATTCTTATTTGAGTTGAGTTGAATCCTCGAATATACAAATAGGCTATGCCATATGCCCTTCAAGACTGCAAAAAAGATATGGGATGCTTTGGAAACAAGGTGTCAGGGAACTGATTCAATCAAGAAGAACGGGAAGACGATACTCACTCAAGAGTATGAGCACTTTGACTCAAAGCCTGATGAGTCATTAACTGATTTATATGACAGATTTGTCAAACTCTTGAATGATTTGTCACTAGTTGACAAAGAGTATGATATTGAAGATTCAAATCTTAAATTCCTGTTAGCTCTTCCTGAAAGATGGAATTTGAAGGCCACAATAATAAGAGACAACTATAATCTTGATGAAACAACTCTTGATGAAATTTATGGGATGCTCAAGACTCATGAACTTGAGATGGAACAAAGAAGCAGGAGGAATGGAAGAAAGTCAAGGACAGTTGCCTTTGTGGCTGAGGAGGAAAGTCCCAAAGAAGCTGCCTCAAGGAAAGGCAAGGGAAAGGCTCTCATCACAAAGTCTGATACTGAGTCATCAAGTTCTGATAGTGATGATGACTCAGAAACTGAAAGTATACCTGAGATGGACCCTGGTGAGGAGATAATGAAGTTGTGTGTTCTTATGGTGAAAGGGATCACAAAGATTGCGTATAGAAAATTCAGGAGAGGAAAGAAGTTTTCCAGGAAAGGTGCAAGTTCTGAAAAGAAAGGTTTCAGAAAATCTAAAGGCAAAGGAGAAAAGTCTGACAGAGGATATTACTCAAATGTTAAATGCTACAACTATGGTGAGAAAGGCCACATATCTCCATATTACAGAAAAGGGAAAAGTGATAAAGGAAAGGCTCTTGTCACAAAGAAGAAAAGCTGGTCAGATGCTTCAGATTCTGAGGATGAGGATAACTATGCCTTGATGGCAAATGCTGATAGCAGTTCTGATACTGCTGACTTAAAGGTACCTCAAACTACTTATGCCTTTCATACTGATGATATTACTGAGTTAAGAAGATATCTTAAGACCATGTTCATTAGTTATAAAGATCAAACTTTAACATATGAAAGATTAACTTCTGAAAATCTTGCTTATAAAAAGAGGAATGATTATTTAGAAAAAGAGTTAGTCATGTTCCATCAAACTCAGAAAGATAGAGATGATGCCTTTTATGTTAGGGATGAAGTGTTAAAAATGAATGAATCTCTAAAAACTGAGTTAGAAAAGGAAAGAGAAATTATCAGGACTTGGACTAACTCTGGTAAAGCAACTCAGGATTTTCTTAGTAGTGGAAACTGGAAAGAGGGCTTAGGTTATGGAGATGACAAGAACAGTAAGGGATTTGTAGAAACTGAGCCTAAAATTGTTAAACAAAAACCAAAGGTAAATCCCGTTAAGTTTGTAACTGTAAAGTCTGATATTGAGAAATCAGAAGTTAAGGAGAAAGTAACTTCTGACAAACCTAAACAGGATAAGCAAACTGAAGTTAACATAGGTTTAATGACAAAGAAGCAGCTTAAGTATAAGCTGAAAGATGTTAAGAATGTAAACAAGGTAAAGCCACCTAGGAAAAATAGGAATGGAAAGGAAGGTGTGAAAAAAAGTAACAATTATAAGCCTGTTCCTAATGCTCCTAGAAAAACATGTCATAAATGTGGAAATTCTAACCATCTGGCTTCTTTTTACAGGAAGAATAAGAATATAAACTCCTTACCTTCAAAATCAGGAGTTAAGAGTCAATTTGTTAGATATAAGCCACAAAATCCTTGTTTTCATTGTGGTAGTTTATGGCATTCCATTTATACTTGTAAGGAATATCATAGTCTGTACTATGATTATTATCAAATAAAACCTTCTGTAAAGAAAGTTAGCATTATTCCTTCTAGTATAAGTTCTGATGCAAAGTCTGATATTGCAAATTCTGATAATAAAATTATTAACATAAACTCTGATGCTAAATCCGCTGCAAATGTTAATAAATTTAAAAAGGCTAAAGGATCCAAGCAAGTCTGGGTCCTTAAAACTAATCATTAGTGGTCTTTGTGATTGCAGGGCAACAGGAAGAACATCCTAGTTATGGACAGTGGATGTTCAGGACATATGACTGGAAATAAAGCCCTGCTATCAGGCTTTGTGGAGAAAGCTGGTCCAGGTGTTTCTTATGGAGATGGCAACATTGGAAAAACTCTGGGATATGGCAATATTAATCTTGGGAATGTTGTAATATCCGGGATATATCGTGTAATTATTTTCGCTAATAAATAATTATTATCTGTGTTCAGTATCTATTCTGTGAATTAATTGTTAAGTGTTATCTGTGTTTGGATATTTAAAAATAATATTAATTGAATATTTTTAATTTTTATATGTCCAAAATATAATATAGATAATTGTCATATCTTCCTAATTATTTTTATGTTGATTTATGAATTTATAAGAATCATATGAAATTTAAAAAATCTTTTTCCGGGTATTTAAAATTTATTTTATAAAAACGGGAACCAACCGACGTTATCCGTTGTTACGTTTTTGGAACCCGAAACTCTTCTGAGAACTCTTTCCTAACCTAATTGTAATATTCTGAGCATATTCCATGTTTCGACTTTTTCTATCCGGCGTACGGTTTGTCCTGCGCGGGTCCTGGCGCAATATTTTCGATACAATATTCGTTTCGGTAAATCACTAAAACTCGTATTTTCGATAAACGGGAGCTTTTTATGAAACTATCCCAATTATCACCTCGCAGTACGTGTAACCAGGCGCTGAGACCAAGACCGCAGTACAAATTGTACTGATTTGGATAATTATCCCGAAAACCGATACCATTTGGATCAGTTTTTACAAATAAACGTACCGTTTTATATCCAGAATGATCCAACGGGATACTAATTTTCCGTAATTATAAATAGCCTTTTACCGTATTTTATTTCGTATCAAAATCATTTGCAGTCAGTAATTATATAAATTTCCAGAGAAAATCCTTATATTCATAAACCCTTCTGAAAATTAAACCACAAATTGAAGGTGTTATTGATCTCCGTTTGGAACGCTCGAGTAACCAAAACAGACGTTTTAAGGTGTTCTTTCAGTTTCTTCAAGTTTCAGAACTGCAGAAATCAAGGTTATTTTTCTATATTTTTATTTAATTTTGAATTAATTTTATTAAAAATATGAATTTTTGTTCGGATGATTGTTTGTATGATTTGATGATTGCATGTTGTAGAGCTTGTTTTCCTGATGATTTTCATATGTCATACGTCTGATTTGGAGTTCAATAACATGCTCAAAAGTGAGTTTAATTCTCGAATTTTAAAATTAGGGTTTATAACCCGTATGAATGTTTTCAATTAAAATTTGGGGCTTTTGATTTAGGGGTTATTAGCTGTTGATTTATAGTGGATTATGTTCCTTATTAAATTTGCAATCGATTGGTATATAGCTCGTTAACAGAGGATGCTTGAATCGTAGGGAGTTGTCTTTTTAAGTTTTCGATGTTTCGCCGGAAACCGGCGATGTTCTTGGCCAATTTCCGGCCAAGTCTGGGGTTATTGATATGTTTTGCTTGCATGAATCGATTCATGCTTGTCTGTAGATATGATCTGGAGCTTGTGGTGGGGTGAGGATGCCGGGAACGTGTTCTCCGGCCACCCCCGACGTTTTCCCGGCGACCCTTGGCAAAATTGCAGTTTAGTACCTTATCTTTTGAAAACGATGAAGTTCAGTCCCTGAACTTTCCAGAGTTTTCAAAAATAGGATTCCTGTTTTAAAATTATTTAAGAATCATATTTCCTATTTATTTTATTATAAAAATTCGATTTTAATTTCTGAAAATTCCAAAAATTATTAGTTAATTAATTTCAGTTAATTTTTAATCGATTAATTGATAAATTAATTCGAAAATTAATTGATTAATTGATTTAAATAATTATTAATTGATTTTAATTAATTATTTAATCGATTTAATTATTTAAAAATAATTTAAAAATTCTGAAAAATAGTTTCGAGTTTTAAAATATTATTCTAAATTATTTTCAAGGCTCGATAATTATTTTAAAATTGTTTTGAAGCCAAAATGGGCCAACCGAACCCTGTTTATTACTCCGAAATTGATCCAACGACCCGTATTAATTCTGAAAAATGTTTTAAAAATCATTTTAAATATTCGAAAGCCTATTTATGACCCGAGACTTATTTATAAATGATATATCATTGATTATGTGACGTGTTATGTGTTATATGTGACTTGTTGGTTAACTGTCGGTCTATATATTCGATGTTTACTTATTTATTGCGTAACTTTCAATCCGTTAATCGGATTTGGGTGAAACGAAGGGTAGATAGAAGTATGTGCCAAATAGAATCGTATGAGTTGATTATTGATAGATGCTTATGATATGTGAGCAGAAGAGGCAAGGCGTAAGAAAGGGAAACAGGTAGTCAAGGAGTAAGACAGTGGTGATTGAGAGCAAGTGCAGTGTTGTAAGCTAGTACCAGACAAGTGTTTTGAACTTTCTCGAGATGTTGCATTGATTGATAATCTTATTTTATATTGCAAGTGCTTTGAAGCACTGAACCCAAAACCCTGATTCCAGTTATTGATCTTTAGCCGTAAACCTGATTCTTTCTAGACCATTGATTGTTGTATACCAAAATACGAACCTCAAATATACGATACTACTCCACAAATACATACAAACTAATTATCAAACACTGAACCAGATTGCTTACACACTCAAACCATTGTATCTTATGCTTTAAAAGGCCAAATCCTTGAAACCCTGAAACACTGACTCTTTTGTTATCCAATTCTTTCACTACCTAACAGCCAAGCTTTGGAAATGCCCTATTGGTCTTTATGCAGATTGAAACCATTTTTATTATTGAACGTCCAATGTTATTAATGATCCTATTTATTGTTTATTATTGCTTATTCTGTTATTATGGTAGAATTGGATTGTTTTATAAAATTGTGGACCAGATTTGGGGCAAGACCATATAATGGTCAAGTTAGGCCAATGTGTGCCTTGGATCCAGTAGTTAGAGCAGTGCTGTGTGCTTTGCTCGGGGTTAGTGCGTGACTGATCAGCAGCCTAACCTTGGTTTTTCTTTAAAATGAAAATATAATATCCAATTCTAAATCATAATCCATTGTTCACTTGATATCATAACCATATTCACCTGATGATCATTATTCTTGGTTTTGTCATTGTGACTTGCTGAGCTAGTTAGCTCATTTGTGTGATGTTGTTTATGTTCTTTTCCAGTTAAGAAGGAGCCAGTTGGTACTGAGGATCCCCAGTCCAGCGCGAGAGCTAGACTTATAATAATAATAATAATATGCAGTGACCCTAGCTCTCGCGCTGGACTGGGGATCCTCGCTACCAACCGGTTCCTTCTTAACTGGAAAAGAACATAAACAACATCGCACAAATGAGCTAACTAGCTCAGCAAGTCACAATGACAAAATTGAGAATAATGATCATCAAGTAAAAAGGGTTATGATATCAAGTAAATAATGAATTATGATTTAGAATTGGATATTATATTTTTATTTTAAAAAAAACAAGGTTAAGCTGTTGATCAGTCACGCACTAACCCCGAGCAAAGCACATAGCACTGCTCAAACTACTGGATCCAAGGCACACATTGGCCTAACTTGACCATTAATATGGTCTGACCACGAATCTGGTCCATAATTTTATAAACACAATCCAATTCTAACATAATAACAGAATAAACAATGTAAAGCAATAAACAGAATCATAAACAACATTGGATGTTCGATAATGAAATGGTTTCAATCTTCACAAGGATCAATATGGAAATTTCCAAGCTTAGCTGTTAAGTAATGAAAGAATTGGATAACAAAGGAATCAACGTTTCAAGGATACAAGGATTTGGACTTTCAAAGCCTAAGGTACAATGGTTTGAATATGTAAGTGATTCGGTTCAGTGTTTGGTATTTAGTTTGTATGTATTTGTGGAGTAGTATCATATATTTTTGGTTCGTATTTGGGTGTACAACAATCAATGGTTTAGAAAGAATAAGGTTTACGGCTCAAGATCAATAATTGGAATCAGGGTTTAGGATTCAGTGCTTCAAAGCACTTTCAATATAGAACAGGATTATCGATCAACTACAATATATCTCGAGAAAGTTCAGAATACTTGCCTGGTACTAGCTTGCTATACTGTACTAACTTTCAATCACAACCGTCTTACTCCTCGACTATCTGTTTCCCTTTCCTACGCCTTGCCTCTTCTGCTCACATATCATAAGCATCTATCAATATTCAACTCATACGATTCCATTCGACATACACTTCTATCTACCCTTCGTTTCACCCAAATCCGATTAACGGATTGAAAGTTACGCTATAAACAAGTAAACATCGAACATATAGATCGACAGTCAAACAACAAGTCACATATAACACATAACACGTCAAATAATCAATGACATATCATTTATAAAGGAGTCTCGGGTCATAAACAGGCTTTCCGGTATTTAAAATGATTTTTAAAACATTGTTCGGAATTAAAACGGGTCGTTGGATCAATTTTAGAGTAATAAACAGGGTTCGGTTGGACAAATATGGCTTCAAAATAATTTTATAATAATTATCGAGCCTTGAAAATAATTTAGAATAATATTTAAAACTCGAAACTATTTTTCGGAATTTTTAAATCATTTTTAAATAATTAAATCTAATTAAATAATTAATTAAAATCAATTAATAATTAATTAAATCAATTAATCAATTAATTTTTGAATTAATTGACCAATTAATCAATTAAATATTAACTGAAATTAATTAACTAATTAATTCAGATTTATTTTTGAATTAAAAATAATTTTTGGAATTAAAATAATAATTTTTAGAATTTTCAGAAATTAAAAACGAATTTTTATAATTAAAATAAATAGAAAATATGATTTTTAAACATTTTTAAAACAGGAATCCTAAATTTGCAAGTTCTGGAAAGTTCAGGGACTGAACTTCATCATTTTCAAAACAACTGGGGCTAAAGTGCAATTTTGCACCCCCGTCACCGGAAAACGTCCTATCTCGCCGAAGACGACGTTCCCGGAATCCTCACACATCCACAAGCTCCAGATTTAATCTACAATTCACCAGGAATCTAACCATACCATTCAATCACACAGACAACCCCTGAATAGGCCGGAAAATGGTCAAGAAGTTCGCAGGTTTCCGGCGAACTCGACGAAAGTTTCAAAACACAACTCACTTCGATTCACGAATCCTCTGTTAACGAACTATATACCAATCGATTGCAAATTTCATAAGGAATACAACCCACTATAATTCAACAGCTAATAACCTCTAGATCAAAAAGCCCTAAATTTCAATTAAGAACATTCATACAGGTTATAAACCCTAATTTAAAAATTCGAAAATCAAACCCAATTTTGAACATGTTATTGAACTCCAAATCAGTCATATGACATATGAAAATCATCAGGAAAACAAGCTATACAACATGCAATCATCGAATCATCCAAACAATCATCCGAACAAAAATTCATATTTTTAATTAAAATAATTCGAAAATAAATAAAATTATAGAAAAATAACCTTGATTTCTGCAGGTGTATGATCACAGATTCTCATAGAGCTCGTCAAGACCTTTGTTTTGGTTACTCAAGCTTTCCAAACTGAATTCAATAACACCTCCAAAAGCTTGTTTGATTCTTGAAAGTTTATATGAATATATAGATTTTCTCTGTAAAATTATAGAGTTACTGTTTGCAAATGATTTTCGGTACGAAACAAAATTCGGTAAAGGCTATTTATAATTACGGAAAATTAGTATCTCGTTGGATCATTCCGGATATAAAATGATACGTTTATTTATAAAAACTGATCCAAACGGTACCGGTTTTCGAGATAATTATCCAAACTAGTACAATTTGTACTGCGGTCTTGGTCTCAGCGCCTGGTTACACGTATTACGAGGTGAGATTGTGATAGTTTACTAAAAAGATCCCGTTTATCAAAAATACGAGTTTTATTGATATACCGAAATGAATAATGTATCGAAAATGTTGCGCCGGGACCCGCGCAGGACAAATCGTACACCGGATCGAAAAAGTCGAAACATGGAAAATGCTCGGAATATTGCAATTAGGTTAGAAAGGAGTTTTCGGAAGAGTTTTCGGTTATAAAAACGTAAAAACGGATGACGTCGGTTGGTTCCCGATTGTATAAAATAGTTTTTAAATACTCGGAAAACAATTTTATAAAATCCATATATTTCTTATAAAATCATAAATCAAAATAAAAATAAATAGGAAGATATGACAATTATCTATATTTTATTTTGGACATATAAAAATTAAAATACTCAATTAATATTATTTTTAAACATCCAAACACATTTAACAATTAAAAAATAATTCACAAAATAAATACTGAACATACATAATAATTAATAATTACACGATATATCCCAGATATTACATCCTTCCCCCTTAAAAGGATTCTATCCTCAGAATCTCCTAAGAAAACAAATGAGGGTACATTGCTCTCATATCACTTTCTAACTCCCAGGTTGACTCTTCAACCTTAGGGTTCCTCCACAATACTCTTACTAACTTTATCACTTTATTTATCAATACTTTCTCTCTTTCCTTTAGAATTTCTATCGGACTTTCTACATATGACAAATCTGCCCGAAGCTCTATTGGCTCATATTCTATTACATGCCTGGAGTCTGGATTATACTTCTTAAGTATCGATACGTGAAAAACATAGTGAATATGCTCCATGTGTGGGGGTAACGCCAATTCGTAAGCTACTTTGCCAACACGCTTTAGAATCTCAAAAGGTCCGACATATCTTGGGCTCAGTTTTCCTTTCTTTCCAAATCTCGTTAATCCCTTCCACGGTGATACTTTCAGTAATACCAAATTCCCTTATTCGAATTCCATGTCTTTCCTTGATTGATCTGCATATTTCCTTTAACAATCTTGTGCTGCTATCAATCTCTTCAGGATAACTTCAACAACTTCTTTTGTCTGTTGTACTAATTCAGGTCCAAGTATTTTGTGTTCTCCTACTTCATCCCAATATACTGGAGATCTACTCACGTCCATAAAGGGCTTCATAGGGTGGCATCCCAATGCTGGCGTGATAACTGTTGTTGTAAGCAAATTCTACTAGGGGTAAATGCTCGTCCCAACTTCCTTTGAAATCAATAGCACAAACATGTAACATGTCTTCGATTGTCTGGATTATTCTTTCACTCTGGCCGTCCGTCTGCGAATGGTTAGCCATACTCATATTCAGTCTCGTTCCCAAACATTCTTGAAAACTCTTCCAAAATCTCGAATTAAATCTCGGATCTTGATTGGATACGATAGATACAGGAACTCCATGACGAACTACAATTTCCTTCAGGTACATATGGACCAACTTGTCGAGTGAAAATATTTCATTTATAGACAGAAAATGAGCTGACTTGGTAAGTCTATCCACGATAACCCAGATGGCATCATGATTAGCCTTTGTCCTTGGTAATCCAACTATGTAATCCATGGCAATATGCTCCCACTTCCACTCTGGAATCTCCAATGGCTGTAGTAATCCACTTGGTCTCTGATGCTCTGCTTTAACTCTCTGACATGTATAACATCTGCTAACCCATTCCGCATCCCTCTTCATATCTGGCCACCAATAATTTTCCTTTAAATCTCTGTACATCTTGGTACTCCCTGGATGGATTGAATACCTTGAATTATGAGCTTCTTGTAAAATTTCATTCTTCAACTCCGTCACTGGTGGAATCCAAATTCTAGAAGAAAACCTAAGAATACCTTGATCATCCTTTTGCCTACACAATTCTTCACCTACCAAACGATTTATATCCTGATCCATTACCTCTTCTTGACACTTCCTTATCTTCTCTAACAACTCCGGCTGGAAAGTCATACTATACATTTTCGCTTCATCAGGCTTGCAAACCCTAATCTCCAATTCCAATTTCTGAAATTCCTTATATATTTCTTCGGGTACTGATAACACATTTATCTTTTCTTTCCGACTCAACGCGTCCACTACAACGTTTGCTTTCCGGGATGATAGTTAATCGTGCAGTCGTAATCCTTAATCAATTATAACCATCTCCTCTGTCTCATATTAAGCTCATTATGTGTGAATATGTACTTCAAGCTTTTGTGATCCGTGTAAATCTCGCATTTTTCTCCATATAGATAATGTCTCCAAATTTTCAAAGCGAAAACTATGGCTGCTAGCTCCGAATCATGAGTAGGATATTTCTGTTTGTGTGGTTTCAGTTGCCTTGACGCATACGCAATCACCTTATCGTGCTGCATCAGAACACATCTGAGTCCTTTATGAGAAGCATCGCTATAAATTACGAAATTTCCTTGATCGTCGGGAAGTGACAAAACAGGTGCCGCGATTAATCTTCGCTTCAATTCCTGAAAACTTTCTCCGCATTTATCGTTCCATATAAACTTTTCATTCTTCCGTGTAAGCTTTGTCAATGGTGTTGCAATCCTTGAGAAATTTTGAACGAACCGACGATAATATCCCGCTAATCCCAAGAAACTTCTTACCTCTGTTGGTGTTCTCGGTCTTTCCTAATTTGTAATTTCTTCAATCTTCGTTGGGTCCACTTTGATTCCTTCATTACTGACTATGTGTCCTAAGAACTGAACTTCCTGTAGCCAAAACTCACACTTTGAGAATTTAGCGTATAAATTCTTTTTCCTTAAAATTTCCAAAGCTGTTCTCAAATGTTCTGCATGATCCTCTTCTGTATATGAATAAATCAAAATATCGTGTATAAAAACAATAACAAACTTGTCCAAGTATTCCTTGAAAATTCTGTTCATCAAGTCCATAAACGCTGTCGGGGCATTGGTCAATCCAAAAGACATTACTAAAAATTCATAATGTCCATACCTCGTCCTGAAAGCTGCATTTATACCATTTCTTTGTATTTCTGCATTATTCACAATTTTTGGAAAATTTTGGCATATATATTGCGTATATAAAATATTTATAAATTAAAATTTAATACTCAAAAATTATAAAATAAGGGGATTATTAATTTATAAGATGTAGAAATAAGGCCTTAATTTTAATTAGGAGTATTAATTTTACTACTACAAATAGCCTAATTTTTATTTAATTAATTATAATTAATCATTAAAAATCAGCAAAATTCTGAAAATTCTCAGAAATCGGGTCGGGAAGAACAGGGTCGGGTCAGGAATTCAAGCCGTGATTTCTCAATGATTACAGCATCAAATCGTGTGATTCGAGTACTCAAATCGAAGGTTTTGATCTGTTCTTTCCATTTCCAGTATCAATTTCACGTTTTAATTCATTTTTTTATTTTTGATTCTAGGGTTATTATGATGTTTTGATGATTAGCTTGCTGATGTTATTTGCAATCGATTCATGGTGTTTAATTGAAAAAATGATACCTGGATAGCAAAGTTCAATTATTAGGGTTTATACTCAATTTTCAAAACATAGCTTCGTGATTTCTGTGAATATTTGGTTCTTGTAATGTTAGGGCTTTGATTGTTTATATTCTTAGCTTTGATTTGCACTATAAAACGATAAGTTTCATGTACGATTCTGTGATTTTGATTTTTGGCCGGAGTTAATGTTGGTTTTGGTCGGAGATAGAGATTCAGGGATGTTTTTGGTATGTTTTGGCCTGAATCAGAAGGGTGAAGTGATTTGGAATGATTTGGACTTAAAAACCGTACCAAACGAAACTGTTTCGGGCATGAATTAAGGTTGCCGGAACCCTGCCCAGTCACCGGATTGTGGGCAAATCCCGGCCAGTTCATCCCCAACCCGGGATGTTCTTGGTGACCCGGTTGCAACCCGGTTTGCAACCCGGGTTTGATCTGTTTTTGTTAGAATTCCAATTCTGACAACTGTTTCTGGAAATTATTTTTATTTTTATTTTATTTTAATTATAAAATCAGTTTTATTTATTTTATAAATTATTTAATTAATTATTTAATTAATTGATTTATATTATAAATAATTCTGAAATATTTTCTAAAAATCAGTTTCAATTAATTTTTTAATTATTTATTATTAATTATTTATTATTTATTTATTTATTATTAAAAATGATTAATTATTTTGTTAACTAATCAAATAATTTTCAATAAATCATAATAAATTCATTTTAATTCCAAAAATTATAGAAAAATCATTTTTAGTTCTAATTTTTCTTAAATAATTATTTAAAAATTATTTTGATAATTATCTGTGTTTAATTGATAATAATTAGACCGTTAGTCCGATTCGAGTGAAACGAAAGCCCTTTGACTGAGAAAAATGAATTATTTTTATTAAATATAATATTAAAACCTAATTCTTTCTAGAAATTAGTTAACTTTGTTATTTATTTGATTATAAGACGAATCGCGCGCCGAGACGAGTCCGATAAATTCCAAAAAATAGGAAATGAGTCAGATAATGATCAGTTAAGCGATCAACGAGTCGATTTTAATTCTAAAAATTATTTTAACTATAACAGTGATTATGTAGCTTATGTGCTTATGTGTATTATATGGTTAATTGAGTCTTACTTGCTAATATATAATATACGAGTCAATCATAAGCGCATTGGAAGACAATAGGAACAATGTGAAGTGGGTTTGAGACGCAATTGAAGTACGAAATGACTAAACCAGTCTATTTTTCTAACAGAAGCTAAGCCAGTATGGCAGATTGATCCGGTGATAGACGATGTTAGATATATTTGTTATGCCATGTCTAATAATGATTTGTGTTTAGTTTTCAGATCTTGACTAACAGGACAAATCAGGACTTAACTGGAAATCAGTACTTATACTGAAGTCAGAACTTAAGATATCAGAACTTAAGTTATCAGAACTTAAGATATCAGAAGATATTCATCAGAAGATAATATCAGGACTTCAGAAGACTTTCAGATAAGGAAGGCGGCTGATTGAAGGGAAAGATGATCAAGACTAAAACAAGAAGAGATATGCATGGAGAAGAATTTTATGAAGAATAGAAGACTTGGAGGAAAAGATAACTAATAGATATATTTTAGGATACAGAATTATATTCGATATCAATTAGAGATTATCTTGTAACTGTGTGGTATATAAACACATCATAGGATTTACACTAGAAGTGTTATCATTATCGAGAATATTATTCATTGTAACCCTAGCAGCTCTCGTGATATTTGTTCATCACTGAGAGAGAACGGTTCCATTGCAATACTGTTTTATTAATAAGATTATTCTTTGTTACATACTTGTGTTCTTAATTCGATTTGATTGTATTATACACTGTATTCAACCCCCTTCTACAGTGTGTGTGACGCCCTCCAAACCCGGGTCGGAAGTTTGGAGCTCACAACACACACTACAATATTTAAACTTATATATAAAGTATTATATGTATTGACCCTTCTGTACATAACCACGGATCGCAACAGGTTAAAGTATGAAAATAAGCCACAACCTTAACTTTTATTACATCGCACCAAAACCCAACTAGTTCAACTTATAATTTCTAATGATATCGTTGTTACAATCTTGCATTACCCACCTACACTATAAAGCTTCTGCTAGCTCGATCCAATTTAACCGGAAACTCTCGCTCGCACACTGGTCGGGGAATCCTCGTTACCAACACTTTCTTCTTTAACTGTTGAAAAAATAAAAAAAAATTGCAAGAGTGAGCTTACTAGCTCAGCAAGTAATAATAGTAGCAATTGAGGTTAAACAATTACCAATTGAAATGATACAAAAGAATCAATTTTCTGAATAAGAAATGATTAGAATTGGACATTCACTTTTCATTTTAAAAACCAAGGTTAAGTTGTTGATCAGTCACGTAGTAACCCCGAGCAAAGCTCCCAGCTTTGCTCTATATACTGGATCCCAGGCACGCATTGGCCTACTATGACCACGAATCTGGTCCGACCACAAATCTGGTCCATATTTATAAAACTATCCAATTCTAAAACAATTCAAAATGATAACCAATGTAATCAATAAGATGAATCATAAACAATATTTATCTTGAAGCATAGGGTGATTCACAATAACATGTAGGTATAACAAGGAATTCAAAAAGATTGGCTTTCAATCAAGGAAAGAATCAGAAAGTAGAAGACCAAGGGTTCAGGGTTCCAAGAATGGGTCTTCTGTTAAACAAAAAATAAGGGTTGGTATGTTAAGAAACTCAATATCGGAATCAGTATGTGGTAAATATGTATTTGTGGAGTAGTATCGTATGTGTTTGGATCATATCTGGGAATTCAACAATCAATGGTTTATGAAAAAAAGGCTTATGGCTCAAGATCAATAAGAATCAGGGTTCAAGGTTAAATAGTTTAACGTGCTTGCAGTATAGAACATGAGTTATTTGAATAATAACGACATATTATGAAACAGTTCGAAAATATTTGCAATATATCATTAAAAAGATTCAGAGGTACTTGCCTTATCACCGAAGATTTCCACTTTACTTTTACTCATCTCATAGTTTTACTCATCCACCACTTTCCATCTTTTTCTATGCCTTTCTTCTATTTATCAATCATTTGCCTTCTCTTTCGATATTTCGATTCTATTTATGGACCACTGGTTTCCTTTTTCTATGCCTTGCTTACTCTGCTACGCATCACAAGTACCTATCAATTATTCATACTCGTATAATTCTAATCGTCATATAGACATCATAAGCTTTTATATACCCTTCGTTTCACCCAAATCCGATTTACGGATTACAAGTTATGACTAAAACAGTCAAATCATAACCACATAGGCATATAACACAACAATCAGTTAGCACGTAGCACATAGCACGCAAGAGATTTGATCAAAATAATTTTTCAAAGAAGATTCGGGGCCAAAATAATTTTCCAGGTATTTATTACGAATTTTTGCAGAATTAAAATGGGACTCCGAATCAATTTATAATTAAATAATAGGGTTCGAACACCCGAATCTGACTTTAAAATAATTTTATAATAATTATCGAGCCTTGAAAATAATTTAAAATAATATTCTAACGCTCAAAACTAATTTTCGGAATTTTGTAATTCAATATAATTAATTAAATCTAATTATTAAATCAATTAAGATTAATTAATAATTAATTAAATCAATTAACCAATTAATAATTAAATTAATTAATTAATTAAATAATTAATTATCACTTAAAATTAATTAATTAAATAATTAGGATTTAATTTTGAATACAAATAAAAAAAATAATTTTTAAAAGAAAGATAATGATTTTTGAAATTTTTAGAAATTAAAAACAATTTCTGAAAATAATTATAAACAGAAATCTGATTTCTTTAAAACTTTTAAAACATAATTCTAATTTTTTTTAAGTTTTAAAATTGCAGGGACTAAAACGCAAAATCACGAAAGAAGGGTGATGAAACCGTAGTCTTACCACCTCCTTCATCCCTCGCCGCCGGCAGCCATGGCTGCCGCCACTGAGCTCGCCGGCTGTAACCTGCAACTGCCCAGAACATCACAAAAACATGCAGATATGTAGCTAGCCTCATCATGAACGTAAATATGTGACCAAATCACGAAACCACTTAGTGAATCATCGGTAAAACGGACGGGAAAAATCCCGCCGCCGCGAACCCCCGTTTTCCGATGATCACCTTCCCGACTTCGGTTTACAATTTCGATTATACCTTTGGATTCCTCATGATACGATCTATTCAACCACCTAGTTCGTCCGTACCCAGATTCATTCAATTAAAATTCCGGCTAAAACTCATAGAAATCTGATGAGTGCACTCAAGAACATCAAGAACACCCATCTGGAAAATCAAACTCACTTTTACCTATGTTACTGAACTCTATTTTTAACATATGATATATGAATCTGACCAGGACAACATGTTCTACAACATAGAATCATCAAAAAAAATCAAACAATCAGGTTTACAAAAATTCATATTTTAATTATCAAATAATTCGAATTAAAATAATTAAATCAGAAAAATACCTTGATTTTTGGGCAAAAAGAGATGGTTGATTCAGAAAGAAGATTTCGAGAGCTTCGTTTTGATATATTGCACGCCCGAATCGGAGTTCGATAACGCCTTCGTTCGTACGTTTGATTTTCAAGAACGCGATTTTAATTCGACATTTTCTCTGTATTTTACGGGGTTTTACTGACTGATTGTGATTATACGAATAAAATGAAATAATAAAAGGGCTATATATATTTTTGGAATATTGGCTCATTTTGGATCGTCTTGGATCGTTAAATTAGTTGCTTAGCCGCTAAGTAACTGCAAAAACGATCCGATTTGATACCCGTATTGGATAATTATCCAAACTGGGCTTCTTATAAACCACTATATATGAGAATAATGTAATAATATCCCGTCCTTCGAGAATACGGGTTTTGTTGATTCACAGAAATGATTATCGTATCGAAAATCTTCCGCCGGGCCGCGCACGAGTCAAACCGTAATCCGGATCGAAAAAGTCAAAACACGAAAAATGTCCGGAATTACCAAATTAGGTTAGGAAGGAGTTTTCGGAAGAGTTTCGGGTTGTAAAAACGTAAAAACGGTTGAAGTCGGACGATTCCCGGCTTTATAAAATAATTTTGTAATTATTCAGAAAATAATTAATAAATTCATAAATCAATATAAAATCATTTAACAACCCAAAAATTACCAGAAAAATACCGTAGTTATTTATATTTTATTATGGTCATAATAAAATTAGCAAACTTATACTGTATCACATATAAGCATTCACATATTCACACCAATCATCAGATAATTCACCAAAAATCACATAATAATCATATAAAAATTATTTATTGGTAAAAATAATTACACGCGATATCCCGGATATTACAGTGTGTGTGACCTAACAAGTGGTATCATAGCCTATCTGTTAACACACATACAGTAAAGATCCAAAATAATCATGTCTGAAGAAGAACAAACTCCAACCAAGCCCACCAAAACTGAAGAAACTCCAAAGACTCAAATCCACAGTCGATATGAGACTATAAGGGTTCCCATGCTGAGACCTTCTGAGTATCCCATATGGAAAGTAAAAATGGCTATGTTTCTGGAAGCTACAGATCCAGAATACCTTGACAGAATTTATAAAGGACAACATAAGCCAACCAAGCGCTCTGTTGTAGTTGCAGATCAGCCAGCAAAGACCATACCAAAGGAGAAAAGTGAGTATACAGCAGAAGATATCTCATCTATTGCCAAGGATGCAAAGGTAAGGCATTTGCTGCATAGTGTCATTGATAATGTCATGTCAAACATGGTAATTAATTGCAAGACTGCAAAGGAGATATGGGATGCTTTGGAAATAGGGTGTCATGGAACTGATGCAATCAAGAAGAACAGGAAGACTATACTCACTCAAGAGTATGAGCACTTTGACTCAAATACTGATGAGTCATTAATTGGATTATATGACAGGTTTGTCAAACTCTTGAATGATCTGTCACTGGTGGACAAGGAATATGATCTTGAAGATTCAAATCTAAAATTCCTGTTAGCTCTTCCTAAAAGTTGGGATTTGAAGTCTACTACTATAAGAGACAACTATGCTCTTGATGAAACTTCTCTTGATGAAATTTATGGTATGCTCAAGACTCATGAACTTAAGATGGATCAAAGAAGCAAGAGGCATGGGAGAAAGTCAAGGACAGTTGCTCTTAAGGCTGAGGAGGAATTCCCCAAAGTGGCTCTCAAAGAATGGCAAAGAAAAGGCTCTCATCACAAAGTCCGATTCAGATTCATCAAGTTCTGATAATGATGAGGATTCAGAAACTGAAAGTTTATCTGAGATGGATGTTGATGAAGAGATGATGAAATTGTGTGCTCTTATGGTGAAGGGTATCACAAAGATAGCCTACAGGAAATTCAGAAAGGGGAAGAAGGTTTCCAGGAAAAGTGGAAGTTCTGATAAGAAGAGTTTCAGAAAATCTGAAGGCAAAGAAGGAAAGTCTGACAGAGGAGACTACTCAAATGTTAAATGCTACAATTGTGGTGAAAGAAGCCACATATCTCCTGAATGCAAGAAAGGAAAGAGAGACAAAGGCAAAGCCCTTGTCACAAAGAAGAAAAGCTGGACAGACACTTCAGATTCTGAAGATGAGGTAAACTATGCCTTGATGGCAAATGCTAATAGCAGTTCTGATGCTGCTGAGTTAAAGGTGCCTCAAAAAACTTATGCTTTTCATACTGATGATATTAATGAGTTGAGATCTCTTAAAACCATATTCATTAGCTATAGAGATCAGACCTTAACATGTGATAGGTTAACTTCTGAAAATCTGGCTTTTAAGAAAAATGAATGACTATTTAGAAAAAGAGTTAGTTATGTTCCATCAAACTCAGAAAGAAAGAGATGATGCTTTTTATGTTAGAGATGAAGTGTTAAAATTGAATCAATCTCTAAAAACTGAGTTAGAAAAGGAAAGAGAGATTATCAGGACTTGGACTAACTCTGGCAGAACAACTCAGAATTTGCTAAGTAGTGGAAACTGGAAAGAGGGCTTAGGTTCTGGAGATGATAAAAGTGAAATAGGAACTGAACAAATTAAGCCAATTATTGTTAAATAGACTACTAAGTCAAAGGTAAATCCTGTTAAGTTTGTAGCTAAAACTGTAAAGTCTGATTCTGAACAGATGAAAGATATTGAGACATGAGTTAAGGCAGAGTCAACTTCTGACAAATTAAAACAGGATAAACCAGCTGAAGTTAACATAGGCTTAATGACAAAGAAGCAGCTTAAGTATAAGCTGAAAGAGACTAAAAATGTAAACAAGGTAAAGCCACCTAGGAAAAATAGGAATGGAAAGGAAGGTGTGAATAAAAGCAATAATTATAAGTCAGTTCCTAATGCTCCTAGAAAAAAATGCAAAATTGTGGAAATACTAACCATCTTGCTTCTTTTTGCAGGAAGAACAAGGATATAAACTCTTTACCTGCTAAATAAGGAGTTAAGAGTCACATTGTTAGGTTTAAACCACAAAATCCTTGTGTTCATTGTGGTAGTTTATGGCATTCCATTTATACTTGTAAGGAATATCATAGTTTGTACTATGATTATTATCAAATAAAAACCTTCTTTAAAGAAAGTTAGCATTATTCCTTCTAGTGTGATGCAAAGTCTGATACTGTAAAATCTGATATGAAAAATGTTAGCATAAACTCTGAAGTTAAATTCGCTGCAAATGCTAACAAACTGAATAAGGCCAAAGGATCCAAGCAAGTCTGGGTCCTTAAAACTAATCATTAGTGGTTTTTGTGATTGCAGGGCAACAGGAACAACATCCTAGTTCTGGACAGTGGATGTTCAGGACATATGACTGGAAATAAAGCCCTGCTATCAGACTTTGTGGAGAAAGCTGGCCTAGGAGTTTCTTATGGAGATGGCAACATGGAAAAAACTCTGGGATATGACAATATCAATCTTGGGAATATCATCATTGAAAAAGTAGCTCTAGTCTCAGGACTTAAACATAATCTGCTGAGGGTTAGTCAAATCTGTGACAGAGGTTATCATGTGGATTTCTTTGAAGAACACTGTGAAGTTGTAAGCAAATCTACAGGCAAAGTTATTCTGAAGGGATACAAGCATGGTAACATTTATGAAGCCAAGCTTTCAACAAGTTCTGATGGTTCTGCAATCTGTCTGTTAAGCAGGGCATTAATTGAAGAAAGCTGGGATTGGCACAAGAAACTCTCTCATTGTAACACCCCCAGATCCGGGGTCGGGAATCCGGGTCGTCACGGTCTTTCTTTCCACAATATCACTTCACTTAATTAATAATAAATAACCTTATGCTATGACCCCACACTAACACACACCATAACCCGTTATAGTCTCAGAGATGAAATTAAAATAAGTACAAGTCTTTGAATCCACAGTTTAAAAGTTATTACAACCCAAAATGATTACTTGATAAATTTACAGTTAATTGCCATTATCTGCCACAAGTTATAATTATACAATATTTGGTTCCCAAAAGTAGAATGTCTGATCTACAGATAGATCTACCTCTGCAGCTATAGTAGCTACGATCTCAACGGGAAGGCGCGGGGCGCTTCCCACGCTCTTGCGCTGGGTCTGCTTGAGCCTGGCCATCTTTCCTAACTGTTGTTGTGTGATGAAGAAATGAAGCAAGAGTGAGCATTACAGCTCGCAAGACAATATATAGTGTTAACAATAATACAAGTATCTGAATGGATACTTACTAGAATCCTTTATCATGTGTAAGGTAATTACTTACTGGATATAAGTTTAGAAGAAGATGAAGTTACCAATTACTTCACTATACTTATACCATTTTTAGAAATCTACTTGAACTACTACTGTTCAAAGTATAATAAGATTCAAGAGGTCATCCCATAGATGAGACCATAAATTAAAACTTGAATATATTCAATCTTTGAAATATTTTTTAAAAGAAATGAAGTTACGAGATACTTCATTCAATGGAAATACCAATAAAACTGTTTGACCCTGTCAATGCTTCGGCAACCACCCATTCGTAGCCTTTCGATCGAAATGCTACGGGTAGTGTTGCAGAATTATCCAACTGGATGATGAACTCATTACGGGAGTTTGTCGCGCCAGGAAGACCACTTACGATGATCAGTCGCAGTAGTACAACCCCACCATTTTCTACATATAGAGGAGAACCTGTCGGATTTACTTGTCAACCGAACACTGGACTCCTAAGGAATGGACCGTCTTAGCGGAACTTCCAGGCCATTTTGGGCCAATATAATAAAGTTGGGCCGGCGCCACTCGACCACTTACGCCACTCCTAGATCAGATGAAATCCATGACTCTGAAACGTAAAGCTCGTCCCCCCTTTCCCCAAGTAGAAACTTGTTGATACGGCTCCACCAAGAAGTCGTATCTAGTTGGAAAGGAAACTCACCGATATTTCCCAGGCGATGCCTGTTAATGGATTAACTTGTTCCAAGAATTTTACTTCCCGAGTGTTGGGTAAGTAATCAAAATTCTTTTATCAATACAGCAACCTTGTTGCGAATATAAAACACACCACAGAGCCGGATCCCTCAGGTTTTGAGCGAGTATTTAAATCCCCTTCGAAAGGAGGATCTTAAATATAAAAATGAGTTTTGGGATCCGCTCTAACTTTTAAAAATTATTTTGAAGACTCGCAAAACATTTTTAAGAATGTTCGGAGTGATGCTGATTTAATAAAATAAATCAGTCCCAATATATAAAAAAATATCTGAATATTATTATTTAAATAATATTCCCATAAAGAATAATCTTTATAAAAATAATTGAAGTAGATGTTGTAAAACTTATACTTGAAATGACTATTAAATAACCAAAGATATACTTATACGAAAGTAATATCTTTATTTGAATAATCAAAAGTAAGTTTGATTACCGACACATTATTCTTTAATAAAATAAAGAATATTAATTAGTAAATAACTCGGAGTCATAAGCCCTCGAATGAATATTCAAAATAATATTCAATAAATAAAATAAGCGGAGTCATATGTCCTCGAATGAATATTCAAAATAATATTCATTAATAAAATAAAGTTATCGAATAAACCTTATTTGATTCATAGTTTTAAAAACTATTCATATATATATATATATATATATATATATATATATATTATACCCGGGAGCCTCGACTCCCGGTTTTAGAAAAAGTTCACCTTTTGATCCCCTATATTAAGGGTATACGCAAAAAACGTTTATCTCTAGCATAGGTATTATGCAACTAATAAGCATTTGAACCAACAGATATATAATTCAAGAATATGAAACAGGCATGCATATATACCATATCACATGCTACAATATATCGCAAGAATTTGCTAATAACAAATATGCATTTATCGCAAGATCATGCATAAACACATGTACATCACAACAACAGTTAAACGGGTAGAAAACTTGCCTGAGCGACTGAGGGTTATTAATGGCTTGGGACGAGTCTGGTAACCTATAAACAACATGTGAGTTGGAATTAAACCAAAATCACTTGTAAATCTATACTTTAACCAAATTAGACTCTAACGCTCGTTTTGCGCTTACTGATTCTCTTAAGTCACTCGAGTACCCTCGGCTCCACCATTTTTAATAATTTAACCATTACGAGTTTTAAGGCGATTCCTTTGCCAGTGTCTTACCAACTGCCTAACACACTTAACATAATTGTTTCATACACTAATTAACCCTTTTTAGGTCTTTAACCTATGTTTCAATGTAAGGCGAGGGGTAATGTTTCGTTCGCGAAATGTCGTTACTTAAAACGGCCGTTTCTCCTAAACCGTACATCGGAATCAAACGAACCACATATCAAAACGAAGCTCGTAACATGAAATATCTAAACATGGCAATGGTTAAAGCCTAGCAGGGAGTTCTCGGGTCCTAATGTTATGAACAAAAGCAGTCTAAAGTAAATCGGACATTACGACGGCTATGTTTACGCGATTTCCCAATTTTATACCATTCCAATTCAATCACCAAACAACCCCAATCCATTCATACAACCAAAGTCCATCCATATCACACTACAACAGCCCCAATCAACTCAATATTAACAATTATACTTATTCTTAAACTTGAATTTAAACTATACTTAAATCCTTTAACCAAACCATAAGATTTCAATATTCAATTCACCACTATTCCAACCCAAACTCAAAACAAACAAGCTTCAAGCTACTCTTTACCATAACTATCAAAATCATCCTAATATACAAAGTAAAGCTAGGGTTTGGAGATGATATACCTTCCTTGAAGTGATGTGAGTAGCTAGGAAGCCTTAAGAAGCCTTGAGATGTCTTAGAGATGCTTGGATCTTAAAGGAAAAATAAGAAAAATCAAGTTAAAAACCTTGAAATCACTATTCATTGTCTTCTTCATTGATTTCTTGGAGAAGATTAAGAATGAATTGGAGGCTTAAACTCATAAGATAGCCATAACTATGCATAAGGAGTACTAGAGAATTATCTTACCAATTTAGGAAGCTTGGAACTTGGATTTTGAAAATTCTTCTCTTTGAAAATGGAAAAAGCCGAGAGCAAGCTTCTTGGTGAAGAGATATAAAATGATTTTTGTGTTTGCTTTGTTTTGTTTTGGTTGGTTGATTTTATTTTGATTAGTTTTGGTTAATTACCTTATTAACCTTGTCTTTGTGTGGTTATAAACCAACCACATCTCCTTCCCCTTATGTCATGCTTATGTCATGTTTATGATGTCATCTTCCCTTACTTGCCCCCTTCTTATTGGTTGGATGACCTCATCATCCCTAACCTCCTTGATTAACTCCCTAATTGTTTGCCTAATGACCGCTGATCTGTTATACGGTTCGCTTAACTTTCGTTCTCGTTTCTCGTTTGAGGGATCATACCCGGGATCTTATTACTTGGGTTTCCTTAAACTTTATCAATACATTATATTCCTTTTATGATCCTCTCTTATAATCCTTTAATTTAAATCATTTTTATCCTGTTACCTTATACTCAATTCCTTCCGTATCTAGTAGATTTCCGGGAAAAATCAAAGTGTTCGGAATTGGATTCTGACGATCTTTACATACACTTATATACCATATAGAGTACTAATAAAATCTCATAATATCCAAAACAGAACCCCTACATAGTGTGGCATGAAAAGTTTTTCTCATTCAGCAAAAACACTATTCATAAGGGTTACAAAAAGTTCAAAATTTTGGGGGTTATTACACTCATTTAAATTTTAACAATATAAATGAACTAGTCAAGAAAGATCTTGTGAGAGGACTGCCAAAATTAGTATTTGCTCCTGATGGCCTTTGTGATTCATGTCAAAAGGCAAAACAAAGAAAATCTTCATTCAAGAGCAAGACTGAATCTTCAACTCTTGAGCCTTATCACCTACTACATGTTGATCTATTTGGTCCAGTGAATGTCATGTCTATTGCAAAGAAGAAATATGCTATGGTCATAGTAGATGAGTTTACCAGATACACATCGGTGTATTTCTTGCACACAAAAAGTGAAACTGCATCTATCTTGATTGATCATGTTAAACAACTGGATAAATTGGTCAAAGACTCTATGAAAAGCATAAGAAGTGATAATGGCACTGAGCTCAAGAATTTGATCATAGAAGAGTTCTGCAAAGACCATGGAATAAAGCAGGAATTCTCTACTCCTGGAACTCCACAGCAAAATGGAGTTGTTGAAATAAAGAATAGAACTCTTATTGAATATGCACGAACTATGATTGATGAAGCAAAGTTACCAACCTACTTTTGGGCTGAAGGTGTGCAGACTGCTTGTTTTACTCAGAATGCAACACTTATCAATAAGCATGAAAAGACACCATATGAGATAATAAAGAAAAAGAATCCAAATCTGAAGTACTTTCATGTATTTGGATGCAAGTGTTTTGTTCTTAAGACTCATCCTGAACAGCTATCCAAATTTGATCTAAAAGCTGATGAAGGAATTTTTGTTGTATATCCAATTTCCACAAAAGCCTTCAGAGTCTACAATTTAAGAAGAAGGGTTGTCATGGAATCTATCAATGTCTCTTTTGATGATAAGAAGATTACTGGACTTGAAGATTTCAATGATCATGATCAGCTGAGATTTGAGAATGAAGTTTTAAATTCCGATTCTGTAAATTCTGATAGTCTAAATCCTGATACTGCAAACTCTGATGGGTTAAACTCTGATGTTATTGAAACTGTGGTGACTACGCCAAAGGAAAATGCACATGTGCAGGGGGGCATATTGAAGATCCAACCACATCTCAAGAAGCATCAGAACCTAGAACAGGCTCTTCAAGTTCTGATTCATCAAGTTTTGATGGGCCTAGTTCTGATAATTCTGGAAACTCAAATTCTGAAGGATCCAACTCAGAGAGCATTATTTCAGGGGGAGTATTAGAAAATGTTGATGGAGACTGCATGGATCATGGGGGAGCATCCAGTTCTAGAGATCATCTTCCATCTGCAAGAAAGTGTACTAAAGCACATACACCTGACTTGATTATTGGAAATCCTGAAGCAGGTGTTAGAACTAGAATAGCAACATCAAATGAATGTCTCCATCATTCTTTTCTTTCTCAGACTGAACCAAAGAAAGTGGAAGAAGCTCTTCAAGATGCTGATTGGGTGCAAGCAATGCAGGAAGAGTTAAATGAAGTTGAAAGAAATAAAGTCTAGACCTTAGTGCCAAGACCAAAGAATATATCTGTTGTTGGTATAAAGTGGGTTTTCAGAAATAAAACTGATAGTGATGGCATAATTACAAGAAATAAAGCAAGGCTGGTTGTAAAAGGATATTCTTAACATGAGAGAATTGATTATGATGAAACATTTGCACCAGTTGCTAGATTGGAAGCCATAAGGATATTTCTGGCTTATGCTACTCACAAAAAGTTTAAAGTCTTTCAAATGGATGTAAAAAGTGCTTTTCTTAATGGAGAATTGGAAGAAGAAGTATATGTTAAACAACTTCCAGGTTTTGTAGATTCAAAATTTCCTAATCATGTCTACAGACTTGATAAAGCACTTTATGGCCTTAAGCAAGCTCCAAGAGCATGGTATGAGACATTAGCTCAGTTTCTTCTGAAAAGTGGATTTAACAGAGGGACTATTGACAAAACTTTATTCTATCTCAACCATGGAAAGGACTTACTTTTGGTGCGGATATATGTTGATGATATCATTTTTGGTTCTACAAATGACAGACTTTGTAAAAGGTTTGCCAAGCTAATGCAGTCAAGATATCAAATGAGTATGATGGGAGAACTTAGCTATTTTCTGGGCCTTCAAGTCAAGCAGAATGAAGAAAGAACTTTTATTTGTCAATCTAAGTACACCAGAAATTTGTTGAAGAAATTTGGAATGCAAGACTGTTCAAGTGCATCCACTCCTATGGCCACTGCAACAAATTGGATAAGGATACTGGTACATCAGTAGATATTACTGATTACAGAGGTATGATTGGCTCACTACTCTATCTAACTGCAAGTAGACCTGATATCATGTATGCTACCTTTCTTTGTGCAAGATTCAAGCAGATCCAAGAGAACCTCACTTAACAACTGTGGAAAGAATTTTCAAGTATCTTAAGGGTACAGTTGATCTAGGATTGTGGTATCCTAGGGAATCAAACTTTAAGCTAATAGGTTACTCAGATGCAGATTTTGCAGGGTGGAAAATTGACAGGAAAAGTACAAGTGGAAGCTGTCAATTTCTTGGAGGCAGATTAGTTTCTTGGTTTAGCAAGAAACAAAAGTCAATTTCCACATCAACTGCAGAGGCAGAGTACATTGCTGCAGGAAGCTGTTGTGCATAAATTCTTTGGATGAAGAATCAGTTACTGGATTATGGGTTAACATATTCTAAAATACGCATTTATTGTGATAATCAAAGTGCTATTGCTATGACGGGTAA
This sequence comes from Apium graveolens, assembly GCF_009905375.1. NCBI lineage: Eukaryota > Viridiplantae > Streptophyta > Magnoliopsida > Apiales > Apiaceae > Apium > Apium graveolens. The sequence goes on along the minus strand of NC_133655.1, from coordinate 259,599,668 downwards.
TCCAGTTCAACACTCAATGACAAAGCACATCAGCATTAGGTACCGCTTCATAAGGGAGCATGTGATGGAAGGTACAGTGGAATTGCATTTTGTTCCAACAGATCAACAACTAGAAGATATCTTCATAAAACCACTGTGTGAAGCTACTTTTACAAGATTGGTAAATGAACTTGGAATGGTTTCAGGTTCTTTCTCTAAATCTGTTTAGTTTATGTTTTGATACATCAGACCTTATCATCAGTATTTACATATATTACTATCTTTATGTAATTTATGCTTAAATTGAAATTTACCTAAGTGTTGATTATTGTCTGATGTGAATTTCTAAACTCTGATAGTGATATGAATGTTTCTATGACTATTCAATCCAATGAGGATAACTGTGCTAGATGCTGACCTAGTATTCTCTAATATACTAAAAATCCCATGTTTGAAGTAATTGTTTATGTGGAAATCTTTTAACACAAGCTAATTCTGATATTGAGCTTGGTTAGGTTTACATTGTGTATCTTATTACTAAGTCAAAAACTAGAATAGTGCTTTTTATCTGTGTTCTGATGTTGATAAATCTTATGGATGTACTAAGTGCTGATAAGCCTCACTTATCAAATGATAAAGTAAAGAAAAGAAATAAATATCAGGTACTCCTTTGAGATCTAGAGAAAAATATATGTGGAAGGGAAGATCCAAGTGCATTGCTGGTATTAAGTAATATGCATTAGAGAAGAAAAATAAAATTTTCTTGGTGACTTTTTACATTCTCTGATTACTGGAGAAATACTCTGATAATAGTATAAATTCTGATAAGCAGTTGTGACTCACTTATACTGAGGAACTCCTGTGAAAAAGATTATCAAAAGATGCATAAAATGAGCACAAAACAGTTGAGGTGGACTCATGCATGAACTCATTCTATAGTAGACTTCAGACTAATGACAGATTTTGAGCAAAGTTCTTAGTTATGCCTTATTTCTAAGATGTACTGAAGTGAATCAGACTTTACTCTTTGTCTGATATTTAGCTTAAAGCACACACTTACACTCCATATGAATGATGAAAATTACAGTGGTGATCAATCTTATTTTAGATGAACAGTTTAAGTGTCAGTTGCATAAATTCTGAGGAAAAGTTCTGATGGAAGTTCTGATGATTAAGTTCTGCGGAAACCATATCAGTATTTGTGTGAAGAATTACAGAAATAAACATTCACTTTTTGAGTACGAAATCATATTCTAATGACCTTTAAATTCTGATAATAATCAAGTTCTGATGCTTACGTGGCAGTATTTACTTACTTGATTTATTTTTAGTCAATACTTGAACAGTTCTATTTTATCAGAATATTGGTTTAAGTGAGATAAAGACAGTCATAATCATATATTTAGTGGGAACAGTTTTTTTTTGAAAAATTGCATGTGCATAGTAATCATTACTTATTTCTCGTGCCCATTAACTATTGTCTTAACTACTGAATGGCTGACAGGTGTAAAGACTGTTCCAATTCGTCTTAATTGTTGTCAAGTGGCGTGTATAAGTAAAAGAGAGAAAAGATTTTAAATCTTTTATCTACTTTTGTATTCTATACTCTCTCTCTTTTCTCTTATTCTCTTTATATTCTCTGACGGTTTTTACACGGGCATTTTACCAAACATCTTTCAGGCATTCTTATTTCTCCCTTCTTTTTCAATGGCACCCAAGGATCTAATCTTTAATGGAGCAAAGTTCATCCCAAACAACTACACTGCCATTCTAACCAAAAGTGACGCTCCGTCGGAACATCATTTTGTTCAGGACTTCTTGGCTCATTGTGAAATAGGGTTCGCTTTGACGCAGCCATCCACTTTATCTGGAACTCAAGTTCTGACGTTCTGACGAACGGGACTATATGATGATGGTGGTAAGGATGGAACTCCAAGCATCGTTTTTACAGCAAAGGAGGTGGAGTACGTTGTTACTCCGGCAAAGCTCTACATCTACCTGAGAACTGCCAGTTCAGTTCTGCTGTTGAGGAGCCATTACTACAGCAAATGATGGCTAATTTAGGGTATGAGGAAAGTTTGGCAAAGTTGGGCCAACTAAAACGCCCACATATTCGAAGAGAATTGAGCTTTTTCTTCGATTGCATCACCAAGCCATTCGCAAATAAATGCTCAAATTTTGACGCCATTCCGATTCTGACTCAATAAATTGGGTATGCTCTCCTAAACCAGTCACACTTTGATTATGCCAAGACTGTGTTATGTTTTATAGGAGATAGAATGAAAGAGGACAGGAATGTGGTTTACTTTGCTAGGTTCTGTCAGTTAATTTACAGTTACTGTAGATCAGATGAACCACAACTAGCAAGTGAACACATAGAACCTTTTAGGTTAGCAAAAAGGGCTTTTACGAACCTTTTAACTGCTGATAACAAAAAGAAAGTTCTGAGGCCCCTTAGAATTCCTTTAGCAGTAAAGCAATCCCTTGTAAATGCTGATGCTGATACTTACTCTGTATTATATCCTGATATTCCACAACAACAACAACAACAACCACAACCACAACAGCCATCAGAACCTACTACTGCCACTCAACCAGCACACACATCAGAACATCCCAACCAACCATCAGCACATAATCAGGTGAAGCCTTCTTCTTCTAGAGCAAAGAGGACTAAGACAGTACCTCAGGAACAACAGAAAAGAAGGAAGATGATTTTAAGAGATGAGTCTGATGATGAGGTATAGGTTCAACCATCAAAACCTATTGCTGAAGTAGCTGAGAAGGTCTCTTCTCAGACAGCTAAAGAAACTGGGAGTTCCAGGCCCCTAAAAAGGCTTAGAAAGCTAAACTCTGATGATCAAGCTCCCAGAGTCTCTCCACCAGCTAAGAGACTTAAAAAGCAAAGAGCAAGGAGGGCTTTAGAATAATCAACCTCTTAAGAAGGAATGGAAGCAGCAGTTATGGAAGGGGGTCAAGAATCTCTAATCCCACAAGAACCTACTGTAGTTGAATCTCTTCCAAGTGCTGAGCCAGAACTTCATGAAGCTCATAAATCTTTAATCCAAGAGCCAGAGACTACTCCAATGCCTACACCTCCTGTGTCTCCAATAAACTCTCCAGTACATGCTGAAACCCCAGGCACAAGTGCTGAAATTGATATCAAGAACTTGGATGTGCCTTTGGTCTTGTATCTTGAAGCTCCATCTACTTCACATCTTTCTCAGCACACTCCACCAACAACTCCATTGCTAGATGCTGATGACCATGAAGATGAATCTTCTATTGCTTTACATACAATCATTCTATCAAAAGATGCTGATACTGAAGATTCTGCAAGCTCTGTTGAAGAACATACTGGTGAAGCTGCTACAAATATAAATGCTGATGCAGCTGGTCCTTCTGGACATGCACCTTCACAAACAGTTGGTAAAGCTGATTTGATTAAGAAGTTTGTGAGAAAGGTTGCATCAGTTCCTTGGAGTGAAACTAACAGAGGAAGAGAGTGGATCAAGGAGTGGAACAAAGTTAATTTTGTTCCTACTACAGATGTTCTTGCTGAACACCTAGCTAAAGCTGATGAGATGCTGATGAATGATGACTTCAAAGCACAGCTCAGAGTTAATGCATTGAGTACCAGGAACCTTCAAGGTCAACACTCAATAACTCAAGCCAAGGTGGACAAACTTCAAGATACAGTGACTAAGCAAACCATGAATGTCACATTGGACAAGAAAAAGTTTTTTAAGCCAGCCTTTGATCGCATTGAGTATATAGAAAAGACTGAGGAAAAGCAGCAAGCTCAACTATTTGATATTTTAAAGAATCAAGCTGCTCAACAAAACCAACTCAATGAAATCCAAAACTCTATGGAATTGCTTGTCTCTCTGCTTCTACCAGATGATGCCAAAAAGGGGGAAAAAGTAATTAAGTCCAAATGCACAACTGATTAACCACTGAAGGGTAAGGATGATGATAATGAAGACCAGGGAAACTTTGAAAGGAGTAGAGTTCTAAGTCAAGGCATGCGTTCTTTATCAAGGGAAGCCAGAACTATAAGTCAAAGAACAAGTTCTGATACTAAAAGGATAAGTTCTGATGAACAAACTCTGAAACTTGATGAAGAGATCTCCAAAAGGCTGTTCCTAAAGGACAATCCATGCATGGATATTGAAAATCTGAAGAAAGAAGAGATTAGACTGAAAGCTGAAAATGACAAATCTAAGTCAAAGTCTAAAACTCAAGTCACAACAAAGAAACCACCTAAGCCTAAGGGCATTTTGATCAAAGAGAGGACAAATACTGAGGCATCTAAGGCCAAGTCCAAATCACAGGTGGAAGTTGATCCTAGATTCAAGGGTAAGGCAAAAGCTGATGAATCTGTAAAGATATATCTTCCAACTATGGATCTGAAAGTAAAAGCTGATGAAGGTACAAGTATGATTTTGAAGGAGAAAAGGAACAGAGCTCAAGTTGTCTTGACATCAGAAGAAAAGGAAACCCCTGACATTGCTCATGTTAAACCTTCAACAGTTCTACTACCTGGGTTTACTAAAGCTCAACAATCTGCTCAACCTATGAAGACTTTAACAAATGTTTTTCAGGGTAGATTGATCCAAGGGAAGGAAGCTAGAGATAAAAAAGGACTGGGTAATCCTGATGAGAAAAGAATAAACAACTCTACCTCAGATCTTACATCCCTCACTGAACCAGGAGTAAGGACAACTCCAGAAAGACTAAATCAAGTAGAGTCTGTACAAATGGTCTACAACTCCAAGCTGAAAGAAAACATAATGCTTTATTTTATGACAGATGGGAGAGTATTCCAAATAAGAAAAAATGCAATTCGGTTGAAGTATTATGAAGAACTGCACCATGTTTTATTTCTAGTTCAAGTGAAGAACAGGTCAACAGATGGTGCTGCTAGATACTTAATATCTGATATTCAGAGGAAGAAGAAACTTTACTCTATAAAGTTTGACAGACCATACTATCCAAAGTACAGAGCTCACAATGGTGATTTAGTTGAGATGAAGCTCAATACCGCCAAGATCACTACTTTTCTGGGTATTAAGGGTGTTGAATTTAATCTAAAGTCTGACAAAGCTTATCTGATCAGACTGGATCATGAGATAAGGAAAGCAAAGATTAATGATCTCAGGGCTGCTATCTTTCAGATAGGAGAAGATACAGTTGAACTTAAAGATGCTAAAAGGAGGATGATAAATGAACTTGAATATGCTGAGAGAACTCTTCTAAAGAACTTTATCAGAACAACTCCTGCCATTCAAGAGATCATACACTGAAGCCAGGTCGAGGACTACAACTGTTAAATTTTGAAGGATATACAGGCTAAAGCTGATATCAGACTTTAAGGATGGTAAAAGCTACAAGGACTGTGAGTTATAGTTATCTAGTCAAATTCTCATATGCATTTGTACTTAATGTTTTTGACATCACTAAATATCTATTGAACTTGTATATTATACTAATTTACAAGTTGGGGGAGATTGTTAGATATATTTGTGATGTCATGTCTAATAATGATTTGTGTTTAGTCTTCAGATCTTGACTAACAGGACAAATCAGGACTTAACTGAAAATCAGTACTTATACTGAAGTCAGAACTTAAGATATCAGAACTTAAGTTATCAGAACTTAAGATATCAGAAGATATTCATCAGAAGATAATATCAGGACTTAAGAAGACTTTCAGTTAAGGAATGCAGCTGATTGAAGGGAAAGAAGATCAAGACAAAAACAAGAAGAGACATGCATGGAGAAGAATTCTATGAAATAGAAGACTTGGAGGAAAAGATAACTAATTGATATATTTTACAATACATAATTATATTCGATATCAATTAGAGATTATCTTGTAACTGTGTGGTATATAAACACAGCATAGGGTTTACACTAGAAATGTTGTAACGTCTGGGAAATATCATGTAATTATTTTTATCAATAAATAATTATTATGTGATTTTTATGTGAATTTTGGTGATTTGATGATGGATAATAATATTTGGATGTTTATTTCTGATAAAATTGAGATATTTTAATTTCCAATTATCCAGAATTAAATCTAGACAATTTTGGTATTTTTCTGGTAATTTTTTGATTATTATATGATTTTATAAGGATTTATAGAATTAATAATGATTATTCTTACATAATTATAAAATTTCTTTTTAGAATAAAAAATCATCCCACTTCAACCGTTTTTACATTTTTACAACCCGAAACTCTTCCGAAAACTCCTTTGTAACTTAATCTGATAATTCTGAACATTTTCCGTGTTTTGACTTTTTCAATCCGGGGTACGGTTTGACCTGTACGAGTCCCGGTGTGAAATTTTCGATACGCAAATCATTTATTGTCCGATAAAAATCCATATTCTCAAAAGGCGAGACATTGTTACCTCATTTTCGTATAAAGTATTTTATAAGAGTCTCTGTTTTGATAATTATCCAATTCTGATATTAAAATCGTATCGTCTTTTAGTTACTTAGCAGCTAAGTTACGTATTTTCGGATCCAGTCTGTAAATGTAATTATCGAAATATTAAATAAATAAAATATGCAATGGTTCTGTTAGCGATGTGTTGTTATATTGTTAATTGTGTCTGATTGGTTAGACGCGAAGATTACTTTTATAATTAATTATCGAGCTGTATGCATTTAATTCATTTTAAAGTGATTTTATTGAATATTTATTCTTAAAAATGCTAAAAAAAATTCTAAAATTATTTCTATTATTTTATAATTTTATTTATTATTTTTAGGGGTTTATCAAATTTAGAAATCAATATTTTATTGATTATTTAATTTTAAATGATTTTATGATCTCATTTAATTGTAAAATCAGTATTTAATTCCAATATACTTCAAAAATCATGAACATTTTATTTTATTAACTATTAAATATTTTGAGAATTTTAAAATTGTTTCGAGAATTTTATGGCTTTTATTCACCCGCGCATTTGTTCGTTAATTCGTTAAATGTGGGTTTGATGCGCGTTCCAAATTTATTTAAAAAGAAAATTATGAAATTTTATTTTGATAACTTTTGAATATTCTGATATTTCTGGAATGTAATTAGTAAATTTTTATCGACAAATTTTGGTACACAGTTACTTCGTTAACTTGCGAAAAACGAGTCAGTAAGTAATAAAAATGAAATAAAAGCGGAAGTAAAATAAAGAAAGAAAAGATAATAAAAAAAACCTAATTCTACCTTTTTTTCCCGGTAGCGCCGCCTCTTCCTTCCTTGTTCATCTCTTTCAATCTCTCTATCAGAAATCTCTCTTCAATTCTCTTTCTCTCTTTTATCTCTCTCTATCATCTCTGTTCTCCCCCTTTTTTCTCCTATTTCTTCTTCCCTCACCCATACCTCTATCCCTGCTGTTATTCGGTGAGTCACCACCCTTTATTTCCGGGTTTTTTCCGACTGCTGTGCCGCTTCGCTTCCCTGTTCGGCCTGTATTCTGTCATTTTTGGTGTTGAGTATGTGTTTCGTGTGTGTGTATATATGTGAGTGTGTGTTTTGTATATGTGTGTGTGCGTTTTGTGTGTGTGAGCGTGTGCAGTGTGTGTGCGTGTAGTTGTGGGAGGCGCGTATAGCCTCGTGGGTGTTGTAACTGCCGATTTGATTCTCAGCTGTGTTCTGGTTTCCGGTGACCATCACTGCCGCCCGCTCGTGTGGCGCGTGTTGGTGGCGTGAGGTTGTCTGACTGCTGCCTGTGTTCTGTTCCTGGTTGTGCTACGCGTATACGCGTGTTGCTGTGCTGGTTTCGAAAATTTTTATTTAATTATTTTATTTCTTTGCAGGAAATTATTGAATAAATATTTGTGAAATAAAAATGAATTTCGTGCGGGATATTATATATTTAATCGGTGAGGTTCGTATGGAAACCCGAAATTATCGGGTACCGACGAATTTTACCGCCGTCGGCAAGCCGACGGGGGGCGATGATGATTTTTATCTGAGTCCTACATTTATTAATTAAATAAAATTAGTTCGGTAAAAATTAATTACGAAACGAAAAACACAAATAAAAATATAAAAGTACGGATAATAATAATAAATAATTGAAGTTGCACTGGTGTTTGGGATTGTAAGCTAGATTGGATGTTGTTGATTGTGATTGATTTGACGTCGGGATGTTCGACGGGTAGGCCAATAAACAAAGGAGACGCTGCCCGATTTTCGGGAAAATTAATTCCAAAAATACGGGAACGTAACCTGTAATTATCGGAGACATCGAACGAGGATATATAATTAAATTTTTACGAAACCTACTTACGTGATGTGACAAGATATTTGTGAATAATCGATTACCCTATTTTTAAAAATAATGAATGTACGTATTTTTCCGAAATTAAGTACCGAACCGAGTTTGGAAGGTGCAAGCCATAATTGCTATGTGTATTTCAATAATACATATAAATATGAGTTGGGTTGTGAAACCGTATGGGTAAAAATGATAGGCATGTGATGTTGAGCGAGATGATTATCTAAATTAGGGTATTTTAATCCTGTAGGACCTAGACAGAAAACCCGAGTATCGACATCGGACTAGGAATGATCTAGTGTTTAGACGTCGAAATAAACGAAGTTCAATCGAAGGACATGAAGGATAGGATTGTATCCAGAATAGAATAGTGGTTTGACGATAAAGCCAAACGTTCAAGGCAATTCGAAAGCCAACCGATAATAAGTTGACGTTTTTCGTGGGGATTCAAAAACTAAAAAAAAAAAATTCATAAAAATAAAAAAGAAATAAAAAAATAATAAGAAATGACGTATTGACGTTCTATTTTTTTATCTAATAATAAGAATGGAAATGTGATTAAAGCTTCTCGAGGCAAGTATTCCTAACCTTTCTCCTAAAATACTGCAATTATTTATTCGCTCCTATTCTAAGTTCAGAATAGTTAACTGTTTTATATTTCGCTGCAATTCCTCTTATTATGCCAGTTCTTTTCATTATTGTTCCTATAATTCGATTGCTCACTTGAGCAAATACCCATTCTTTCGGGTTATTTGCGAACCCTGAGTTGGGATGTTTTGAATTCAAAATGATTTGATATCAAAATACTTTACGGGCTGGATGGTTATTGTGAGGGCCAGCGATGAACTATACCCTATGGGCCGGGGATGGACCGGACCCTTGGGCGATAATGCCTAGGTACCTAAATGGATCTATACAGTTGGGTATAGATCCGCACTGTATCCTGACTAATCAGCAGGGTATAGTGCATATGTTGGTTTCTAGTGTCCAGTCTAATTTATTGTTGATCGCCATTAACGGCACTCTCTCTCGAAAGTTTTATGATTCCAAAAACCGGACAAAACCCTGATTCAGGAGATGAATCTGGGAATCGCTTGTCATTTTTGGACTGATGATTAAAGGCTGGTAACAGCCAATGTTTACTCGTTTCACTCTCTCAATTAAATAGAATCGTTTAAAATGGTTTAAAGCTTTTGTCCGGAAATTTTCCTTCAATATTAATATTTGAAACTCAAATTATATACTTGTTGGGCATTTTTGGCTCACTCTTGCTTTGTAAATTCTTATTTCTTTCAAAAACAGATAAGGTTAAAAGTGAGTAGCTTTCGTAGACAGCAGAAGTTAGAGAGATCTCCACTGCGAAAGGACGAAGAAGTTAGAAAACAATAAGACAAGGCATTACCATAAAGGTATTTAAACTTGTATTGTAGTTGTTGTGAATTATAGAAGGTTAGATTTTTATTTCATACCATAACCTGTAAACGATCCGGATTCAAGGGGTTAATTTAATATTCTTTTATATTATGTAAAGATTATTTAGTAACACCAAATCTTGACCCCGGATTTGGGTTGTTACAAGTTGGTATCAGAGCTACAGGTTATTGGTCACTGAAATAAGAATAGGTGAGGGTAAGATAGGAATGATAGGTCGTAAAAGATAGGAAAGACCTAGGCATACTCAGGTTAAGTTGAGTTGAATGCGAATTAGGGTTAACAGATCCGATATGGAGTTGATAAGATTGTTGAGAAAGTGTAAGGCGAATATCGCAAAGCTATAGGTATACTGAGTTCTCAGATTCTATAGTAATGAGGAATCGACCAAATCGACGGAGACTGGGTATGTTACCCTACTTTCATGTGGTTTTAAGGAAAATGTGATTGAGTCTTGTGAGAACTTTGTGAGTTTCAGTACGATTTAACTTAGAATTAGGTAGTAGGACGAGCTCCACGCCGAAGGCAACCATTTGATGGAAGCTGATGAAGAACCAACGTTGCGGGTTTCGAAGGCACCGCCGTTGCGAAAAGATTCTTATCACTTATCGGGAGATGCGCAAGAAATGATATCTACCTTACTAGGTATAGGTAAGACTAGCAAGAAGAGGCGACCCTATCTATAGACAGAACATCGGATCGCATGTGCGGTCATAAGCATAACGTTAAGGACGACGACGAGAATGTCAAAGACAGTACTAAATATCTGCGTTGCGGTAGAATTGTGAATCAAATAATATACGACGAAAAATGAAGTTTCGTCGACTAATAAGTCCGAGCAGAATCCAAGGAAAATTGGAAGAAGTATCAAAGTGGAAAGACCCTTATATGGGCATTCTTTTAATTAGACGTTTCATTGATAAATCATAAAAAATAGCAAGTAACTTATATAGTAATGATGACCAAATATTTGAGTTTCAAAACTTTAAAATGAGATTTAGAAAAAGATTTTCTTAATTAGATTTCAGAAGATTTTTGGCATGAAATAAGCTTTACAATTTGGTTGTCGAATTACTATTTATGTTCTTGTTATTATAAACAGAAAATGACCTAAAAAGAAGATTGGAATTAGACTCAGTGTTGTTAGTTTGGAGGACCAAGCAGACGCATTGGCAGGAAGAAAGTTTGAAGTTTTTCCGTGAAAGACAAACATAAATTTTATTTAATGATAATATTAATGATTGAATCAACATGTTAAAATATTATTTACCCAATTCATGAAATTATTAAAAATTTAATGAAACTTGTAATTTGAACGGACAGAGGATGATTGAAGGAAATGGAAGAATCTCCTCGATGGTTGGAAAAGGATCGTATTTCTATCGACAAAATTGAGGCGTTGCGTGATCAACGGTGAAAGGCATATGTCATAGCCTCTTTGTTTATTCGAGGATTTAACTCAACTCAAATAAGAATATAACAAGTAAATAGTGGATCTACCGTCAAAGAGATCTCACAAAGTAACATCTGTCAAAGGATTCAGAAACAATGTTCATCTACAGACTTGACGAATTACTTCACTAGAAGAAGTTCAAGAAATTGATCAAGCCTCAGTGATATAAATCAAGATTGTGGATTTAATCAAGTGTCAGAGATCTTGTCAGGGTATCAGATAATTACAGGGATTTAATCTGAAGAAAATCAAGTTATCAAAGTCAAGACATGAAGAAACGTCACAAAAGTTAGTCACTCATGAACCAGACAGTACATCGAGTGTCAACATTGAAGTGGTGGAATTGATTCATAATTTTCAGTGATTTTCAGAAGATTTTCAGAAGAGTGGTTGTTGTTCAAGAGTAGTAGTAATTCTCTATAAATTAATTAAGTCATATAATTTAATTAAGAAAATAAATTATATCTGCAAAGATTAATTTATTGATTAATTGAATTAATTGATTAATTAATTCTGAATTAATATTATGAATTTTCAGAATTGATTTTGAATTTTTATTCAATATTAATTCAACATGACAATCAATTGAACTGGTATGACAATCAGATTGTCATACCGAAAGTCATACTAATTCAAATTGATTGTCATACCGAAAGTTCTACCAGCTATTGGATTGTCTTGCTAGTTCAATCAATTGTCATGCCGATTGTCTTGCTAGTTCAGGAGATAGTCATACTGATTGTCATGGTAGTACAACAGATTGTCTCACCGAAAGTTCTACCAGCTATGGGATTGTCATGCCAGTTCAAGTGGATTCTGTTGATTGAATTATAAAAGACAGAAGCAGCAGATTCATTCAATAATCTTCAACCAACCAAGAACACAGAAGAAGCCGCCCAAAAATATTTCATCTGCCACTGCAAATTTCAAGACCATTAATTTCTAGTTATTCAAGTTAAATCCAAACCACTAGAAATCATTCTCTTGTTCTTGTGTAACTATCTAGCGGATCAAAATCCATAAAACTTAATCTCAAATTGCTTTTAGCATTTGATCTTTTTATTGCAAAAATAGAAAAAGTTCATGTCAAATTTATTCTAGATTTGTGATAATTAATTTGAGATTAATCCCTTGTAAACGATACCGTTGTTGTAACACCTTCCAAGTTTAATAATAGTTTTATTTAACTTGAATTTTGTTTCACTTTTTTATTCTGCATTAAATTCGATTAAACGGTATAGTTTGTATTCAACCCCCCTTCTACAAACATATTGGGACCTAACAATTGGTATCAGAGCCTTCTGATTAACGAACAAATCAAGATCCTAGACTTCACAAAAAGTTGGAACCGTTAAAATTCCACTATTTGATAAAGAGAATTATATTATGTGGAAGAAGAAGATGCTCTTGTTTTTACAAGTTACAAATCCCAAATATCTGAACTTGTTAAAGAAGGGTCCAAAAATTCCGATGGTTATTGAACCAGAGGTTATAGTAGATGATGTTGTAATTACCAAAGCTAGAATCTATGCAAAAGATCCTCAGGATTTTACTCCTGCTGAACAGGAAGAAGCCTCCTTGGATGTCAGCCTTCAGTTAATTTTAGTTGATTCCCTCGATCCCTTGATGAACAGACATGTGATGAACTGTAAAAATTCCAAACACATCTGGAAAACTATTGAGGTGATTAACGAAGGCACAGAGGAAGTTAGGGAGAACAAGTTAGAGATCCTAACCTATGAATATGAACATTTTAAATCCAATCCAGGAGAAGGAATTAACTGAAGTGTTCGAGAGGTACAATGCATTGATCAATAACCTGAACATAAATGGAAAATATTATTCAATCAGGGAGATTAACAAAAAGTTCCTTTTAACACTGCCAACACATCTTGAACATAGAATCACTGCCATAAGAGAATCTAGAGATCTGAGTGAGATTTCTTTGGATAGACTCTATGGTGTGTTAAAAACCTATGAGTTGGAGCAGATTCAGCAGAAGGAAGTCTACGGGAAAGATAGAGTGGTCAGCACATCTACTGCTCTAGTAGCTGAAGGTCAACAACAACAACAACAATCTCAACAGTCAGAGAGAATGGTACAGTCTTCCAAGGCTGAGGAAAATGTGTTAGTAGCAGAATATGATCCTCCTACTACAAATCAATCCGGTGATGATTTTTACTCCTTGGAAGAGCTGGAGCAATTGGAAGATGAGTCAATGGCCCATATTGTCAAGAGATTCTCCAATGTCAGATTCAAGAGAAATCCCAAATTCAAGTACAAGTCCAACTACAACAGATTCCAGAAAGGTGGATCTTCATCCTCTAACACCAGCAGTGGTGAATACAAAACATGGATGGTTAATCAGAGCACCATTCGATACTTTAACTGCAATGAGTTGGGACACTTTGCCACAGAATGCAGGAAGCCAAAGCAAGTAAGGAAGAACTCTTATGATTCTAATCAGAAGAGTAACTCTAAAAGGGCTTATCTGGCAAAGGGAAGAAGCTGGGATGATACTGATAGTGAAGATGAAGAAGTTGGGAATCTTGCTCTTATAGCTATTGATGGAAATACTTCATCGTCAAGAAAAGAGGTAAAATTTACTGATGCTGAATTAGTTTATCATCTAGGAGGTTCCTTAGATTGTGCTCGTCGTGATAATGAACTGTTAAGTCAGCAGATCAAAGACCTTGAGAAAGAGGTCAATGAATTAAGACTTGTGCACATTAATCAAGACAAATTAAAATAACAAGTATCTTTTCTAGAGAATAGAGTTAACTGTTATAGACAACTCGAAACTATTTTCAAAGACAAGATCACCGGTCTTGAGACTAAGGTTAAAACTTACTTTAATTCTTGTTTGAAGGCTAACGAGTTCTACAGTAAGCAAGCTATTAATCAAACATCTGGAATAGGTTTTGATTACAATGCTGATATTGGAGAATTAGGCATAAACTCCCCTCCTCATGTTTGCGCTAAAGGTAGGGAAGTACCACATGTGCTTAAGGGTGTTGATAAACCCCTCTATAAAGGATCAATTACTGAACCATTTGATGAGACCTCCTTTATTATTCAAGAAGAAATATATGCTGAAGATCGTGCTAATGAGAAGGTTATTTCCAAGCCAAGTGTGTCTAAAGTTCCAGTCAAAGTTGTGAAAGTAACTGAGACTAACTCAGACACACATGAGTTGGATAACAAAAATGCCATGTCTACCATGCATAATTTTCCTGTTGTTAATCCCTCTCATAAAGTATGTGATGTTCCAAAATGTATGTCTTGTGCTTTTAATTTGATGTATGGTTATTTTAATGGTAAGCATGTTTCTAGTGATAAAACTACTCCTCGTCAGCATGTGAATAATAGGAAGCATGATAGGTCTAAGACTGCTAGTCCTTCTAAGGCTAGAAAGGAGACATTTGTGCCTAAGCCTAAACAGAAATTTGTTAAGGCTGTTTACAAGGTCAAATGTCCAGTCATTGAGAAAGTTGAGAACATTAAAGTTAAGAATGTTGTTTTGCCTGACAAAGGTCAATTCTACACGTATGCCAGGCCCAACCAAGTTTGGGTTCCGAAGAAGGTTTAATCCATTTGTATTGCAGGGCATTAAATAGGTGGAACCGGCAGTGTGGATTCTTGACAATGGATCGTCAAGACATATGACCGGAGATAGAGCCCTGCTATCAAATGTGGTTGAGAAAGCTGGCCCAGTGGTTACCTTTGGAGATAACAGCAAAGGTTTAACTGAGGGATATGGCTGTTTGCAAGCTGGTAATGTTATCATTGAACTTGTAAATATTTTCTGTATTTTTGCTATATTAATATAAGTTTTTATTTGTACTTTCTGTAATTGTAAATATTGTTTGAGGTAGTAGAGTTATTAGCAGTTAATAATTGTATGATATATGAAATTGAATGTTGATATCTCTTTGATAGATATTTGATATTTAATTTATTGATATTTTTTATTAATTATATTAAAATAATATGCAACATAATTATTGGTATCTAAAGTACTTGACAAGTATCGGTCAATGATATATTGTTAATATGTTGTTGCAGATAGTTGTGAGATTTTAAGTTCTAGTGAATTTATATAAGTTGTTATATCTGAAAGATTCACTATAATTTGAAATCAGCAGCATAGTCATTCTTATTAATATTATTTTTCAACAAACAATGTTGTTGATTATAATTTTATTAAGATAGATTATGGAGCTTTTGACATGAATGAGAATTACTTAGACTTTACCCTAAGTGATCAATGTTTTAACAAAAATTCATTCATATTGAAAGTCAAAATCTTTCTTTCTCTTCTTAATACTGCTAGGTCATCAGTCTGTGTCTTATCAAACCATTTATCTTTTTAGCAAAAAAACAGACTTGTGCACTCGAACAGTTTTAGGAGAAAATCAAACTTCTTTCAACATTAGTGATTTCTTATTTCATTTAAAATCTTTTGAAGTCACTATTGTACATCATCTCTCTCAAAAGATTAAATGTATAATTTTTATTCATTATAGATCTTAAGTACATTTTATCTCTATATTGCCATATGTTCTGTGATACAGGTTCAGCCTCCAATGGCCTTCTTTCATTGACAGTCATGAGGTTGAAAACCCACAATATCTATCCTAGACTGTAAAGACAAACATAGAAACAGAACCAACCAACACTCTCTTACCACTAAAATGTAGTATGAATGAGCGTGAGGGAGATAGTGCCTTAGTGCACCACATAAGGAAGGCTCTGAAGTCAACCCAACAGCTCTGTCTCCTACAAAGATGAGTAGTATTTAAACCGAGACAACTGCTAGCCCCCATACATCTTCTCAAAAAGATGTAATGGCTGAAAAAGGCACAAAAACAATTACTAGATTCATTCTCTCAACAAGGTGCGTCTATTGAAATTTGTCTGTCGGCCAAGGCATCCGATGTAGTGTCACCACCTCAAACATAAACAATTCTTGATGCACAAGGAAAGGTCACACACACAAAGGTTGAGTTGACGGAAACAAGAGTTTTCACCATTTTAAGGTCAGATTCGATTGTTCAAGGTTCTTTAATGGATCAATTGCCTTTACAGGTGTTAGGAGAGGATACTGATCCAATAGCCATATGTCAGTGGTCAGTGTTTACCTTCCCAGGCTTAAATCCCCTGGATGCATCTGTGGATAGTGGATCTGACGTAGGCGCAGATCGGCAACTTGTTGACAATGATTCAGATATTACCTGATGAGTCACAAGGAAATGTCTTCACAGACATTAGAAGGGAACCTTGATCTTTATGCTAAATTCTTTGGATCATTGTTTACCTTCCCAGAGTTCAAATCTGGAACCCTAAAAGGGAAACTAGCAACTTGTAGATTATGACTCAGATTCATCTGACGAGTTTAACAAGGATGGGGATTTGCGAACTCCCATTGCACCACTTATGACCTCCTTAAGGACGGATAAGGTGATTTTCCTTGCAGGTACAGCTGAATTTTAGAGCTATGAGAGGAGTGATACACTTGTGAGAATGAGTGTAAACATGAGTAGAGAGAAGAGTGAAACACATGTGAGGTACACTAAACAGAATCACACACTCACAGTGAGGAGGAAAGAGAAACTACTTGTTATTTCTTTTCCAACCAAGTGAAACATGAGAACTTCTTCAGACAACGGCATACATTTCTTCTCTAAGGGGGAGATAAAAGCTTAAGTAATAGTTTGGAGGATTCCTCAACTAAGGGGGAGAAATAACAGGGAGGAAAGAAAAAGAAAAAGGTAAAGCATATGTACACTACACCACACCATTGTTGTTTGTAACTACGGATCCTATTGTACGGGAGAGGTGGTAAACACAAGGTGATCTCCTTTAAGCAGTTGATTCTCATAGGGGGAGAAGCAAGAGAGATATGCGCTTCTCATCAGGAAATGTGGTTGTACAAAAGAAGATGAAACTACTTGAAGATATGTTCAGTCTAGAGGAACATCTATTTGGAATTTGAAAAATGTAAAATGTTATCCAGAACTTTTATGCTATTTACTTTGCATTTTTGTTTACATTTTTTTCTTATTTGTTAGTTGAGTTATCCTCTAGGTATTTGTTATTATTGTCTAACAAACAAATAGGGGGAGATTGAAAGGCATATGTCATAGCCTATTTGTTTATTCAAGGATTTAACTCAACTCAAATAAGAATGTAACAAGTAAATAGTGGATCTACCGTCAAAGAGATCTCACAAAGTAACATCTGTCAAAGGATTCATAAACAATGTTCATCTACATACTTGAGGAATTACTTCACTGGAAGAAGTTCAAAAATTGATCAAGCCTCAGTGATATAAATCAAGATTGTGGATTTAATCAAGTGTCAGAGATCTTGTCAGGGTATCAGATAATTACAGGGATTTAATCTGAAAAAAATCAAGTTATCAAAGTCAAGACATGAAGAAACGTCATGAAAGTTAGTCACTCATGAACTAGACAGTACATCGAGTGTCAACATTGAAGTGGTGGAATTGATTCATAATTTTCAGTGATTTTCAGAAGATTTTCAGAAGAGTGGTTGTTGTTCAAGAGTAGTATTAATTCTCTATTAATTAATTAAGTCATATAATTTAATTAAGAAAATAAATTATATCTGCAAAGATTAATTTATTGATTAATTGAATTAATTGATTAATTACTTCTGAATTAATATTATGAATTTTCAGAATTGATTTTGAATTTATATTCAATATTAATTCAGCATGACAATCAATTGAACTGGTATGACAATCAGTTTGTCATACCGAAAGTCATACTAATTCAAATTGATTGTCATACCGAAAGTTCTACCAGCTATTGGATTGTCTTGCCAGTTCAATCAATTGTCATGTCGATTGTCTTGCTAGTTCAGGAGATAGTCATACTGATTGTCATGGTAGTACAACAGATTGTCTCACCGAAAGTTCTACCAGCTATGGGATTGTCATGCCAGTTCAAGTGGATTCTGTTGATTGAATTATAAAAGACAGAAGCAGCAGATTCATTCAATAATCTTCAACCAACCAAGAACACAGAAGCAGCCGCCCAAAAATATTTCATCTGCAACTGCAAATTTCAAGACCATTAATTTCTAGTTATTCAAGTTAAATCCAAACCACTAGAAGTCATTCTCTTGTTCTTGTGTAACTATCTATCGGATCAAAATCCCTAGAACTTAATCTCAAATTGCTTTTAGCATTTGATCTTTTTATTGCAAAAATAGAAAAAGTTCATGTCAAATTTATTCTAGATTTGTGATAATTAATTTGAGATTAATCCCTTGTAAATGATACCGTTGTTGTAACATCTTTCAAGTTTGATAATAGTTTTATTTAACTTGAATTTCGTTTCACTTTTTATTCCGCATTAAATTCGATTAAACGGTATAGTTTGTATTCAACCCCCCCTTCTACAAACATATTGGGACCTAACAAACGGTTATTTTACGCGACATAGATGAGATTTGAAGCAGTGATTATAAATTTTGTAAAGACGCGATATGATTGAATAATTAAAGCTTTGAATATGGAGGCATTTCCAGACGACATTCCGAAGTTATAATGTGACCTAAATGGTGAATCTATCATCCGAATGGTTCCGGAAGGCATACGTAAATGAAGCGTGGAAGGTGATTAGCACTAACATTCTTTCCTCTAATACGACAACATATGTTTTTCTTGATCCGTGAATACGTATGAGCTCTTCTGTTGATAAATTATATGAGGCGAAAATGAAAGAAAATTTATTGTATTCCTTCTGAATTGTTTCTCTTCTCAAATTCTTGATTCCTGACTGAGACAAACAGTGTTGTAATATGACGCTTTGTCGAAATGACGAAGAGTCGGGTGGGACGCCACCTAATCATGTGTTGTATGCCATATAGTATGAAAGACTGGCCATCTTGAGTACGAATATGGTTGTCTCTTTCTTCACTCAATTTTTCTTCTTCCTTTAATTTACTGATTTACCGATTCTCCCAATCGTTTGTTGCATTGTTATTCCTTATCCTTCTTTTCATTCAAAATCCTATTCACACACTCTCCTCTTGCATCGAGTTTGTTCTCTGATGATTACAAAAGAAATAGAATATTCCCATGCGACAGGTAGAATTACGTGTCGAAAGAGGATATGATTGCAAACCGAGCAAGGAAGAATGGACACACCGACAACACGGTCGTGGCAAAGACATCAAATCTGACAGTTGTTCGTGTTATGAGGATCTCATCAGTATGGTAGATTTCATTAACGCAATGCACTTCAAATCAGAGGATTTCGACGAGAAATCAATCGTTAATGAACTGTAAGAAATAAATTAATTATAAAATAAGGAAATAAAGCTGTGTGTGTTAGACAAAGTGAACGAGTGTCGAGACGACCATCGAAGATCAAGGGAATTATGCACAATAACTCAGATAGGCAACTAATACGTGAAGCATCCCTTCGTCGCGGGGAGATATTTGTCGTGAAGATTCAAGATAGAAGAAATCTTAAATGTAATCGAACTTCGAACGTGTTCTTCAAGAAATTGTGAAGTTCTCTAACTTAAGTAAATAAGCTATGGTGGATTTAATACTCATAACCAGACCAGTGACGAAAGTTCAATACGGAAACATAAGTGGAGATGAAGAAATGGTGATTCAACTTTGGAGTCTTTTAAGAAATAACAAGATAACGATTAAGTTTCCATCATATTATGACAATAATAATGAAAACCGTGCGTGGTTATTAAAAGATAAACAGATTGATTAATAAAATTGAATGTGTATTGTCCAAAATAGATGATTGTTGTGATTGGTTGGCGGATGCGGCATAATTCTTAAAAGTAACTGTACCTAATTGGTAATGACAATAAATAAGCTAAAATAATCGCGAAGTAAAATCCTTGAAAAACAACAAGATAAATTTTAAAGTTCACTAATAATATTTTGTAATATCCTGAAAGAACTGAAAAGGGTATGGTTATATTAATCATTATTGATGTAAGACACAATTATAATTAAAAATATATATGTTATGTCAATTAATAATACATATGCTGATCAAAACGATATAATCTAAATTGTGTTGAATGGATGGATTTGGTTGAGGGAAGTGGACGGATATGATTGTGGATGATTTGGTTGATTAATGGTGTTGGCTTGAGTCCGAATGGTAGTCGATGATATAGGGGAAGTGCTGCCAAAATTTTGAGAAATTACCCTACATTCAAGAATAAAGAAGTATATTGTCATTTTCATCAGTACTCCAAATGATTGCGATCTCGGTTCTTGAGAAAGAATGTTATGACCAAACTGACTTTATATAATTGGTCTTTGATTCCAGTTAGCTAGTCAGCACTTGGTTTAATTGATCAGTTAAAAGAGTTAATTGATCAACTTTACCAACTAATGATTAGTTAAATGGAGATCGATTTCAATTAGATCGAGTCAAGCTCTAACATGATTTCCAGATCCGAAATCAAAGCGATTAGGAATTTGGAGGAAGTGATGACATTAGCAGAAATCAAAAGCTTAGTACAATTAGCGAAATGTTACTGCAAACATGTGCGAGGATTTATCCAGAAAAATATTTTCAAGAACTGAAGGTTCAAGATAAAGAAAAGAGATTTTATAATTTGTAATCACGTTCCAAGAAGGACTTGGATGTATACCCATATCGAATGACGAGTTCATGGAAGCTACTGTAAATTAGTGAAGAGAACATTTGCAAGAACGGAAGATCCAAGATAGAGTAAAGAAATATTACCTTCTATAATAATACTCCATGAAGAACGTAAATATGCATCTTTATCGAATTATGATTGAATAGAAGTTGCTGTGAAGTACTGGGAAACTCCCAAATACAATTATCCGATGTAAGACAGAGACTGGCGAAATCTGCATGAGAACTCGAGAAAAAGAAATGTTGATCAGTTGGAGAAAGCCAACTATGCGATCAGTGAGTAAACGAGGTTAAGAAAATCGCTATCGATGAATTTTAATAATTTTGTTAATAAGAATTTAAATATTATAAATAATAGTCTACATTCTAGCGTTAACTTCAGAAATGACTTATCTAATAATGAACATATTAATATTATCAAGAAAATGAAATTTCTTATGTTTAAAAGGAATAATGAATAATGAGAATGGAGAAATAATGAAGAAAACAAGTGGAATCAAAAGGATGATAAGGAAATTTTATAAAATAATCCAGGATATATGCAAGTTGTGAACGTTGGTTGTGCCAGAGCTGTTAGAAGAATGAGGTGAAACGCCGATAGTTGGAGATAGGAATTTGTTCCAAAAATGCATGTCAACAGGAAAGATTACACAAAGGTATTAATGGCGAACGATTGGAGAAGCGTGTTGCAATGAATCTCAAGATGGAATTCTTTAGAACTAAAATGAAGTCCCGGAGGTTCGAATGAATGCTTTACCAAGATTACCTCAGGGAATGAGGTAAGAATTTCTTGTCAGATTCTACACGGAGTGAAGCTGGTGTCAAAAACCCTATATCGTATAACTCAATAGGGATGAAATAATGAGTGAAGGAAAACTTCAAACTGTGGAATAAAAGAATAATGAAATGAAGAGTGTTTTGCGCTGTACAAAAAGGGGATCATGAGAAAAAGAAGAATGGAGGTATGAAATTATGCATCGACCATCAGAAATTGTAAACTTGAGATCACCCTAAAGGCTGTGTTTAGAGTAAGGTATGGGTAGCATGAATTCCAATGATATGATGTACCCGTCATTTCCGAGGGTTAAATGAACATAATGTACCAAGAGTATTTGGAAAACCCGAGTATCGACATCAGACTAGGAATGATCTAGTGATTAGACATCGAGATCAACGAAGTTCAATCGAAGGACATGAAGGATAGGATTGTATCCAGAATAGAATAGTGGTTTGACGATAAAGCCAAACGTTCAAGGCAATTCGAAAGCCAGCCGATAATAGTGATTAAAGCTTCTCGAGGCAAGTATTCATAACCTTTCTCCTAAAATACTGCAATTATTTATTCGCTCATATTCTAAGTTTAGAATAGTTAACTGTTTTATATTTCGCTGCAATTACTCTTATTATGCCAGTTCTTTTCATTATTGTTCCTATAATTCGATTGCTCTCTTGAGCAAAAACCCATTATTTCGGGTTATTTGCGAACCCTGAGTTGGGATGTTTTGAATTCAAAATGATTTTATATCAAAATACTCTACGGGCTGGATGGTTATTGTGAGGGCCAGTGATAAGTTGTACCCTATGGGTCGGGGATGGACCGGACCCTTGGGCGATAATGCCTAGGTACCTGAACGGATCTATACAGTTGGGTATAGATCCGCACTGTATCTTGACCGATCAGCAGGGTATAGTGCATATGTTGGTTTCTAGTGTCCAGTCTAATTTATTGTTGATCGCCATTAACGGCACTCTCTCTCGAAAGTTTTATGATTCTAAAAACCGGACAAAACCCTGATTCGGGAGATGAATCTGGGAATCGCTTGTCATTTTTGGACTGATGATTAAAGGTTGGTAACAACCAATGTTTACTCGTTCAACTCTCTCAATTAAATAGAATTGTTTAAAATGTTTTAAAGCTTTTGTCCGGAAATTTTCCTTCAATATTAATATTTGAAACTCAAATTATATATTTGCTGGGCATTTTTGGCTCACTCTTACTTTGTAAATTCTTATTTCTTTCAGAAATAGAGAAGGTTAAAAGTGAGTAGCTTTCGTAGACAGCAGAAGTTAGAGAGATCTCCACCGCGAAAGGACGAAAAAGTTAGAAAATAATAAGACAAGGGCATTAGCATAAAGGTATTTAAACTTGTATTGTAGTTGTTATGAATTGTAGAAGGTTAGATTCTTGTTTCATACCATAACCTGTAAACGATCCGGATTCAAGGGGTTAATTTAATATTATTTTATGTTATGTAAAGATTATTTAGTAACACCAAATCTTGACCCCAGATTTGGGTTGTTACAAGTGTAAAAATGGGCCCTATAAGGTTAAAAATAATAAAACTATAAAAATGTTTTTGTGTTTGAGAGATCCAAGCAGGTTAGGTGTTTAATGTTTTTTTCACTTTTCTAGGTCTAGAAAACATCAAAATGTTGTTTTACACACTTTTCATATCTGTAGTTATAATTTGGAAAACACGGGAAAATAGTATTTTCTATTTTTCCAGTTTTTTATTTTGAAAATTTTGTATTTGAACATGTTTTTAGTTTTTCCAATTTTCTGGAAAACAGTTGAAGTAAACAGGCCCTGAGTGTCTTCTTGAATGACTAGATTCACTCTACCAATCATTACATCCAATTCAGATGCTCTTAAAGTTTGAAGATATGGAAGAGTCACTTGGAGACACTGTCCACACCACCATCATTGATGTTCATGGCAATCCTTTTCTATAGAAAATTATCAACTTCCACCACCACAACCCTTATGAAATTTATGTTTTTACTCAAAGCTTTCTTGTAGGCCATATAGTTGTTTTGAAGAGACACTCTCAGTGCTGCAAGAAGGTCATTAAATTTTTGATCTTGATTGGGTCCTTCTACAGCCCTTTGAAGTCTGTACTTTCCAACATCAATTTGAGCACTTGAGTTGTGACCAGCCTGAGTAGGCTCTTTAGGTTTTTCCATAGCATCCCTAGATTGCTGAATCTTAGCCTCAATCTCCCCCTTAGTCTTGATGACAGGCATGAGGTGGGGAGTTGGAATTTCTGGCCTAACTTGTTCAGGTAAGGAGAGCAGTGGTATGTTGAGTTTCCCCATAATGGCCCCCAAAGCAACATAATTCTGCATTTGAAGATGCTTGTGAGAGTCCTCTAGGGTCTGGATGTCTGATTGTTGACTCTTGACTAGAGAAGTTAAGGCTTGGACTTGTGTATTGAGAGAAGCATTAGAGGTCTGCAAGTCTGAGACTTGTTGTTGGAGTGATTGGATTTTCTCTTGGAACAAAAATAAGCTCAATTGTTCCATTTGTAGCATGTTCTCTAATAAAATGGTACCTTACATCAATGTGCTTTGTTCTTGAATGATTAACTGGATTAGCCACTATAGATATAGCACTAGTATTGTCACACATAGTTGGAATTTTATGTAACACTAGGCCATAGTCCATTAGCTGATTCAAATCCAAAGCACTTGAGCACAACAACTTCCTGCTACTATGTATTCAGCCTCTGGTGTAGAAGTTGACACAGATTATTGTTTCTTGCTATACCAGGATACAAGTCTTTGTCCAAGAAACTGACAGCTTCCACTAGTGCTCTTTTTGTCAACCCTGCATCCAGCAAAATCTACATCTGTGTAGCCAACAGTTTCAAAACCAGTTCCCTTAGGATACCATAATCCCAAGTTTGGAGTCCCCTTTAAGTATCTGAAAATCCTCTTTACAGCCATCAAATGTGATTCTTTTGGATTGGCTTGAAATCTTACACGCAGAAATGTAACAAACATGATGTCCGATCTACTTGCAGTTAAGTAAAGCAATGATCCAATCATCCCTCTATAGCTTGAAATATCTACACTTTGCCCTTTTTATCTTCATCCAACTTTGTTGCTATAGACATAGGTGTAGATGCAGATGAAACATCAACTATACCAGACTTCTTCAATAAATCCTTGACATACTTGGCTGATGAAGATTCCATCACTTCTTTGACTGACTTGTAGTCCAAGAAAGTAACTTAATTCCCCATCATACTCATTTTATATTCACTCTGCATAAGCTTGGAGAATCTTTGGCAAAGCTTTTCATTTGTAGAGCCAAAGATGATATCATCCACATAAATCTGAACTAGGATCATATCATTACCATGCTTTTTGTAAAAGAGAGTCTTGTCTATAGTACCTCTAGTAAAACCATGTTTAAGCAGGAATTCTGACAATGTATCATATCAAGCTCTAGGTGTCTGCTTTAGTCTATATAGAGACTTGAGTAACTTGTACACAAAATCTGGAAATTCTGGATCTTCAAAGCCAGGTTGTTGTTGCACATGAACTTCTTCTTCTAACTCATCATTTAGGAAGGCACTCTTGACATCCATTTGATACACTTTAAAATTTGAATGTGCATCAAATGCTAGAAAAATCCTTATTGCTTCAAGTCTTGTAACTGGAGCAAAAGTTTCATCAAAATCAATTCCTTCTTCCTATAAGTAGCCTTTAGCAACCAGTCTTGACTTGTTTCTGGTAACTATACCATTTTCATCTATCTTGTTCCTGAACTCCCATTTTGTTCCAATTATACTTCTGTTCTTTGGTGTAGGAACTAACTCCCAAACTTTGTTTCTTTTAAACTGATTCAGCTCTTCCTTCATGGTAGATATCCAATCAGGATCCATTAGAGCTTCTTCAGTTTTCTTAGGCTCTACTTGAGACAGAAAGCATGCATGTAGGCACTCATTAGCAGTTGCACTTCTAGTTCTCACACCAGCAGTAGGATCACCAATAATTGCTTCTCTAGTGTGACTTCTATCCCACTTCCTTGTGTTAGTCTGTTGACTTATGCCTTCATTATTTTCTTCATCATTGGTATGACTTGTAGATCCTTCTTATCTTTCTTCCCCTGAGTTTGTGATATCAAATTCAGGTGTTTGAGATGAGCTTCCATTCCCATGATTTTCCTGTTCAGTAGTCTCTTCATTCAACATCTGTTGTGCAGTAGCTTCATCTTCTTCATCAGAATCACTATTAATGTTGAGGTTTTCAAATACAAGGGCTTCAGCTTCATTTTCATCAAGCCATTCCAAGCCTATACACTTATCATCATCAAAAGTCACATATGTGCTTTCATAATCTTCTTTTGACCAATCACATAGACCTTGTAGGCAGTTATCTCCAATGAATATCCCAGAAAAATTGCTTCAAAAACTTTTGAGTCAAATTTTCCCACATATTCAGAGTTGTCTTTTAAAATGTAACACTTGCTTCCAAACACATGAAGATGCTTTACAGTAGGCTTTCTCTTGGACATGATTGAGTAAGGTGATTTGCCATGGGCCTTGTTAATAAGATATCTGTTTTGAGTATAGCATGCAGTGTTAACAGCTTCCTCCCAGAAACTTGTTGGTAACTTGGCATCTTGCAGCATTGTTCTAGCAGTTTCAACTAATGTTCTGTTCTTTCTTTCAACTACTCCATTTTGTTGAGGTGTTCTAGCAGCTGAGAATTCTTGAACAATATCTTTGCTTTTGCAGAATTCACTCAATGTTGCATTCCTGAATTCTGTTCCATTATCACTTCTCAATCTTTTTACATAATTATGATCTTCAGCCTGTGGAGTCTCATCTTTAGAGTGCATGAATTCTACCCAAGTGTATCTTGAGAAATCATCCACCATCACAAGTGCATATTTTTTTCTTGAAATTGATAAGACATTTACTGGCCCAAACAAGTCCATATGAATAAGCTGCAATGGTGCACTTATAGAATTCACAGTTTTTGACTTGTGACTTGATCTTTTCATTTTTTCTTTTTGACAAGCTTCACAAACTTCAACTTGAAGAAACTCCAAATTAGGCATGTCTCTTACTAACTCCTTTTGACCAATGTGTTGATTGCCTTGAAATTCAAGTGAGACAACTTTTTATGCCATAGCTTACTTTGTTCTTCTGATGCTTTGGTGTAGAAGCAACAAATACCATCCTTGTTTGTTGAGTCCAAGTCTGCAACAAACAAGCTTCCTTTTCTTTCTCCTTTCAGAAAAACTTCACCAGTTTTCTTGTTGATAAAAGTGCATTCTTCTTTGTTGAACAAAACTTCAAAACCTTTGTCTGTAAATTGGCTAGCACTAAGAAGATTCAATTCAAGACCAGCTACCAGTGCTACATCATCAATGATAACATTTCCAGAAATAATCTTGCCATATCTCATTGTGAATCCTTTGTTGTTGTCTCCAAAGCTCACCAAAGGGTCAGCTTCTCCTTAAATTATGATAGCAAGGCCTTATCATCTGTTATATGTCTGGAACACCCATTGTCTATGATCCCTATGACCTTATTCATTTTGTCCTGAAAACTATGAGTTTTAAGTGTGTTTAGTAACCCAAACAACAGAAGTAGAATGAGTTATTTCAGATAAAATAAAATTCAATGACTGTTGTGCATTTTCCCTATCTGCTGTAGACCCAATTTTTGTTTCTTTAAGGTCTACTCTCAGCTTGTGGCAACTTTTCATTACTTTCAAGTTGCAGGGGATGCAATCAAACTTGTCACAGAATGAGTAGGGATCATTTGCATCTGCCTCATTGTATTTGCAGGCTCCTTCAAGTGGCTTGCTAATAACCTTTTACAAAAGTGAGTTAGATGATTCATAGAGCCACATTTCTCATATTTCTTTCTTGGAGCATCTGCAACATAAGCAAAATTGTTGCTTTTATTTATCCCAATTTTTCCATTTCTATTTTTCTTCTTCTTTCTTGCATCTTCAGTTTTTGTTTCCTTGACATGTGTCTTAGAGACTTGGTTGTTTATGTGCTTCTCTTCAGCTTTGAAAGATTGAGTTGCTTCTGTATTTTTCTTCTCATAATCATCATCAGTAATTTCTTGCTTGATAATCAATTCTTCTTCACTGAAGTTAACTTCACATGCCTTGAACATAGGTGAAACAACCTTTTCAGCATTGATGGAACATTTTCATTTTATGTTGTTTTTCCTTTATAACCTATATCTTTCTTTTTGTTGTTCAAGGCATCATAATCAAGACCTATAGCAATATTTGTACATGGCTTGTTTTTCTCATGATATTGTCCAACCAACTCAGATGCATTCTTGAAGGACTTCAACTTCACTTCATTCTTTTCCAGCTTCTCCCTTAGCACTACTTCAATTTCACTTGCACACTTGACCTTGTTCTTCAGATATGCATTTTCTTGTCTTACAGCTTCAAGCTCTACCAACAACAGTTCAGCTTCTTGTTTCTCATTTTCAAGCTTCTAGTTTATCTTTGTTAGTCTGCTAACTTCTTCATTAGCAGCAACCACACTTGTATGAATATGAAACATTTATGTGCTCATTTTTTCTACAGTTTCCTTATATTGACTAACATTTAAATCAATGGTAGTGAGAGTTGGTACCTATGATTTTGATGAGGATGATTCTCCTTGCTCCAAGGCCATTAGTGCATAATTTCCAACTTCCTCATCTTCATCATTATCAGAATCATCCCAACTTTTTCCCTCTGCAATATAAGCTTTGCTCTGATATTTTTTCAGAAGAGCTTCATACTTTGCTTTCAGTTCAAGGCTCATTTTTTCTACAGTTTTCTTATATTGACTCACATTTAAATCAATGGTAGTGAGAGTTGGTACCTGTGATTTTAATGAGGATGATTCTTCTTGCTCCAAGGCCATTAGTGCATAATTTCCAACTTCCTCATCTTCATCATTATCAGAATCATCCCAACTTTTTCCCTCTGCAATATAAGCTTTGCTCTGATATTTTTTCAGAAGAGCTTCATACTTTGCTTTCAGTTCAAGATAAGCTTTGTCTTTCTTTGCTTTCTTGGGTTTCCTGCATTCTGTAGAAAAATGGCCTAGTTCATCACAATTGAAGCACCTTATCTTTGATCTGTCAACAGATCCAGTTTTGGAACCATTTTTGCTATCAGATGTGTACTTCCCTTTTCCTTTCCAACTGTTGTCTTTGTTGAATGATTGTCCTTTACCCTTGAATAATCTTGGCTTCTTTACTCTAATGTTAGAGAACTTCCTTGCCAGATAGGCTATTGACTGATCAAGCTCATCAAGTTCATCTAAGGTGTAGAACTCATCTTCTTCCAATTTCAGAATGACTTGTTCCTGTGAATTATTGTTTCTTTGCTCACTTGCTGAAGCAACTGGAGTCTGGAATCTTGGCTCATCATTAGAGGTCTGGCTTTCATTGACAATTAGAGCACTTGAACCATCCACAATATGCCCTTGACCAGTTCTTAATGATTTCCTTTGAATCATCTCTAATTCATATGTTTTTAGAATTCCATATAGGACTTCCAGTGTTATTCTGCTCAAGTCTCTCCCTTCTCTGATTGCTGAAATTTTTTGTTCCAAATGATCAGGGAGTGTAAGCAAAAATTTCAAGTTCACTTCTTCAGCTTCATAGTATTTGTCATGGAGTTGCAAGTCATTTATCATCTTATTAAACCTTTCAAACACATCAGTGATACTTTCTTTTGGCTTAGCCATGAAACTCTCATACTGTGAAATCAGTATCCTTCTTTGATTAGATCTAACTTCCTCAGTTTTTTCATAGAGTATTTTAATCTTTTCCCATATCTGTTTAGCAGTGTCACAGTTGACAATGTTGTTGTACTTTACATTGTCAAGTGACTCTATCAATATCAGTTGTAAGCCACTATCCTGGGAAACTTTCTCTTTCTCAGGCCCAGTGTACTCAGAAGGATCTTTTGGAGCATAATGAGCTGGAATGACCATATCACCATATGTAGATTCCTCGACTCTAACCATAGGAGTGAAGGGCCCATTTTTGAGAATCTAAATGTATAGTGGATTGGCCATCCTGATAAACAACAACATTTTCTTTTTCCGAAGAGTGTAGTTAGCTTTGTCAAAAGTAGGAATTTTGATGCTACTGATTTTCTGTGTATTCATTCTTCCAATATCTTGAATTTGTTTACTTTCAGATATTGCTCTGATACCACTTATTAGGTAATGAATTACACACAGAGGGGAGGTGAATGTGTTTTTGTGTTTTTATGCTTTTCTTGAAGTATTTATGGTTTGAACAAAATAAATATAAATCTTGCAGTGATATGTGTTAATACTGAAATTAAACAAGCAATAATAGTGAACACAGATCTTTCAAAAGTCACTTAATTTTATATTAAAATTAAGAATTATTTTGCTACAAAATTTCTAGGCTCTTTGTTGATAAAGAGCTTAGTTTCTTCCTTTAGAGAAATACAAGATTTTCTTATCTAAAAATTGTTACATCTACAAAGGACCAGTGTTAACTTTATATGATAGTTAACTACTGGTTTACACAGTGTATAATAAAAGATGCTATTCACTTTAGTAAACTGTCACTAATCATTCCATTTAAGGAAAAGTATATCTTCTATTTCTGGCTTAACATATCTTTGCATACTGTGTTAACTTTGATCTTCCTTTGTCAGTTAATCTTCACCTTTGATCTTGCACACTCTTCAAACGGTTTTTTGTAGACTTGTCAATCCAACTGGTTGGATTGTTTGTTGATTGTTAATCTTGGATATTGAACTGGTCTGCAATTTGTACTTTGAGATTTTACCTCGAGATCTCCAGCTAGGCATATAGAGAATTTGACATCTCGATAAGTATATTGGCTTATCGAGATCTCTAATCACTCTATTGTTAATTTGACTTGTAGAGGTTTCTGAGTTCTCTATAAGAGAATTTGGCTTGTCGAGATCTCCCCACTTTATGTCTTCAATTTGGCTTATCGATATCTCTGAGTTCTCTAGTGATATTTGACTTATCAATATCTCAGAGTTCTCTAGTAAAATTTAACTTGTCGATAACTCAGAGTTCTTTAGTGAATTTTGACTTGTCGATAACTTTGAGTTCTCTAGTGAAAAAATGACTTGTCGATATCTCCAATCTTCATGTCTTCAATTTGGCTTGTCGATAGCTTTGAGTTCTCTAATAGCTTTCCTGAGTTCACTATAAGTCATTCTGGAGTTCTCGAATTACTTCTCTATAACACTAAATATGTGACGTGTAGAGAACTTGACTTAAAACATTTTTCTCAAAACAGATTTATTCAACTTCAAACTTCTTCATAATTCTTCTGAGGCATGATCTTCTTGATCTTCTTCCGGATAAAATTCTTAGACTTGATACTGTTTAAAGAAAAATATTCCAGTCTGCTCTTTTGACATTTTTACAGACTTTAAATGTTACAAATACAAAATACAAAATACAAACTAAGATTATAATACAACTTACTTAGGATTGTCAATTTGACTAAGTCTTGTTATTGTACAGGCATGTCTTGCACAACATATTGTAATTTAAACACATGATTGATTTAATTGGGTCGAGTATATTTTTTTCATTAGCTATTTAGTTGGTTAGTTTATGAATTTATTTATTTTAAAACATAATTATTCTTAATTATAGCTATTATAATATACTAAAAGATCTGTTCGACTATATTTATCCAGACATACATATTGTTTTAACAAATATTATTAATAAAATATTAAAGTAAGAATAATAAAAAAAATATTATTTAAAATAACTGCGCATCACACGGGTTTTAAGCTAATTTATTGTAAAATTGAATCAAAATAATCATCAATTATTTTAAATTAATTTGTTAAAGTCGAAAAGTAAAATTAGTCAAAATTGAAAAATGATAACACCAAATGATAGAGCTTGTTGAGGATTTTAACATGATTACTAAAATTTGTTATTTGAATCAAGGAATTATGATAAAATCTCGCTTTGATTTTCCGTAATCTAAAAAAAACTCAAATAGAGAGAATCAAAATGAGATTTTATCATGATTCTGTGAGTCGAATAGAAAATTTCAAGTCGAATAGAGAATTTAGTACCATATTAAACTTCAAAACAAATTCTACCATCTTATGTTATAAATTTTTAATTTTGGATAATTTCAATTTTTGATTTTAACGAAATTATTAAATTAAATTAATTAATAATTATTTTTGTTCAAAATTATAATAAATCGTCTATTTAAGATTTTCGAACACAGTCACTTACGTAGTAATTAACTCAAATATTATATTAATAAAAAAGTTACTTATAGTATTCGGATTTAATTTGTGTACTTGCGAATGAAAAATAATATAGAGGGGACAATTTACGTGGGCTGCTAGAAACAAAATCATGTGATCACATAGTTTCTCGTGATTTGGAACTTTGACATGTACTTAGATTAGGGATCTAGTTTAGACTTTTCTATCTGCATTTTATTATCAACCTACAAATGTCTAGTAACGTTGGAAAAATTGCCGATCCTAGAAGCATTTCAATTTTTCCTATTTTTTTAATAATATTTTTTACCAATCACTCCACACCACATTTTTATGTCCCGAAAAGTAAAATTTATATCGGATAAATGGCCCAAGTAAAAATATATAGTATATTTAAATGATATATTAAGTAACTTAAATAATTACAAATATATCTTTCATGTAATAACGTGAAAAAAAACTTGGTACAATTAGGTATATGAAGCTGAATTTATATAATTGTAACCTTTTTTTCCATCTTAATGATAAGAAATTAAGAGGACTTTGTAAGACACTATTGACCTATGAACCGCGGTGGTGGTGGAGGGCATAGTGTGGGACCCATATCCCTTGCGAGAAAACCTTTGTTAGTGCGTAGGGTAGCAGCGACCTATATCGTTTCGTGACCACCACCATGAATCGCACTGTGCATATTTATGCCCATATGCGTCCAAATTTTTTACGTTCCACCCCACCCATTCCTTCGGCTCGGCTTCTTGTTTTCTTTTTTTTTTTGTTTTTTTGTCAATTGCTAAATTCATTTAGTTACTTTATTTTTTATCTAATTTTTTATTAGTTTACTTTGTAGGTCATAAAAATCGAATAAAGTAGCTCAGAAAAAAAAAGTGGTTTGCTTTTCTTTTTTTTTATTCCACGGGAAATTTAAATTGAATTAAAGTCCCTGAGCTCTCTTTCTTTTAACCAACCTTATTGTTATGCTATCCTGAAGTAATTTCTTGATTTTTTTTTACATATACAATGTATACTTAGTCCCTAATATAATATATTATAAAATAATTATAAAACCAGCACAGTTGCATATATATAATAGTTATGAATTTATTATATGTTCATCTTAGGTTCTCGATTCGAATACGACTCATTTCACCATTTCGATAATTTATTACAATGTTATAAGTCAGATTATTAAGAAAAGCATCAAAACATGCAAGGATGCCATATTAGCCAAAAAAGAGAGCATCAAAGCATATTCTTGTTGGAAAGTAATAACTTGACATTTTATTATAAATAAACCAAATAATTAGCCATGAACCACACCCTGTTAATTAAAAGCATTTGACGATTTAATATGTAAAGCAGAAAATTAAGTCTGGCAGTTAAAAGTCTGGAATATTGTTCGCTTTTTGTGGGTTCATAGAATTTTTATCTTCGTACTTTTTTTCCTCCAAAAGAAAAGGAAGACAAAGGACTTTATGCTCCGCTTTAAAATATTTTAAAATTTTAAATTGTCATAGTGCTATTTGATATTTTATTATTAATGAATTGAAGCCCTCCTACATGAATATGAATCATTCGAACATATTTTTGAGATTCGAAATATGTAGTATTGCTCATAAAATTATTTCACATTTTCAAGTCTTCTTGTGTAACGGGAGTAAAAGAAATCAATCACTAATTACAATTATAAATTTTAAGTATTTTAAAAAATTTAAATTAGGTCATTTTGAACATATTTATAGTGAAAGCTAGATTATTTAAATATCCATTTATGTAATTAATGTGCTTAATTTATTTGCTTGCTTTTTAGTGTCAGTAATTAATTGCTTGCTTTGGACATATGAAGAAACTAGCTACAAATAATAAAGCTGCAACAAATACATATAAAATTTTGTGAAGTTCATTAAAAATATAATTAGATGTGAGATGATATAGAGTATTAATTAGTTAAAAATAAAATTGATATTTGGTAACAAATAAATAAAATAAAATAAAAAAGTAGTGACTTGTTGCGGCCAACAGTGAACAAGCCAAAGCCGGGTTTACATGGCATAAAATTTGAAGCTTCGGTTACCTTTACTTACATAATTTTAGCGAAATGTGTACACATGGTTAAGTAGATGATGAGAGGCGCTTGTTAAAAGTTTGTCCAAAAAGTTAATTGCAAAATTGAATGGTGCCCATCCAAATGGCTCAATACCACTAACCATTAAGCTTGTAAAGGTAAGTATATAAAATACACAAGTTTCATGTCTATGTAGAATCAAAGGTCAACATACACTATGCTTTTGCTCCCATATTTTTGTGTAAACGATTAAATTTTTTGACAAGTTCCTTTACACGATATTTACTACTCCCTGTTTGGCAACCTGTAATGGGAACTTTTGCGTGTCCCCGAGCTTGTATTGTTTTTTAAAATATCCTATATCATTTTTAAAAAAATTGTCCCTTCATTTTTTGACCGAAAATATATATTTTTATTTATAAAAAACATTAAAATCAAGAAATAGGATTAAACGTAGGATATATGAATTCTACTAAACTTATCATAAGAAAATCACGGAACTGATCAAATTACCTAACAAAACAAATAATAACATTTGATAAAATTGTTTAAAAAAACAAACATTTGATAAAAGTGAAATTATTGCACAACGGATACGTATGGAATTTATAATTATATTTGAACCCCTAGAATAATAACATTTCGAAATGTACACGCCAATTCAAAGATATTTTCGTTTGATGTGACTTAATAAGTAATTTAATCTGTAATTAAAAGGAGAAAGTTAATGAATTTTCACGAGACCACCGACTACGTAACGGTAGAGAAGAAGAAATCCGATTCTAAGAGGTGGATTTGGACGCAGACGGCATCTTGATGATCGCTATGGATGGTAGAGAAACATCCACACAACATATCTAAACTTATGGACCATCCAAATTCACATTTGCAAGATAGATAGACGATGATCATCATTAAAGTATATTCCCTTTTTAGTGTTAACATATATATATGCTCTACATATCTCTACATGCATGTCTGTTATCATCGAACAACCAAGTATAATCAAATCGGAAGATGTCCAAATCTGTTTTTTCATGTCACATGTATAGTTACACATTTCCACGCAATTCAAGACATGCCTTGTCCTTCTAAAAATTCCACGCTTTACGAAAATAACTTGATTAATTTGGATGACCAGATTTCAATTTGACTAATAAAACTGAAAATAAATTTTGTATTACAATCTAATTCTCCTTAATTGAAATCTCATGATCTCACGAGTATTAAGTATATACAATTTTTTTAGATTCCAATTCCAATTTTCGTTTTAGGTGATATTTATTTGTGATTACGAAGATGTTAACACAAACCAAACAGGGTCTTAATTACACATTTGCAGGAGAATTCCGTGACAAAATTGGTTATTGTCAAAGTTTTAGTTGGAATCGGTTACTTTCTTTCTAATGCTTTACTTAATTTCCATCAATCTCAATCTTGAAAATTTCTACATTTTAAATAATTAATTTGAAAACCTAACCAATAATAATATAAACTTATGTTCATTTGTGTAACAGTCCGCACTTCCGAAATATTAATTCTAAATTAAAACTAATATAAAATATAATTATTAATTCAAAATTCTATTACAATGATGATTATTACAAAAGCGCAGCTAAATCGAAAGTTCAAAAATCAATCTATTCCGAAACTTGGGTCGTCGAACTCCGATTCTATCCAACATGAACTCTTAGACAAAACCTGAAAAATTGTAAGAATAAGCTGCGAAACCTAACAAGAAAATAATCGATCCAACTAGTAGACCAGATAACATATACACGTACACGTATAACAAAATACGACATTCTATACGATACAATATACGAAATAAACACTTTCAATACATATTCTTATTTTTATTCGATACACACAATATACATACCACATAAGCAACAATAATTCAAAATTAATAACTTATGTCATGGCGATTACAACCCGGTGATAACGGTCCTAAATTTTCAGAAAACTGTAACTATAATCCGGTAACGACGGTCTTAAGTTCTTATACGATATTTTCACAAAACACAAATCAGAAATCTCAAATTATCGTCGAAAAACACGATGCACAACAATACATATACTCTAACACATAATACTTTCAAATATATTATCACTTAGCTCGGGTTTTGATAATCAAAGATATACGCACAACACACACAGTTTTGTAAACACTAATAAGATCGATCGAAAAATTACCTCAAAACCTGATCAGAACTGAAATTGTCTTTTTTGACCCTCTAAACGACGTTTTCTTGAAAAACACGAAACACGAAAGTTATAGTGAACGAAAAGACCTTTCCGAAAAGTTCAGAAGAAACGAATCCTAACTTAATATGAACTTTCTATGACTGCTAATTTGTACGAGTAAGACGAATAAGGTGTATTTATAACAATTTAAAACTCTATTTCCTACCATACAAGTTATCCGTATTAAAGTTTGATCCAATTTTAAGCTCATTGGTAAATTTTAAATCCTAATTTTTATCCAATTTTTTTTTCAATTATCCTATTATTATTATAATTCTAAAATTACGGGATATTAAAATATGTAAATTCCATTTTAGTTGAATTTTAAGAATGAGTAGTTGAATGACTATCGTAGAAGAATATCAAACATTGTAAAGACAAATCTGGCTAAGAATTTTGGGATTCAAGCTAGAGATCGGAGCGTGAGGAGTAGTATGGTATGGTAGGTAATTTCATTAAATAAAAAAAAATGCATATGTGTATCAACAGATAGATCTGGCTAAAAGCAAGAGGGGGTCATGGGCAATTGGTTTACAATAGGTCACTTTTGAACAACTTTTCTAATTTCACATAATTCATTATACTCAACTTTAGGCACGGGCTACTGGCGTTTTCCTTTCCCACCACTGCCAACTTCTAATTTTTATAAACCCCGACCTAATTTTTCTAACATAATTACTAAACATCAGTAATTGAATTACTATGTTTCTTAAAGGAAATTACTGAATTTTCTAAAGATCTATCAAGTTTCAACACTTTGAGTTTTTAAATCAATTTTAGAATTAAGTCCAAATTTGAGTCACGCCCGAACTAATTTCATAATTATGTAATTATGATAAATCTGGATGCTGGACTTAATTTGGGTAAAAACATCTATGTAAGATCAGCGAGAATAATTATTTTGCACTATTTTAAGAGTGCAGATTAAATATTCAGTATGCTTTTCATATTTACAATGTTCACTGTGTTGCAGAACAACACTGTTCTTGAACTAATATCTAGCGTGACCCTTTGGAAGGCTGTTGACGTATTTAATTGCAGGGGGGTCTATTTACATATGCATTTTCTGTTTGAAGGTTCATGCATTAATGGTACAAGGAAGCTGATATCTTGATATTGTGGCATAGTCCATAGACCACCTAAACTTTAGAATTTGTAGTATATTAATACTTATACGTGTGCATGCATGGTGGTACTCTATACGTAATTAAGTTTTGTAATTTGATGGAGGATGCTGACGAACACCTCCACGAACTCCATTTTATCAATACATGATATATCAGTTTTTTCACTACTTAGAATGGGAAAAGTATACGCATACATAATCCACTCGGAGCTGCTAACTTAATTTTATATCTTCCCATACCCAATTGATACATACCTGCACCACCACTCACCTAGATAAGAGTCCAACAGAACGATGTCAATTAGTTTCGATATTGATATCTCCGTTTCTTCCCAGGTCTTCTCCTCTCTCACGTATGCTAGAACCCTATCCACGTGATAGTTAGGGTGAGGTTAGTCTGCTCGGTCGGGGACTCTGCAAAACAGAAACGGAGGGGGTCGTTTCCCACGGCAACTCCGGCGTGAGAATAAGAAATGGGGTTTCTTGAAGAAGAAGAAAAGGGAAGAAGGAGTTATTCAAAATATGTATAGTTGTAATATCCCGTAATTTTTTTAGAATTCGATTAATAAAAGAATAATAGAATAAAAAAGATTAAAATTAGATAAGGACTAGGATTTAAAATTGGGTTAGAATATTGGGCCTAAAATTTGGATCAGATTCTAATATGGATAACTTGTAGGTTAAGATATAGGGTTTTGTCTCGTTATAAATACATTCTATTCGTCTTCCTCGTTTTAATCATTAAAATTCGTAGGTCTTTATTCATAAAATTCAGCAGTCTTGTAAAATTCGTAGAAAATTCATCTTAAGTCAGAATTCAGTGATCCTGGACTTTTCGGAAAGCTCTTTTCGTTCTCTACAACTTTCGTGTTTTGTGTTTTCCAAGAAATCGTCGTTTGGAGGGTCAAAAAAGTAAATTCAGATCTGGTCAAGCTTTGAGGTAAGTACTTTTTGACTTACTTATATTTTCGGAAAAGTTTTGATACTCTGATTTTCGAATTTCGTATAAGATATAAGAATTCTGTTTCGAACTGTATAAGAAATAAGATACGAGAATCTTTTGAAACCTAGTCTCTACGTTTTCGAACCTGTTCGTAATTTACGCTATAGTTCCGGAACTAGCCTTAGATACCCTTATTAGGCGCACAAGTGTGCAACTTTAGATACCTATTAAGGGCGCGTAATTATTGAATTTTAGATGCCGACCATTGGCAAAGTGTGGTATATGAGAATAAGAATAAGAATTAGATGCCGGCTACTGGCAAAGTGTGGCCGTAGATCAAGACTGTGGTATTTATAAGAATTATCGTTTCGTTCTGTTTTACGCAGTTCTAATCTGTTATAAAAATATGCTCTGTTCTGTTTTAAATTCTGAATTTTAAAATATAAAACTTTGGGTTGGATTTATTTTAGAAAATATTTTACAAAATTATTATTGTTTTGAGGGAAATCGTTTTATTAAAACACCCATTATTTTCCGATTAAATAGTTAGTCAATTTGTACTTGCTGGGCTGTATAGCTCATTACTTACAATTTCAGGTTTTGTCCGAGATTCGAGTGGAATAGCATTGGAGTTCGAGGACCTTAGTTTTGGAGTAGATTGACTTTTGGGATTCCGTTACCTGCGCTTTTGTAATAGTCTCCTTTGTAATTGAATTGTGGATTAGTAAATTGGATTTTATATTAGTTTTGATTTAGATTTAGTGCTCCGAAAGTACGGGTCGTTACAGTTGGTATCAGAGCAGGCTGTCTTTCGGAGTGTATTAGGTATGAGACTAATACATTCCCTAGGATTCGATCTTGTGGACCATAGTTTGACCTTTGGTAGATCAAGGGGTAGATGTGTCACGAACTTTAGGATTGTTGTGAATTTGGGGACCAAATTCTTTTTAAGGAGGGTAGTATGTAATATCCCGTAATTTTTTTAGAATTCGATTAATAAAAGAATAATAGAATAAAAAAGATTAAAATTAGATAAGGACTAGGATTTAAAATTGGGTTAGAATATTGGGCCTAAAATTTGGATCAGATTCTAATATGGATAACTTGTAGGTTAAGATATAGGGTTTTGTCTCGTTATAAATACATTCTATTCGTCTTCCTCGTTTTAATCATTAAAATTCGTAGGTCTTTATTCATAAAATTCAGCAGTCTTGTAAAATTCGTAGAAAATTCATCTTAAGTCAGAATTCAGTGATCCTGGACTTTTCGGAAAGCTCTTTTCGTTCTCTACAACTTTCGTGTTTTGTGTTTTCCAAGAAATCGTCGTTTGGAGGGTCAAAAAAGTAAATTCAGATCTGGTCAAGCTTTGAGGTAAGTACTTTTTGACTTACTTATATTTTCGGAAAAGTTTTGATACTCTGATTTTCGAATTTCGTATAAGATATAAGAATTCTGTTTCGAACTGTATAAGAAATAAGATACGAGAATCTTTTGAAACCCAGTCTCTACGTTTTCGAACCTGTTCGTAATTTACGCTATAGTTCCGGAACTAGCCTTAGATACCCTTATTAGGCGCACAAGTGTGCAACTTTAGATACCTATTAAGGGCGCGTAATTATTGAATTTTAGATGCCGACCATTGGCAAAGTGTGGTATATGAGAATAAAAATAAGAATTAGATGCCGGCTACTGGCAAAGTGTGGCCGTAGATCAAGACTGTGGTATTTATAAGAATTATCGTTTCGTTCTGTTTTACGCAGTTCTAATCTGTTATAAAAATATGCTCTGTTCTGTTTTAAATTCTGAATTTTAAAATATAAAACTTTGGGTTGGATTTATTTTAGAAAATATTTTACAAAATTATTATTGTTTTGAGGGAAATCGTTTTATTAAAACACCCATTATTTTCCGGTTAAATAGTTAGTCAATTTGTACTTGCTGGGCTGTATAGCTCATTACTTACAATTTCAGGTTTTGTCCGAGATTCGAGTGGAATAGCATTGGAGTTCGAGGACCTTAGTTTTGGAGTAGATTGACTTTTGGGATTCCGTTACCTGCGCTTTTGTAATAGTCTCCTTTGTAATTGAATTGTGGATTAGTAAATTGGATTTTATATTAGTTTTGATTTAGATTTAGTGCTCCGAAAGTACGGGTCGTTACAGTTGGTATCAGAGCAGGCTGTCTTTCGGAGTGTATTAGGTATGAGACTAATACATTCCCTAGGATTCGATCTTGTGGACCATAGTTTGACCTTTGGTAGATCAAGGGGTAGATGTGTCACGAACTTTAGGATTGTTGTGAATTTGGGGACCAAATTCTTTTTAAGGAGGGTAGTATGTAATATCCCGTAATTTTTTTAGAATTCGATTAATAAAAGAATAATAGAATAAAAAAGATTAAAATTAGATAAGGACTAGGATTTAAAATTGGGTTATAATATTGGGCCTAAAATTTGGATCAGATTCTAATATGGATAACTTGTAGGTTAAGATATAGGGTTTTGTCTCGTTATAAATACATTCTATTCGTCTTCCTCGTTTTAATCATTAAAATTCGTAGGTCTTTATTCATAAAATTCAGCAGTCTTGTAAAATTCGTAGAAAATTCATCTTAAGTCAGAATTCAGTGATCCTGGACTTTTCGGAAAGCTCTTTTCGTTCTCTACAACTTTCGTGTTTTGTGTTTTCCAAGAAATCGTCGTTTGGAGGGTCAAAAAAGTAAATTCAGATCTGGTCAAGCTTTGAGGTAAGTACTTTTTGACTTACTTATATTTTCGGAAAAGTTTTGATACTCTGATTTTCGAATTTCGTATAAGATATAAGAATTCTGTTTCGAACTGTATAAGAAATAAGATACGAGAATCTTTTGAAACCCAGTCTCTACGTTTTCGAACCTGTTCGTAATTTACGCTATAGTTCCGGAACTAGCCTTAGATACCCTTATTAGGCGCACAAGTGTGCAACTTTAGATACCTATTAAGGGCGCGTAATTATTGAATTTTAGATGCCGACCATTGGCAAAGTGTGGTATATGAGAATAAGAATAAGAATTAGATGCCGGCTACTGGCAAAGTGTGGCCGTAGATCAAGACTGTGGTATTTATAAGAATTATCGTTTCGTTCTGTTTTACGCAGTTCTAATCTGTTATAAAAATATGCTCTGTTCTGTTTTAAATTCTGAATTTTAAAATATAAAACTTTGGGTTGGATTTATTTTAGAAAATATTTTACAAAATTATTATTGTTTTGAGGGAAATCGTTTTATTAAAACACCCATTATTTTCCGGTTAAATAGTTAGTCAATTTGTACTTGCTGGGCTGTATAGCTCATTACTTACAATTTCAGGTTTTGTCCGAGATTCGAGTGGAATAGCATTGGAGTTCGAGGACCTTAGTTTTGGAGTAGATTGACTTTTGGGATTCCGTTACCTGCGCTTTTGTAATAGTCTCCTTTGTAATTGAATTGTGGATTAGTAAATTGGATTTTATATTAGTTTTGATTTAGATTTAGTGCTCCGAAAGTACGGGTCGTTAATCCCGTAATTTTTTTAGAATTCGATTAATAAAAGAATAATAGAATAAAAAAGATTAAAATTAGATAAGGACTAGGATTTAAAATTGGGTTAGAATATTGGGCCTAAAATTTGGATCAGATTCTAAATATGGATAACTTGTAGGTTAAGATATAGGGTTTTGTCTCGTTATAAATACATTCTATTCGTCTTCCTCGTTTTAATCATTAAAATTCGTAGGTCTTTATTCATAAAATTCAGCAGTCTTGTAAAATTCGTAGAAAATTCATCTTAAGTCAGAATTCAGTGATCCTGGACTTTTCGGAAAGCTCTTTTCGTTCTCTACAACTTTCGTGTTTTGTGTTTTCCAAGAAATCGTCGTTTGGAGGGTCAAAAAAGTAAATTCAGATCTGGTCAAGCTTTGAGGTAAGTACTTTTTGACTTGCTTTTATATTCGGAAAAGTTTTGATACTCTGATTTTCGAATTTCGTATAAGATAAAAGAATTCTGTTTCGAACTGTATAAGAAATAAGATACGAGAATCTTTTGAAACCCAGTCTCTACGTTTTCGAATCCGTTCGTAATTTACGCTATAGTTCCGGAACTAGCCGTAGATACCCTTAGTAGGCGCACAAGTGTGCAACTTTAGATACCTATTAAGGGCGCGTAATTATTGAACTTTAGATGCCGACCACTGGCAAAGTGTGGTATATGAGAATAAGAATAAGAATTAGATGCCGGCTACTGGCAAAGTGTGGCCGTAGATCAAGATTGTGGTATTTATAAGAATTATCGTTTCGTTATGTTTTACTCTGTTCTGATCTGTTATAAAAATATGATCTCTTCTGTTTTAAATTCTAAATTTTAAAATATAAAACTTTGGGTTGGATTTATTTTAGAAAATATTTTACAAAATTATTATTGTTTTGAGGGAAATCGTTTTATTAAAACACCCATTGTTTTTCGGTTAAA
This sequence comes from Apium graveolens, assembly GCF_009905375.1. NCBI lineage: Eukaryota > Viridiplantae > Streptophyta > Magnoliopsida > Apiales > Apiaceae > Apium > Apium graveolens. The sequence goes on along the minus strand of NC_133655.1, from coordinate 259,556,931 downwards.
TAGTTAGTTAATTTGTACTTGCTGGGCTTTGTAGCTCACCCCTTTTATATTTCAGGTTTCGTATAAGATTCGAGTTGGAAATCATTGAAGTTCGAGGATCTTAGTATGGAAGTAGATTGACCTTTAGGCTTCCGCTTTTAGCTGCAGCTTTTGTAATAGTGACCTCTGTAATAGACTTTTTAATCAAGAAATTGTATTTGCTTTTAGTTTCGATTTTAGAGTTAATGGTCCGGAAGTGCGGGCTGTTAAAATAGTGGTGTGTGTATAGATGTGTAGCAGTCAAATGTTTTTTCAACCCCTAAGACCTTCTTTTTGGGGCCTTTTATAGGTCCCAAGATTTAGGGTTTTTGGGGTTTGTACCTCTTCATCTTAGCCTTTGATCCTTCTTGATTGGTGAGTGTGTGGATGACTTGGATGGACTGTGTGGTCAGGTGTCCTTTCTCCATCAGTGTTGCCTTGGATTCTTTACATATGGACGGCTGGTATGCAATTGTTCCATTTTGGGTAACATGAGACAGTTGACTCTTTTGTCCAATGCCACGTGGCACCGGGAACCGCCCCACCTTTGGCCTGGGGTGGTTTCTTTCTGGGCTTTTGCTTCTTTGTTTGAGCTTGATTTACTCATATGGGTTTTCCCAGATGGGGGAGTAGTCTTTTCTTTCGGGGCGTGTGTTATGAGCTGCGTGATTCATAAAAGATCTTGAATTTTCCTTTGACTTGTGATCCCTAGCCTCGGGGTGCTGTTAGGTACAAGTCCCCGGGGTTGTGTTTGGGTAGGCCTTCTGTCTTTTGTCACTTGGAAATTTTTTTCATTTTTCCTTTGATTTGTGGCCCCTAACCCCGGGGTGTTGTTATGTACAAGTCCCCGGGGTTGTGTTTGGGTAGGCTTGGGTGCAGATGCGACAGGTGCGTAGTACTTTGGCACCTTTCTCGGAGTGTTAGGCGGCGGTTGAGCTTCCTGTATGAATATATGTCTACATATATGTATGTGTATGAAACATTGCAGTTTCCCCCCCTTTTCTCCTCAAAAGCCGCACATGTTAAATAATTACAGTGATGTAATCATTAACTGCGGTGGTTACTTCTTGGACGCTCAGGATTGCGCCACGTGTCTTAATCCGACGGACACGATCGTATGGCAGTTGAGTGGGTTATTACTCCGTTCTTGCCTATAAATACCCTTCATTGGCCATTTCTTTTTCCTTTACGCATTCATAAACACCAAAAACTCTTTGCGAGTTTCTTCAAGGCAAACTTGGGAGTTTTCCTCTTTGAAGCCGTCCTATTTCTCCTGTTTTCTTGTAAGTTTTCGTTCTTTTCTTCGTTCCTTGTTTTCTTGTGATTGTTTAGCGAATGCCTGTAGTCTGAGTTCTTAGAATGCATGTGTGTACAATCATCTGAGTCAGCCTGCTTCTATTGTTTCGAGTTTTGGATGTTTGAATGTGAAATCGATGTTGTCCATTGTTTAGAGTTTTGAGTTTGTTTTTCATAAAGGCGATTAATGTTGTAGAGAACTGGATTTATTTTTGGTTATGTATATATGAGACAAAAGGGGTTTTGATTTATGCAGAAAATCTGGGTTTGTGTTTGCATTTTAGTGTTTGTGTATATGCGTATGCATAGGTTGTATAGTGTATTTTGGTATTTTGATTCTAATGTTAACTGTTTCTGAGTAGCCTTCTGTGTTTCTTTCTTTTTCCTATTTTCTTCCCGAAATGGCATAGACTCCGGGGTTATATGGTTTGGAGGGGTAGAGTGAAACAATTAGTTAACCTTAAGCGTATGCCCGACCGTCCCCAATTCGGATTGCCCGATAATTCTTCTAGTGATTCTTCCTCGGAACCTGATAACATGCCTCCCCGTCGCCAGCCTGTATTTGAGGAGTTGCCTACTTTTCTTTTAAATCCCGGACAGACTTTGGGTAGAAGAGACGGGTCCTGGGTAGATATAGATCATTATTTTGTTCAGGCCAGGGAGAATAGCCCCCCCATGATTACTATTTTAGGGACCTTACTACCGTTTATAGGCCTGGGGGAATAGAGCCTTATGATGGGGCCCGTATGGATCAACTTTTCTATAATGCTCCCGGGACTGAATATGTTCCAGCTCCCCGTCATCCCGACCTTTCCGAGTATAACTTTGAGCAGATAGATGATTTAGTGAAGGTCGTTTTCCACTTCGGGGATGGTATGGAATGGAGATGGCCCGAGCCTCACGAGAGGGTTTATCACCGCCCCGTGGGTGGTTGGGTAGCAATTCCTCTAGAGCATCTTCGTAGCATGAGGCCCAACCTTCACCAATTTACCAAGTCTTTGTGTCGTGATGTCTACGGGATACCCTTCACCCAGTTGGCCCCGAATTCTGTTAAGTGGGTTTCTTGGTTCCTTGCCTGTTGCCATGTAAAGAAGTATCTTCCCACGTTCAAGCTTTTCCACTACCTTTTTAACATTAAGAAGTCCACCCTGCCTCCCCATTTTTAGTTTACCTTTAACATAGATGGTTGTGGGTTCCCTCCTGATGCCAAAAAAGCACCCGTCCTTATGTTGAACTCGCTCCGGGGCTGGCACCAGTAGTTCATCTTCGTCCGGGGCTGGGACCTGGAGTTTATGCCTGTGTACAAAACTGCTTTGAAAAATAACAGGTTCCCATCCGAGCGGCTCGGTGGAGCTGCCTTGGTGAAGATGTATGATTTTATGGTGGCTCTTGGTGCCCAGTGGACCCGGGATACCTTTTTAGATAACCAAACGTTGTTTAATGTTGGTTGTAAGTGCTTTACATTAGTAGTTTTTTCCTTGTACTTTTTCTTGATGTATATCTTTGCCTTGATGCTTCTTTTTTAAAACTGTTGCTCCTTATGCAGGTCTTCCGTTCCTTAACCCTTTCCATCACGCTATGTCGCAACAATTCAAGGATTTGGCCGGAAGGTTCAAGAAGATCGGTGAAGCTGTGCAGTTGGACTCGGGAAAGAAGAAGGTTGGTGCAGGTAGTGGTTCTCAGGCGCGGGATGCTGGTTCTTCGGGAAATAACGTGAGGCAGAGTGCTCTGGTGGTTACTACACCTATTGTCCCGGAGCCCGAGGAGGTTGAGGTGCTGGACTTGGATGAAAAGGAGGTTGGAACTTTGAACCCTCGCAAGAGGAAGGCTGTGGAGGAAGCTGCTGGTGGTTCCGGAACCCCCCAGCGTAGGAGGGTTTCTGCTTCGGGCCCTACTGAGGAGGAGAGCCAGAAGTTAGTGGAGGAGGATGCGTTGAAGAACCTCTTGGCCCGGATGACTTTGGATGATCGTCGGAATGAGATGTTCGAAAACTATGCCACCCCTGCTGAATTTGAGTGTTATGCCAAGGAGGATCTGGATACCTTCCTTGATCATCTTGTTCGGGATGTTTCGGAGGTAAGAGTGTTCCCTTATTATCTTTCTTCTTCTTACCTTTGCATTAGTACTGAGTCATTTATTTTCAGGCTAACGCTCGGATCAGCGGCTGCTCTACCATTCTTCATAATTACCGCATAAGGGAGGCTAAGAATAAGGCCGCGGTGAAGGAGTTGTCTAAAGAGAAGGAAACCTTCACCAAGTACCGGGAGGTGAAGGAGAGAGAGTCCCGTTAGCATAAGAAGGTTGTTGCTGAGGCGGTGAAGGCTCGGGAGGCTGCTGAGCAGGTGGTTGGATCCCTCCGGGCGGAGGTGGAGAACTTGAAGAAAGAGCTTGCTGCCAGGCCCCGGGCAGATGAGGTGCTTGAATCTTTCCGGGGTACCCCAGCTTACTACGAGGAGCTCAACAACAAGATCTTTGAGGAGGTCAACATCTGCTGGGACATTGCTTCTTCTTATCTAGCTGAGAATCCGGGTGGTGACATGGACGGGTTCATTGAGTTGTACCTCGCAGAAGAGCTCTATCGTGAAGAAGCCAAAGTTGCTGAGGCGGGTACTTCCGGGACACAACCGCCTCCTCCTCCCGAATAGGGCCGCGAGAAGACTCCTCCTCCTCCCGAGAACTGAAGAATGAAGGTCCAGGCTTCGTGCCTTGTAATTTGTTTTTCGTAGTTTGCTGTTATTTTAGACTTAGCCCTTGTGGCTTTTAGACTTGTTATTTGAATTTCATATGACTCTGGTTTGGATTTGTTCCGGGGCTTGGTTTGCCCCGGGAATGCATGTAAATATATTTCCCTTTCCGTATTTGGTTTTGCTTTCCTACGTCGAAATTTTTCTAAGTACACGTGGTTCGTGTTATGGTCCCCGGGGTGGGGGTTTAAAATTTTAACTGAATAAAATTTTTCTAAGTATACACGGTTTGTGTTATGGTCCCCGAGATGGGGTTTAAAATTTTAACTGAATAAAATTTTTCTAAGTACACATGGTTTGTGTTATGGTCCCCGGGATGGGGTTTAAAATTTTAACTGAATAAAATTTTTGTAAGTACACATGGTTTGTGTTATGGTCCCTGGGATGGGGTTTAAAATTTTAACTGAATAAAATTTTTGTAAGTACATATGGTTTGTGTTATGGTCCCCGGGATGGGGTTTAAAATTTTAACTGAATAAAAATTTTGTAAGTATACATGGTTTGTGTTATGGTCCCCGGGATGAGGTTTAAAATTTTAACTGAATAAAATTTTTCTAATAATATGGCGACAGTAATCAAATGACATTAAGATTATCCTGAACTATGGGGTGCTCGAAGCGAAGTTTTTCATTTAAATCATAATAAAGCAAAAAATACATTCCGGGGTGTACGATGAAAGTTTACATCAAGCTGTCATAGCCTAAAAGTGGAGGTGATCCCGGAATGTGCGCCCTACCTTTACTGGTAGAATTTCCATAGGCGGGCTCCGTGCCAAGTATTTGGGACTTCGGTCCCGCCGAGATAGCTTAGTTTGTAGGTTCCTGGGCGGAGCACTTCCTTAACAATATAGGGTCCTTCCCAGTTGGGTTGCAGCTTTCCTTGATTGGTTGGGTCCGAGGCCTCGGTGTGCCGGAGTACCAAATCTCCTGCTTCATACTCTCTGATTTTTACCTTCTTTGCGAAGTAGAGATTTGTCTTTTCTTTGTAGCCTTCCATCCTTTTTACGGTTTTGTTTCTTACTTCGTCTAGGAGCTCCAGGTTGGTCTTGAGTCCTTCGATGTTTGAGATCTCGTCAAAGTTGATGACCCTGTGGGAGGGGGGCCCGGTTTCGATTGGTATGCGAGCTTCGGTGCCGTATGCAAGCTTGAAGGGGGTTTCATTGGTTCCCGTCCTGGGGGTGGTTCTGTAGGACCACAGGACTTTCGGAAGCTCATCTGGTCAAGTTTTCTTGGACTCTTCCAGCCTTTTTTTCAGGCCCCGGAGTATGGTTATGTAAGTTACTTCGACTTGTCCATTTCCCTGAGGATGCGCAACCGATGCCCTTTTGTGCTTGATTCCAAGCTCTTTCAAATATGCTTCGAAATCGGACCCGACGAACTATGGCCCATTGTCGGAGACTGGAATTATCGGGATCCCTAACCTCATTACGATTGCATCCATAAATTTGATACAATCTTGTTGATTGATCGTTCTCATGGCTTTAGCTTCTGCCCACTTTGTCATATAATCAACGGCTACCAGGACATAGCGGAGGTCGCCTTTTGCCCGAGGAAAGGGACTCATGATATCTATGCCCCAAACGGCAAATGGGATTAGAGACAATACTGATGCTGGCAGGCTGGGGCTTTGTAACACCCCCAGATCCGGGGTCGAGGATCCGGGTCGTCATGGTCTTTCTTTCCACAATATCACTTCACTTAATTGATAATAATAACCTTATGCTGTGACCCCACACTAACACACACCACAACCCGTTATAGTCTCAGAGATGAAATTTAAATAAGTACAAGTCTTTGAATCCACAATTTAAAAGTTATTACAACCCAAAATGATTACTTGATAAATTTACAGTTAATTGCCATTATCTGCCACAAGTTATAATTATACATAATTGATTCTCAAAAGTAGATGGTCTGATCTACAATAGATCTACCTCTGCAGCTATGGCAGCTACAACATCAACGGGAAGACGCGGGACGCTTCCCACGCGCTTGCGCTGGGTCTGCTGGAGTCTGGCCATCTTTCCTAACTGTTGTTGTGTGATGAAGAAATAAAGCAAGGGTGAGCAGCAAGCCCACCAAAATAATATGTATAATGATTTACAATATATGAGCCTACTCATAATACTCATGAAAGTCTTGGTCAAAAGAAATGAACCAAGTTTGATATCTTAATGCGATGAAGTCGCAAAATATTCAGTATATATACATATATACTTTTCAAAATATTGGAAGTCCTCTTCCATGCATAATATACACAAAGTCCCAGTGTATAACTGTATAAAAAAATATCGTTGTAAGGTGATCTCATATATCTAACCTTGTTTCAACATTTTTCTGAAAATCTTTGTCATTCCTAAGATAATTATTAATTAGATATAAGTTTAAAAGATGAGGTTACCAAATACCCCAATATACTTATATCTTTCCCAATACTACTTGAACTACCACCGTTCAAGTTATAATCAGTTTCAAAAGTTCATCACATAGATGAGACTACAAGACAAGATTTGAATAGATTCAATCTTTGAAATATTATTGAATGAAATAAAGTTACGAGATACTTTATTTAGTCCCGATATATATATATCCACATATATATATATCTCTTAAACATTTCCTGGAACCTCTGTTATGTAAAGTATGAACAGAGTTTGAAATATCCAATAAATTTTGGAAAGGAAAAGAATTTTGGCATAAACCAGATATCTTGCTGATCAGGCAAAGATACCCATAAGTAACCTTTTCTACTAGTAGATGGACGAATTCCCCACTGGTCATCACCCTGGCCGCATTAGGACCTATGCTGGACTGCCACTCAGCCACTTATGCATTTGATGGACTCCCACTGAGCCACTTACACTATCATGGACGCCCACTGAGCCCATGTTGCTTATGCCGACTCAATAGATGGACTTACTTCCCGAACGTTGGGTAAGTAATCAATTTATTTACGAAAACTGCAACCTTGTTGCGAATATAAAATACACCACAGAGCCGGATTCCCCAGGTTTTGAACGAGTATTTAAATCCCCTTTAAAAGGAAGATCTTAAATATAAAAATGAGTTTTGGGATCCGCTCTAACTTTTAAAAATCATTTTGAAGACTCGAAAACACTTTAAAGAGTGTTTGGAGTAAAGCTGATTTAATGAAGTAAATCAGTCCCCAGAATATTTAGAAAATGACTGAATATTATTATTTAAATAATATTCCCATAAAGAATAATCTTTTATAAAAATAATTGAAGTAGAAGTTTTAAAACTTATACTTGAAACGAGTATTAAATAACCAAAGATATACTTATATGAAAGTATTATCTTTATTTGAATAATCGAAAATAAGTTTGATTATTAACACCTTATTCTTTAATAAAATAAAGAATATATTTCAGCAAATAATCGGAGTCATAGATCCTCAAACGAATATTCAAATAATATTCATTAAATAATATAAACTGAGTCATAAGCCTTCGAATGAATATTCAAATAATATTCAATAAATAATATAAAAGAGTCATAAGCCCTCGAATGAATATTCAAATAATATTCAGATAAATAAATAAAAGGAGTCATACGCCTTCGAATAATATTCAAAATAATATTCATTAATAAAGTAAAAGGAGTCATAAGTCCTCGAATGAATATTCAAAATAATATTCAATAATAAAATAAAGTTAAAGTTATCGAATAAACCTTATTCGATTAATAGTTTTAAAAACTATATCCATATATATATATAAATAAATATATATATATATATATAATATACTCGGGAACATCGACTCCCGGTTTAGAAATATGTTCACCTTTTATCCCCTATACTAAGGGTATACGCAACTACTTGCTTATTTCTAGCATAGGTATTATGCAACTATAAGCATTGAAATCAACAGATAGATAACCAGATTACGAAACAGACATGCATATATACCATATTAGCATGCTCCAATATATCGCAAAATTTGCTAATAACAATCATGCAATATCACAAGATAATGCATATACATATATTTACATCACAGCAACAGTATAACGGGTAGAAAACTTGCCTGAGCGACTGGGGGTTACGAATGGCTCGGGACGAGTCTGGTAACCTATAAACAACAAGTAAGTTGGAATTAAACCAAAATCACTTGTAAATCTATACTTTAACTAACTTAGACTCTAACGCTAGTTTTGCGCTCACTGATTCGCTTAAGTCACTCGGGTACCCTCGGCTCCACCATTTTTAATAATTTAACCTTTACGAGTTTTAAAGCGATTCCTTCGCGGGTGTTTTACCAACTGCCTAACACACTTACCATAAATGTTTCATACATTAATTAACCCTTTTTGGTCTTTAACCTATGTTTCAAAGTAAGGCGAGGGAAAAAGTTTCGTTCGCGAAACGCCGTTACTTGAAACGGTCGTTTCTCCTAAACCGTAAATCGGAATCGAACGAACTACATATCAAAACGAAGCTCGTAACATGAGCTATCTAAACATGGCAGTGGTCATAATCTAGCAGGGGGTTCTCGGGTCCTAATGCTATGCACAAAAACAGTCCAAAGAAAATCGGACGTTACGACGGCTATGTTTACGCGATTACCAATATTTATACCACTCCAATTCTTTACCAATTCACTACAAACCACCCAACCATCATCAATACATCAAACACAACTTATATCAAGGCAAAGTCAGTCCATAATCTCAAGGTTTTCCAACTTATTCAACCACAAACATGATCTACTAACCATAACTTAAGATTCATTAACCATTAACCAAGATTCATATCCAAAATCACCACAAATCCAACCAAACTATCTAACATACATGGATCTTGCTATACATACATGGATATTTCTATATATACATTAATCCATCCATAAACTCATCAAAACTCAAAGTTCAAACTATAAGTTAAAGGTGAAAGTTGTTTTATACCTCCTTGAAGCTTCCTAACACAACCCAAGAGCTTTGAATGCCTAAAAGAACCTTGATCCTTGCTTGTATAACCTTAATCTTTCATAAAAATTCAAGAAAACTAAAGTTATTTCTTGAAGGTTACTATTCACCATCTTCTTCCTTGATTTATTGGAAGAGATTGTGAAGGAATTAGGAGCTTAAACTTATAGCATATCCATATCTATGTACAAGGAAGCTTAGATAATTACCTTGTGATTTAACAATGCTTGGAACTTGATTTTTGAAATTCTTGCCCTTGAAAAAGATGAAAAGCCGAGAGCAAGATGATGAGAATGAAATGATTTTGTGTTTTTTGATTTGTTTGGCTTAGCTTGGTTGTTTTTTGTTTTGTTTTTGGTTAATTACCTTAATAACCTTTTATTTGTGTGGTTATAAACCAACCACACCTCCTCCTTCCCTATGTCATGCTTACATCACATTGCTATGTCATCCTCCCTTCCTTGTCCTCTTCTCATTGGTTGGGTGACATCACTTCCTCTAATCCCTTTGCTTAACTTCCTAATTGTTTGCCTAATGACCGCTGATCTGTTATACGGTTCGCTTAACTTTCGTTTTCGTTTATCGTTTGAAGGATCATACCCGGGATTTTATTACTTAGGTTCCCTTAACCTTTCTCAATACATTATATTCCTTTTTATGATCCTCTATCATAATCCTTTAATTTAAATCCTTTTTATCCTGTTACCTTATACTCAATTCTTTTCGCATCTAGGGTATTTCCGGGAAAAATCAAAGTGTTCGGAATTGGATTCTGACGATCTTTACATACACTTATATACCACATAGAGTACTAATAATATCCCATAAGATCAATAACAGAACCCCTACATAGCGTGGCATGAAAAGTTTTCTCGTTCAGCAAAAACACTATTCATAAGGGTTTCAAAATTTCTCAAAAATTGGGGTCATTACAGTCTCCCCTCCTTAAAAGGATTCCGTCCCGGAATCAGATAGAAAACAAATGGGGATACTTTCTTAGCATTACACTTTCTAACTCTCGAGTCAATTTTCCCACATTGTGGTTCTACCACCAAACTCTGCCTAGTTTGATAATCCTTCTCCTAAGCACTTGTTCCTTTTCACTCTATAACCCTTCCTGGTTGCTCCATATAGGTTACGCCGGGTTGCATATCTATGCGCTCATATGCCTCTATTTATCTGGCATCTGAATTACACTTCCTTAACATTGATACGTGAAACACGTTACGACCTGCTACATGTTCGGGGTTAGGGCTAGCTCATATGCTAACTTCCCAAACGTCTTAATATATCCAAGGGTCCAACAAATTGTAGACTTAGCTTTCCTTTCTTTCCGAACCTCATCAATCCTTTCCAAGGGATACCTATAACATTACTAGGTCCCCTATTTCATACTCTTTATCCTTTCGTGTCAAATCAACATACTTATCATGTCCATCTTGGGCTACTACCAGCCGTCCTCTGATTCGATCTATCATATCCTTGGTCCTTTGGACAACTGCGGGTCCGAGCATCTTGCGCTCTACAACTCCATCCTAACATAAGGGAGATCGACATTGTCTTCCCTCAAGGATCTCATAAGGCGACATCTTGATAATGACATATGATCTATTGTCGTAAGATAACTTAATCCGCGTTAAGTGATCATTCCAAATTCTTTCAAGTCTATTGCACAGACTCTCATTATAGCTTTTATCATTAGAACTTTTGCTTCTCAATACCCATTCTTTTCCAGTTCGTAATCGCTACTACCTTCCGTTCCTAATATTATACTGGTTATACTTTTGCTCGTTAGCATTCTATAACCTTTTAATAACCACGTCAACCTTAGTATCACGAATGTGTTCCCATTCCGCATACTACCACCACTTTATTACTCCTTTTTCAGTTGTTTCTATTTTCCAAAATTTGATCAATCAAATAGAAGTAAAGGAATTTGTTGAGAGATCACTATGATCATGAACACTTGTTATATTGCATAGTTAGTACAGAAGGTGGCCAGCCTTTAGTACTTGACAAGCAATTAAACAACATGTGGTATCCTACTAGGCTTCTATCACAAAGATAGATAGTCATTCGGCAATACCTCCCCTTCTGGAAGGGTTGTTCTTCTCAGCTTACATGAAATGAAAAGAAGAGAAAAGAACGAACTGAAGAGAATTGTATATATGAAAAAAAATATACTGCCACAAAATATCTGGCTTGGAACCTACCTCTGAACTATAAAGGTTTGTCATAGGAGAACAAAACATATACGTATTTATATCAGCATCAAGCATTATAGCCTCGTATTTCACGTGCCTAAATATTTTCGCTATCCCGTCCATCATTCTATGGACCCATGCTCTTCCTCGAGCTTATACACAATTACCTTTGAAACTCCCTCGACATCGAAAATCGAATCTGGGATCTCATTCTAGACATCATCGTTACTTGAATTCTATGCTTGCACCGCAACCTTCCTCGTATAATAATACGACTCTCTATTGATAAGAAAGAATAATAATTCACTATGTAGATACTCTACTTAATTAGTCTATTAATGATAACTTATACACCACCACGACCCGATTAGTGGTACTCAATCTCAACATCCATTCCAATACAACTCTCACGGTTGTAATCAGCTCATTACTCGCAGAATCATTGCTGCATTATTATGGTCCACCACTGACCTACTGTCGTCATTCGTTTTTCATGAAGTCTTAATAGCTAACCATACGGAGTCCATACATATCATATCTAATTCTCCTAAGGAGTTAACATAACCACCAATCACAATTCATGAAGAACACTCCAAACTCTGACGTACTTTCATGACATGAAGCAGATAAAATTGCAGAAGAGTTTCAATCAAAGCAACGATAGCAGGTTAATACCATTCTTAATCATATGCCTTTAATAGGAGACTTAACTCAAAGGTTCGTCTAGTCCTTTTGGAAACATGGTCCTGGCTTATCCCAAGATAGGACCTCCTAAGATAGATAGCCCGTTCATGGCGATTACACGAATTAAACCTTTACCAATTACTATTACGGTTGGGTATTGCACAGTCATCAGAAGGAATGTCAATCTTCCAAACCATAATTCAACCTTCACATTTTTAACCATCATCACTGTTTTCTTTTGGCACACGCGCCTATAATTATCCACTTACCTTTAAAGTGTCGGCCACCTCTTTGGCCTTTCCTGATAGTAAAATTTCCTTACAGTCAATGTCTTTTTAACCACCTCCAAATAAATTTTCTACCTTATTTCCGATCACTGCTTGAGTGAAGATGTTTTCCTTAAAATCTGATGAGTAAAAAAAAATATCACCATTTTTCCATAAGTTATTGCCTCAGTCTTTAGAGGTTAATCACTGTCACGACTGACTCTCGATCGTACTTAGAACATCTTTTGTCTTAGGTCCTAATTGCCCTGAACAATTTCGACCTTTACTGGTTCGATCCATACTTTCTCGTGGTTTAACACGTGCCCCACTTGGCACCATTATAATTACGTCATATTTCTTTTATCAACATTTTTATTCTTGAGAATTTTGAATATTACCTTTCTCCTTGTAAAACCTCTAAGGTTATCCTTCAATCGTTCCTCCTGTATTCCTAGATACAGGGCATATCAAAATACCATTCACTATACTAGAACCATTGTCTATATACTTCTGAAAAATTTCTCCACTGATCCTTAAAGGTTATTATTACCTTAATGCTTTCCAATTCATACTGTCAAAACTCATACTATCCCTATCAAGGGTGAAATGCCAACCTTTATGCATTCCCCTAGGATTCGTTTTAAGTTACCGATGTTCTATCCTTAATTCCACCTTTAAAAAGGTACAAGCATCCTTCCATGGATAAATAAAGTCATATATCCCTGATATGGGTATCTTATTCAATCATTCCCACCTCGATAGTAAATGCCTAATTTCACAATAACATCTGTATACAAAATGAGGTTAATCAAAATGGCCTCCAAAAGATAACAACGGTTATCCGCTTTTCTTGCCTAATCTGGTAACGATAACATGGATGTTCTGGAAGATATTGGTCGTGTTCAACGTGAACTTCTTCTTAATAATTCCTTATTTACTTTTGTTGTTTATCTCAACAGTCACCTCAATATTGGGATATCTTTCATATCTGGCGTCTCCCTTTCTGGGTATCATGCCACCGGTCTTACACTTCACCTTCTTGAAGGTCACTTCTTTCATCCAATTTTCTTAATTTTTTACTTTCTTATCCCCTTAGTCTATCCGCGTCTCATTATTTATCCTTCGAATTATCTCAAGGTTTCCTCGAATCCTCCCAACTTACAGGGGATAAACTATATGTATCTCTTATGCCCTCAACCATCAATTTTAACTCATGGTGAATCACCCTCATCCTGACGATTACTTACTTTTCTATTTCTATTACTACGAGTCTTTAGGGTTTCCTCATACCCAACTTCCTTATCATTATTTCATGAACTAACACAACATAAGCATTGATTTTAAACATCCCTTCATTCTGGATTCGGGTCCTCAGAACGAATCTTGATAACTTTTACAACTTAGATTCATAATTCATCATACTCATCCATTTTTGTTCTAGCTCCAAAGCTTTTACACTATCTCCTTATCTTTGGGAATTACTTTCCCGAAAACAATTGACTGAACTTAAATCAGTTTATTCTAACCTCTGGCTCCGTGCCTTTCTTGGTCTTTCACCAGTGGGTGGTCTCTCTCTTAGGAGGGTAAGTGACAAAAACAGTCCTTTGTGGTTCGTCAATCATTTAGAATCTCAAATGATTCCTCTATTTCCTTTAGCCAGGCTCTTGCCTCGACTGGGTCAGCTTGTTCCTTGGAACTCTGAGAGCTTAGCGACTTAAAGGTCCTGAAAGAATTTCTCACCGCACTGTCTCCTCAGGGTGGTGGTTGGGGATAATAGTCTAAGTTCTTTTTAGACAGGTCCATGAATTTCCGTATAGGAGTACCGTCTCGGGTCTCCTTATCTCGCTCGACTTTTGTTTTCTCAGTCTAAATATTTCTTCCTACTCCCCATACTTGGGGTTATCTTATACGTTAAAATCCTCATTTTCCACTTCATTATGTTATGGGTTCCTTCTATCTTGATGGCGTCCTCCCTGACTATCACATTCAGGGTTTGCCCTTAATCTTATTCCTTGAACTATGACTTTCATCTAAGATCTCATCTTTAAGCTCTTGAACATTTGGAATCCAAATTCTATAGGAATACCTCATTATTCCCTTATCATCTTTCTCGGTATTAATCTCATATTTATTTGTTGGCTCTCTGCCTTCATTCATCACCTTTCTCTGGCACCGTATGCTCTTTTCTAATAATTCGGTCTCTATTGCAATCTCAAACAGCTTTTCGGTACCGGCTCCGGTTACCTTCACTACTATTTCCAAAATCTCTTATAAACTCTCCCAAAGACATTATCATCTTGAGTCTCTACTTTTTACTAAGGGCATCAGCCACCACATTGGCTTTCCCCGAATGATAAAGAATCTCCCAATCATTATTCTTGATTAGCTCTAACTGCCTCCTCTGGCACATGTTGAGCTCTTTCTACGTGAAGATGTACTAGAGCACTTATGGCTTAGGTAATTCTCGCACTTCTCTCCATACAAGTAGTGCCTCCAATCTTTAGGGTAAAACTATTGCCACGAGCCTAAGCTCATGGGCGGGGATATCGAATTTCATATTACCTTAATTATCTTGACATGTACGCGATTATCTTGCTGTGCTGTATAAGAAGCACCCTAATTCCTTATGCGAAGCGTCTCTTCCAAATCACAAAATCTCCTTTTCCATCCGGCAACGCCAACATAGGGGCCGTCACCAACCTTTGCTTCAGTTCTTAACAGCTGTTCTCGCATTTCTCTGTCTATTCGAACTTCTCATTCTTATGAGTAAGCCGCGTCAAAGGGGCTGCGATCTTCACAAAGTCTTGTACCAATCTACGATAGTAGCCGGCCAATCCTACCTCTGGGAGTTGCCCTAACCATGGTCATCAATTCCTCAGTGGTCCTTTATTCATTCTTGTCAGGATCCTTCACGGAATCCTCCTCAGCAACAATCCCTTCTAGGACAACATCCTCAACCGTTACATCCTCAATATCAACATCATCCGGTCCTGCGTTAGGACGCTCTATCGGATCCATAATCTGATCTCCAATAAGTAATAATACATCATCGCGCTGTTGCTCCTCAACCTCAGGGTTCGGAGTCCCGCTACTATATACGATAACGAACTACGCTCCTATCACGATATTTATAAGGGTTCCCATAAGGGTTTTAACTGTCAGTGCTACGTTAGGTAGCCCGACTATGAACTTGGCAAGAGTTCTTATTATCTTAGTTAACTTATTATCTTAACGTCCCATCATCTCTGAGGTTTATAACGCTTAGCTCTGATACCATTTCTGTAACACCCCCAGATCCGGGGTCGAGGATCCGGGTCGTCACGGTCTTTCTTTCCACAATATCACTTCACTTAATTGATAATAATAACCTTATGCTGTGACCCCACACTAACACACACCACAACCCGTTATAGTCTCAGAGATGAAATTTAAATAAGTACAAGTCTTTGAATCCACAATTTAAAAGTTATTACAACCCAAAATGATTACTTGATAAATTTACAGTTAATTGCCATTATCTGCCATAAGTTATAATTATACATAATTGATTCTCAAAAGTAGATGGTCTGATCTACAATAGATCTACCTCTGCAGCTATGGCAGCTACAACATCAACGGGAAGACGCGGGACGCTTCCCACGCGCTTGCGCTGGGTCTGCTGGAGTCTGGCCATCTTTCCTAACTGTTGTTGTGTGATGAAGAAATAAAGCAAGGGTGAGCAGCAAGCCCACCAAAATAATATGTATAATGATTTACAATATATGAGCCTACTCATAATACTCATGAAAGTCTTGGTCAAAAGAAATGAACCAAGTTTGATATCTTAATGCGATGAAGTCGCAAAATATTAAGTATATATACATATATACTTTTCAAAATATTGGAAGTCCTCTTCCATGCATAATATACACAAAGTCCCAGTGTATAACTGTATAAAAAAATATCGTTGCAAGGTGATCTCATATATCTAACCTTGTTTCAACGTTTTTCTGAAAATCTTTGTCATTCCTAAGACAATTATTAATTAGATATAAGTTTAAAAGATGAGGTTACCAAATACCCCAATATACTTATATCTTTCCCAATACTACTTGAACTACCACCGTTCAAGTTATAATCAGTTTCAAAAGTTCATCACATAGATGAGACTACAAGACAAGATTTGAATAGATTCAATCTTTGAAATATTATTGAATGAAATAAAGTTACGAGATACTTTATTTAGTCCCGATATATATATATCCACATATATATATCTCTTAAACATTTCCTGGAACCTCTGTTATGTAAAGTATGAACAGAGTTTGAAATATCCAATAAATTTTGGAAAGGAAAAGAATTTTGGCATAAACCAGATATCTTGCTGATCAGGCAAAGATACCCATAAGTAACCTTTTCTACTAGTAGATGGACGAATTCCCCACTGGTCATCACCCTGGCCGCATTAGGACCTATGCTGGACTGCCACTCAGCCACTTATGCATTTGATGGACTCCCACTGAGCCACTTACACTATCATGGACGCCCACTGAGCCCATGTTGCTTATGCCGACTCAATAGATGGACTTACTTCCCGAACGTTGGGTAAGTAATCAATTCATTTACGAAAACTGCAACCTTGTTGCGAATATAAAATACACCACAGAGTCGGATTCCCCAGGTTTTGAACGAGTATTTAAATCCCCTTTAAAAGGAAGATCTTAAATATAAAAATGAGTTTTGGGATCCGCTCTAACTTTTAAAAATCATTTTGAAGACTCGAAAACACTTTAAAGAGTGTTTGGAGTAAAGCTGATTTAATGAAGTAAATCAGTCCCCAGAATATTTAGAAAATGACTGAATATTATTATTTAAATAATATTCCCATAAAGAATAATCTTTTATAAAAATAATTGAAGTAGAAGTTTTAAAACTTATACTTGAAACGAGTATTAAATAACCAAAGATATACTTATATGAAAGTATTATCTTTATTTGAATAATCGAAAATAAGTTTGATTATTAACACCTTATTCTTTAATAAAATAAAGAATATATTTCAGCAAATAATCGGAGTCATAGATCCTCAAACGAATATTCAAATAATATTCATTAAATAATATAAACTGAGTCATAAGCCTTCGAATGAATATTCAAATAATATTCAATAAATAATATAAAAGAGTCATAAGCCCTCGAATGAATATTCAAATAATATTCAGATAAATAAATAAAAGGAGTCATACGCCTTCGAATAATATTCAAAATAATATTCATTAATAAAGTAAAAGGAGTCATAAGTCCTCGAATGAATATTCAAAATAATATTCAATAATAAAATAAAGTTAAAGTTATCGAATAAACCTTATTCGATTAATAGTTTTAAAAACTATATCCATATATATATATAAATAAATATATATATATATATAATATACTCGGGAACATCGACTCCCGGTTTAGAAATATGTTCACCTTTTATCCCCTATACTAAGGGTATACGCAACTACTTGCTTATTTCTAGCATAGGTATTATGCAACTATAAGCATTGAAATCAACAGATAGATAACCAGATTACGAAACAGACATGCATATATACCATATTAGCATGCTCCAATATATCGTAAAATTTGCTAATAACAATCATGCAATATCACAAGATAATGCATATACATATATTTACATCACAGCAACAGTATAACGGGTAGAAAACTTGCCTGAGCGACTGGGGGTTACGAATGGCTCGGGACGAGTCTGGTAACCTATAAACAACAAGTAAGTTGGAATTAAACCAAAATCACTTGTAAATCTATACTTTAACTAACTTAGACTCTAACGCTAGTTTTGCGCTCACTGATTCGCTTAAGTCACTCGGGTACCCTCGGTTCCACCATTTTTAATAATTTAACCTTTACGAGTTTTAAAGCGATTCCTTCGCGGGTGTTTTACCAACTGCCTAACACACTTACCATAAATGTTTCATACATTAATTAACCCTTTTTGGTCTTTAACCTATGTTTCAAAGTAAGGCGAGGGAAAAAGTTTCGTTCGCGAAACGCCGTTACTTGAAACGGTCGTTTCTCCTAAACCGTAAATCGGAATCGAACGAACTACATATCAAAACGAAGCTCGTAACATGAGCTATCTAAACATGGCAGTGGTCATAATCTAGCAGGGGGTTCTCGGGTCCTAATGCTATGCACAAAAACAGTCCAAAGAAAATCGGACGTTACGACGGCTATGTTTACGCGATTACCAATATTTATACCACTCCAATTCTTTACCAATTCACTACAAACCACCCAACCATCATCAATACATCAAACACAACTTATATCAAGGCAAAGTCAGTCCATAATCTCAAGGTTTTCCAACTTATTCAACCACAAACATGATCTACTAACCATAACTTAAGATTCATTAACCATTAACCAAGATTCATATCCAAAATCACCACAAATCCAACCAAACTATCTAACATACATGGATCTTGCTATACATACATGGATATTTCTATATATACATTAATCCATCCATAAACTCATCAAAACTCAAAGTTCAAACTATAAGTTAAAGGTGAAAGTTGTTTTATACCTCCTTGAAGCTTCCTAACACAACCCAAGAGCTTTGAATGCCTAAAAGAACCTTGATCCTTGCTTGTATAACCTTAATCTTTCATAAAAATTCAAGAAAACTAAAGTTATTTCTTGAAGGTTACTATTCACCATCTTCTTCCTTGATTTATTGGAAGAGATTGTGAAGGAATTAGGAGCTTAAACTTATAGCATATCCATATCTATGTACAAGGAAGCTTAGATAATTACCTTGTGATTTAACAATGCTTGGAACTTGATTTTTGAAATTCTTGCCCTTGAAAAAGATGAAAAGCCGAGAGCAAGATGATGAGAATGAAATGATTTTGTGTTTTTTGATTTGTTTGGCTTAGCTTGGTTGTTTTTTGTTTTGTTTTTGGTTAATTACCTTAATAACCTTTTATTTGTGTGGTTATAAACCAACCACACCTCCTCCTTCCCTATGTCATGCTTACATCACATTGCTATGTCATCCTCCCTTCCTTGTCCTCTTCTCATTGGTTGGGTGACATCACTTCCTCTAATCCCTTTGCTTAACTTCCTAATTGTTTGCCTAATGACCGCTGATCTGTTATACGGTTCGCTTAACTTTCGTTTTCGTTTATCGTTTGAAGGATCATACCCGGGATTTTATTACTTAGGTTCCCTTAACCTTTCTCAATACATTATATTCCTTTTTATGATCCTCTATCATAATCCTTTAATTTAAATCCTTTTTATCCTGTTACCTTATACTCAATTCTTTCCGCATCTAGGGTATTTCCGGGAAAAATCAAAGTGTTCGGAATTGGATTCTGACGATCTTTACATACACTTATATACCACATAGAGTACTAATAATATCCCATAAGATCAATAACAGAACCCCTACATAGCGTGGCATGAAAAATTTTCTCGTTCAGCAAAAACACTATTCATAAGGGTTTCAAAATTTCTCAAAAATTGGGGTCATTACAGGCTTTGTCTGGGAACATTGCTGAACTTCTGGCACTGAGGGCATTTCTTAATGTAGGCGATGGAATCGGCGTGGACTGTAGGCCAGTAATATCCTTGCCTGATGACTTTGTAAGCCAAAGCTTTGGCTGCCAAGTGATCTCCGCAGATTCCCTCATGAACTTCCCGGAGACAGTAGTTTGCCTCATTCGGGTCTACACACTTCAGGGTGGGCGCTGAGAAGGTTCTCCTATATAGTTGACCATCTTCCAGGAAGAAACGAGCAGGCTTGTGTTTTAAGTATCTGGCTTTGTTTTGGTCTTCCGAGAGCGTCCATTCCCTTAAGTAAGCTATGTAGGGGGTCATCCAGTTGTCCGAGCTTCCGATGCACAGGACCTCGGATCGCTCTGTGCTGGGTGCCTTGAGCTCTTTGAAGTACACTGAACTAGCGAGGTCCGAAGTATTTTGTACGAGCTTGGACAGCTCATCTGCCTTGGAGTTCTCTTCTCTATTGATCTGAAGTATGGTGATGTCGGGGGTGGTTCCCAGGATATTCCGCACCATTGCCCGATATTGTGCCAACGTTGGATCTTTCGCAATATATTCTCCACTGGTTTGCTTGACCACAATCTGAGAGTCGTTGTAGACGATCATCTTCGAAATACCAAGAGATTTTGCCAATCTGAGCCCGGAGATGAGTGCCTCATATTCAGTCTGATTGTTCGTTGCCTTGAAAGCAAACGTTATTGCTTGTTAAATGGTGAAATGAGGCCCGCTCCGGACCTTTCGGCCGTAGATAACTCTGTTTCTTCCTAGGTCTTCTCCTCTCTCACGTATGCTAGAGCCCTGTCCACGTGACAGCCAGGGTGAGGTTAGCCTGCTAGGTAGGGGACTCTGCAAAACAGAACCGGAGGGGGGGTCATTTCCCACTGCAACTTCGGTGTGACATAAGAAATGAGGTTTCTTGAAGAAGAAGAAGAAGAGGGAAGAAAGAGCTATTCAAAATATGTATAGTGGTGTGTGTATAGGTGTGTAGCAGTCAAATATTTTTTCAACCCCTAAGACCCTCTTTTTGGGGTCTTTTATAGATCCCAAGATTTAGGATTTTTGGGATTTGTACCTCTTCATCTTAGCCTTTGATCCTTTTTGGCTGGTGAGTGCGTGGACGACTTGGATGTACTGTGTGGTCAAGTGTCCTTTCTCTATCAGTGTTGCCTTGGGATCTTTACATATAGACGGCTGAGATGCAATTATTCCATTTTGGGTAACATGAGACAGTTGACTGTATTGTCCTATGTCACGTGGCATCGGGGACCGCCCCACCTTGGGCCTGAGGTGGTTTCTTTCTGGGTTTTTCCTTCTTTGTTTGGGCTTGATTTACTCATCACCTGTCAGATATTATATCTATGCATAACTATAAACACTAATACCTTTTCCATTTCATCATGTTTTCGCAATTAACATATATTTCCTTTTCTAATTAATTATGTTTTTGAAATAAACATTTGTAGCTAGGTCTTCAATTTGTTTGCATTTTATGATATTGCTAGCTCGTCACCTCCATCGTGCTCGCACACAAGATACGCACATATGACGGTTCAAACTAAACTACATTTTATACTAGTTCAAAAAAAAAACTACATTTTATACTTTCTACTTGGCAAAAGTGACGACAATATTTCATCGTAATTGACAATTACTGCAAATTCAATGAAAAAAAGAACGTAATTTGTTGATTCTTGTAAAACTAAAACACCAAATCGAGTTACAAGAAAATAAATCCTTTCTACACCTAATTATTTTAAATGCCTAGTACACAAGATTCACAACAGTTAATACTGAATAATTATGAATGACTATATCTTATATTGTTTTTTAAAAATCTTGAAATTAATAACAAATAAAACATAATACATGTAGAGATCTATAAAACGCTGTCTAAGACAATCACGTAGATAATGGTTCCGAAACCATTGTTGTAAAGATCAAATTCGATGATTCACACAACACATGATTTTAAAAGAGTTGTGTTATTGGACTTGAAAGAAAACAATTTTAAAATTGTTGTAGTGACTAATCTGAGATAACAGGTTTTTTGGGGTGTAAAATAACTGTTGTGTGAAAGAATTAGACAATTTTTTTTTCGAGCACGGTGATATTGTCTGAAGTCGTATTTCTTATAGTGACATGAGATCAATTTGAAACGATACATAAAACAAATCATGAATAATTTGAACGTCTAGTTCGCAAGTTTCACACCAGTTAAGATTGGAATCAATCTGTTATAAATTACAACCTGTTCCTATCAAGATCACCAGTTAGTTGAGTAATAGGTCAACTTTATATTTTACTAATACATGAGATCAGCTGGGTTTAGTCCCTAATTAATTAAGCTTTACCTATGATTAGTAATTAGTTGGAGATACCAACTCTTATGGTATGATCTACTTGTTCTTTGGCACTGTGGTAGGGACACTGACCTTTCTATTTTTATGAAAAAAATAATCATAATTATTGTAAAAGTCAGTTATTGTGTTTCATCATTTGTCATGCCATACTAGCTGAAAGTTTGAAAGTAAATAATTAAAAAATAGATTAAAGAAGTATAAATTTTAAGCTTGTCATCTTCATGAGGCATTGCCGCATGCTCCCTGGCCGTAACATATGCATAATAGACAGCTGATCTTCATGATCTCTGTTGGACAAGGACATCTATCACCCATCTCATATTAGTAATAATTTATAATTTTAAAATGAAGTGCATTATGCATACTATTTTTATTAGTCTTTTGCATTATTCGGGGATGAACCCGATTATAGGCGAAGAAGAGTTTGGGTTTAAAACACCCAATACTAAGTACCCCAAAATTTTCAAATTTTATGTGCATAAAAATATAAAATGTAGTCTATATGTACACATGCTCGTAAACTGATTTCGACTAGTTCTTCCAAAATTGGAGGGTTGTCCTTGACATTATTTACTTTTTTTGGAAATTAATTAATTAGCTAGATTTACAGATAAGTTCCTCCCTAATTCTTCCCATGTATTACTATACACATGTAATTGTGAAGAAATGTAGGTAAGATTCTCAAGAACCCTCAAAGACATTGTTGAATATAAATTTGTGTACTTGAGCATTGAACATGGCCTCACATTTGCACAAGTCAACTATGTTTGAGCTTGTTTCTTTAAAATTGACAGACGCTGGCCTGTGGTGTTTTCAAAGAGGCAATGATATTGTCTTATGCTGTTTGCATGTTTTAGATGCTTTGGTATTTGTTGTTTATATTGTAATGTATACTTGTTGCTTGTTCGTGGACTCTCCTACTCGAATAAAACGTACTGGGCCAGGCCCAATTTACCAACAATTTATAATGACCCAATATCAATAAACATGCTGCTATCTATAAGTTGTTAATCTTGAATTTAAGGATGTACTTTTAGAAACATGACAGGATAGAAAGATCAAACAAAATATCAGGGATTTAATCCAACTCCAACTTTATAAATCGAAATTTGTTAAATTTGTGATACTTAAACGGTGAAACATATATAGTTTCCATTTCAGGATCATAAGATAAAGAGAAACTATCATGAAAAGAAGGGAAGCACAATATACTGTTTTATTGAGTTATGAAAGGCTTTCTACATGCCATCAAATAAACTAATTCCAGGAAAAATTGTGCTCATGCATGCACACATAGGTTTGACGTATTCTGCATCATATTTTTAATACTCAAACAACAATACTTTGTTTATGATCTACTACACTTATACTGCATTGTAAAACACAATGCTTCCTTGATCTTAATTTGAAGGGTGACATTCTTTTTCTTTGTACCAACAAATGGCAACAATACTTGGCAATTTTTTAATCTTCACATGTTCTCAAGCCTGTATTATCGGGGACGGAACCAGGGATATACTTTACGGTAGAACGAACCAAATTATTTCATAATTTTTCAAAATTTTACACTAAATTTTGGTGAATTTAGACAGTAGGGGACTGGGGCTCACTCCAGCCCCCTCTAGTTCCTCCCCTGCACACTATATATCATCAATTTTTTCATGTCCTGAAGATATGTCTGCACTTCCAACATTTGGTTAAGTTTCTCAGCATCAGCATCAGCATCCCGTGTTTAACTCGAGATAATGTATGCAGTGGACTTGTCACTTATTAGTTATTACTGATATTTAAGTGCGGAGCCGGGTTGAAATTTTACGACGCTACTAGGGATGATGCTACTAGGGAGGATAAGGGCTGTAGATGATGGCGCGTTGTACTCAAATTAGGACTTAAAAAATAAATAAATTCCGGCTGGTAATTCAGATTAACCCTCTTGCTCTTAGTTTTGCCATCTGTAGCACGTTTATTTATATCTAAGCTTCTGTTACAGCCCTCAAAGACAGGTTGAATGTGAATGTGATATGTACTTAAATATTGATCATCATGTCCTCACATTTGAATGTTTACGATCTTTTCAAGTTTCATTCTTTAATAAAATTGACAGTCGATGTCCTCACATTTGATATATACTTCTTGCTTTTTGCCACACATACCAAAGGTCCAGTTGTAGCACACTTTAACTAAAAACGTACTGGACGAAGCCCAATTCATCAACAGTTTCTGATCCAAGTTCTTATTTACAAATTTAGGCAACATGCAATTTTATAAATTGTGAAGCTTGAAGAATACTTTTTTAGAAACGTTGACAGCTGGGCTTTGTAGATCAAAGATGTACAACAAAATGGGATTGTCCTGCTTCACTGGACTCAAATGTAAGTTGGCATCAAGTAAAAGTCCGATGTTAGCAGCTGCATGGAGAAATCAAATTCTGACAGCAGAGTGATATATATGTGCAACTCAAATACACTTTCTGTAGGTTTGTTTTTGTTGCAACAATGGAGACTCTATAGGTTTTTTTCTCTTTAGAAATTACGATTTTTCAAGTCATAGTTCTTGCAAATTTACGGTAATCAAACTAATGCGCTAAATTTAGATAAACTAATGAAGTTAAAATTTGTTATATGTTCTTCTTTAGATTTAGATAAATGTAGTTTCAAATTCAGAATCATAAGATAAGCAAGTGTTATGAAAAGAATGAAAGCACTCATTAGCACAAGAAATGTTTATTGAATGATGAATAGCAAGAAGCTTTTAACATGATACATGCCCTCACATGAATCCCAGTAAAGAAGAAATTATACTCATGCATAATGGCTCACACAAAAGTTTGACCTAATCTTTATCATATCTGTAATGCTCAAAGGATGATACTTAGTAATATATAGTTATACTGCATTGTAGAACACAATGCTCCCTTGATCTTTATATAATGATGACGTTCTTCCCACCAACATTGTTACTTGGTGAATTTTTAACCTGCACGTCCCCTGAAGAATTATGGTTGATTTGTACTGTATTGGAATTTTCACTTCCAATAGACATTTCTGCATTCTCAACATTTGATAAAGTTCTCAGCATCCTGTGTTTAACTCGGCTAATGTATGCAGTAAATTTGTCATTCATATTTTCGTGAGTGCTCAGGTTCTTCTGGTGCTGCACTGGAACATAAGTTGGTGACGTTTCCTGCTTAATATTTGACGAAACCTTTTTCAGTTCACCAGTACTCTTTTGAAAAGAATCCTGATAATTAGTTGTCTTCTTGTTGAAGTTCTGCACTGTTGGCAAAAGGTGAGGATCAATCTCTATGGGGATCACTGCACCTGAAATTGGCAATTGTTGAGCAGCTGCTTTGAGGCGGAAAGCATGGGATGTAGTTGCAGAAACCGCGAATGTTTGTGGAGGAGCAGGAGCAGGGCCTGAGGACATTAGGCTGTGTGCAGGCCAGCTTAGTGCAATATAAATATCTTCACATTCTCCAGAAGAGTTTTGGCCGTGTTGATTCTTTGCCATTGATTTTTGGTGAGTAAATCAGGTACTAGAAATATGAAATGTGATGAGATGATTTACAAAGGATCACTCTATGCTATTTATTGAGTTGGAAAACAAAGAGTTTTCCGAGTGGAACATAAGAATTTGAAGTAGGGCCAGGGAAATTCATCGTGTTTCCTAACTGATAGAAAAACAATATAAACTAAATACCGAAAATACCCTAATATATATAATATAATAATAAATATAAATATATATATATATATATATATATATTCTAACACAAGGGAATCTCGTGTGAATTTGTTTCTTAGTTTCATATTAGTAATCGGTTAAGTATCAGATTCTGAAGGTTAGTCTAGCTTAGCTTTGTTTTACTTTTAAAGTATCTAATCAGGTACTGTGGCGAAAAGAACAACAGGGCTCAACACATTGTTGTTTCACACAGAACACACTCACATATGTTTACAATAATAAAAAGAAAGACATGGAAGTGAAGCCTCATAGAAAATTGAGTACGAACATTAGGCAGAATCAGATTCCTAGAAGTGGATCAAGAGTTCACAATGCAAACAAGTCGACATTTATACAGTTTGTACCAAGAGTGGTGAGTATTAAATTGGGGGTTTAATATCACTTTATCAATAAAGTTAGGGAAATGCATCAAAAGTTTTACTACGATAATCGGGATATCACTTATCTCACTTTAGTGAAAAATAATGACATACCGTATCATTAAAGTTGACCTATTCACTTGACGGAAATTATACATGCCTTTCATAACGGTAAGTTTTAGTTTACGTGGCTATATCGGCTTTGTAACGGCTATTTTAAACATGAATGATTACATACTTTGCATATATTATATATATTAGAGATCCTTTATTTATTTCCCCCCAATTGATAACATAGTTAGTTTCCATTCAATTATTTGTAGCTGTAACATCTTAACATGGCGACAATTGATAGCGTCAAGGACAAAAGCACGGGTAGTTCCTCTTCTGATTTTGTTAAGAATTGGGAGTACAAAAATTGTGGTTCTGTTGTGGTATAAGAGGTCGAATTTATGCTTCATGATTGTTATATAATTCAGGGAGGCAATTTTTTCATATTCTAAATTTAAGGTAATTTGTTGGTTAGATTTAAATTTCGATTTTGTTATGGATGATTTTTTTATTTATTTAAATTTATTGTGAATTTATAGGTTGTTGGTGGTTGTGATTTTTTCGAATGATATGACAGTGATTTTACGTTTACGGGGGTTTTTGTATCATGAACTTTGGTTTTTTTACGTTTTCTGTCACGTCAACAGGTCAATTTTAACGGTATGTCATTATTCTCCACTAAAGTTGAACAAGTGATACTCGGGTCAACTTTAACGGTGTGTCATTATTCTCCGCTAAAGTTGTGCAAGTGATACCCTGATTACTAAAGTGAAGTTTTAATACATGCCTCCTAGGCGTCATCATCAAATTGCATAAACCGCAAAAACCGTCCGCACCACCCTACACCGTAAAATGCGGTTTTTATTTTTTTTAATGCAGTTGCGATTTGAATTTTTGATAAACCGCGCGGTACGGTGCGGTTTGGCATTTTTACATTGCTGTTCAAACCGCACTGCATCGCAATTATATATGCATATATAATTATATATATGTATAATACATGTTCATAATTATATTATATATTACATATTTATTTCTTGTTTAATATAATGTTGTATTATTAATTATAGTTTAAATATTACAAATTAACGATATATTTCTATTTTTAATCGAAAATATATTATTTTTGAAATTCATGATAGATATTTTTTTTATATTTAAATCTAATTATGAACTTCTTTAAATATATAAACTGCTCAGACCGCATCACACCACATTTTCATGGTGTGTTTTATGCGGTTTGTGAAGTTATGCGGTGCGGTTGCGAGTTGAATTTTTTTAACAAACTGCATTTGAGTGTTGGTTTGCGGTTTGAGAAAAAAATCGCATCACCCGCACCACGATCACCCATAATGCCTCTTATTTCAATGACCAGAGTGATACTAACCCGTTAAATTGGAAAGCAAGTCGGCATCTAAGTTTTATTTTTGTTTTTATAAAAACAAATCATATGGTAAAGAAATGATGATTTTTGATAATTTGTCGGCGGTCTAAAGGTGCAAGCTCGTCTCAACTATTTTAAATTGAGGTCATATGTGCACGAGGGTTTCTTGCACATCCAAGTCGATATGTAGTGCTGAACCGAACCGAATAAACTGAAAAATCGAATTATCGTATTTTCTTGTACCGAATTGGACCGAAATTATATTATGGACTGGACCGGACCGAAATAATTCGGTTCGATCCGATTTTGGACCGAACGAACTGAATTTTTTGAAAAAAATAAAATTATATTAAGATTTTAAACCAAAAATTATAAAATCTAAAATATAATTAAAGTAAGGTGATATGTAGAGTTCTAAGACTGTATAAATACAATTATAAATTAAAATTTATGATTATAATTTTTAAGATATATGTAAAAGATATAATATAAAATTATAGTATTTATGATCTGGTCTATTCGGTCTATTCGGTCTAGACCTAAATATTTTATACAAGAAACTGACCGAACCAAATTTTATTTCGGTCTATTCATTCCGGACTGAATAGACCGAATTTTCTGAAAAATCAGGACCGGACCGAATTAGCACGGTTCGGTTTGGTTTTTCGGTTTCGGTTCATTTTTGCTCAGCCCTATCAATATCCCTGAGTAGGTGGTGTGCGCGTATCCTTCAGATTATTGTGTACGTAGTCCGTAGAGCAGTTGTTCATCGAAACATCCCAAATATAATTATTCATTAAAAAAATAGTTACAAAAATTTATTTATCGAATTTTTATTTGTTAAATGAAAATGAAGCTATAGTATCCCGTAATTGTTAGAATTATAATAATAGAATAATAGATTTTAAAAAAGGATTAAATTTGATACAAATTAAGATTTAAAATTTAATTAAACTAATGGGCTTAAAATTTGGATCAAACTTTAATATGAATAACTTGTAGGTTAAGAATTATGGTTTTGTAACGCTAAAAATACATCATATTCGTATTTCTCTTTTTATTGTTAAAATTCTTAAGGTTTTTTCACACCAAAATTAGCAGTCTTATAAAATTCATATAAAATTCATCGTAAGTCGAAATTCATTGGTTTTTCACTTTTCATTCTCTTCTACTTTCGTGTTTCGTGTTTGACGAGTTATTAAGGATTGAATGTGTGCTCTAATATGAATTATCTTTTTATGTAATTGAGGTAAGTACCTTTCCGTTGTTTCGTATTTTTGTGTAACGTATCTTATATTGTTTGATTTATGTGGTCGAGTATTTGTTTTGATTATCCTAAGTATAAAATTGATACGTGACTGATAAGAACGAATTCAAATGTATCCCCAATCTTAGTCGTGTATAAGAATTTGAACCCGATCACCGGGTAGCGTGATACATAGAACATATAACTAGTCTGCGCACGTCCGGAACACAGCGATACCTTGTTCAGATTCGGTTTCACTTGACGAGGGACGTAAATTAGCCCCCATCAAATAAGAATAAGAACCCGGTTACTTGGGAAGTGTGGCATAAAGTATAAGAACCCAGTCAATTGGGTAGTTTGACATAAAGTATAAGATGTCGGTTACTAACAAAGTGTGATATAAAGTGTGATTTAGGATTTTGGGACTTAAATTTAGAATTTAATTTTAAGACTTATTGATTGATTAATAACTTTAATTATATGAATTATAAAATACGTTGTGTGATTCGTTTTGATAATTGTTATTGAACATGTTGTTTGATTTTATGTGATAGAAGTTATGCGCTGAATGTCTAAATTGTATTTTTTTTAAAAAGATATAAAAATATTATTTTGAGTTGTTGGACAATAGTTGCTTGTTGGGTTTCGCAACTCATTCTTTCCATATCCAGGTTCCGTCTAAGATTTGAGTTGGATAACATTGAAGTTCGAGGACTTAGATTTTTCGAGTATATTGACTTTTGGACTTTCGTTTTTAGCTGCGCGTTTATAATAGTCACCTTTGTAATAAAAAATTTATTAGTAAATTGAAATATTTGAGTTTTGATTTATAATTAATAGTCTGAAAAGTGCGGGTTATTACAGTTAGTATCAGAGCCAGGTTTTCCTTCAGGGTGTGTTAGTTATGAGACTAGTACATTCTCTAAGAGTGTTCATATGGATCATAATTTAAGTTTGACTTATAGGAGATTAGTGGGAGTAGACGCATAAGATTTTTGTGAATTAGAGGACAAAATTCTTTTGAACGATGGTATTATATAATATCCCGTATTTTTTAGAATTATAATAATAAAATGCTAGATTTAAAAAAAAGATTGAAATTTGTTAAGGATTATGATTTAAAATTAAATTACACTAATGTGCCTAAAATTTGGATTAGACTTTAATATGGATAACTTGTAGGTTAAAAAATAGGATATTGTAACGTTTTAAATACATCATATTAGTCTTTCTTGTTTTCATTGTTAAAATTCATAGATTTTTTCACACACAAATCAGCAGTCTTATAAAATTCATAGAAAATTCATCGTAATTCGGAATTCGTTGGTTATGGACCTTTCAGAAAGGTCTTTTCGTTCTGTTCAACTTTCGTATTTCCAAGATAACATCGTACATTTAAATGATCAAAAAAGGCTAAATACCGATGTGATCAGAATTAGAATCGTGGAGAAGTTCGAGAATTTAGATATTTCGTGTTTGATGAGTTATTAAGGATTGAATACATGCTTTAATATGAATTATCTGTTTGTGTAGTTGAGGTAAATAACTTTTTGTTCCTTCGGATTGTTGTGTAACATATTTTATATTGTTTGATTCATGTGCTCGAGTATTTGTTTTGATTATCGTAAGTTTGAAATTGATATGTGACTAATAAGAACGAATTCAAAAATATCGTCAGTCTTAGTCATGTGTTATACCCAAAATTTGGCATTGGATTGACTCGGGTCAAACGCGGGCTAATTACAGTCAAATTCAGTATTGCGTTGTGAAAGTGAGGACGCGTCCAAGCATTAAGGACGCGCCTACTTGAGAAGGGATATGTTACGAGGCGAGAAGAGTGTGTGGTCAAGGAAGGACGCGCCCAGGCTTTATGGACGCGTCAATATTTATGAAAGTGCTTGGCAGATAAAATCTTATGGTGATGGACGCTCTAGAACGCGCCTACTTTATCAAGGACACGTCATAGGAGGTGAAACACTGTGCATGATGGTTTAAAGGAAGACGCGCCCTAAATTCTAGGACGTGTCCTGTGATTTTGAATGCTATAAGGAACGATTGATGAGGAAACAGGTTTGGATTTATGAAGGTGAGGACGCGCCCAAAGGGTTAGGACGCGTCCGATGTTTGATCTATATACTTTTGATGTTGAATTCAGGACAAAGCTTGCATGGAGAGGAGCAATAGAGGTTATTTTTACTAATGTATTTGTTGCAGGTACTCTTTGAAGAATTCCCTCCTTGAGACGGTCAAGGAGGGAGATGTCCGTGAAAAGCTTGAAGGCCTCCAGGGGTATGCCTGATGATTGAAGGCCTCCTCCTGTATTCAACGGGTGTCCTCGTTGGGGATGTGGGGTTTACTTTGGTGTGCGCTTTGGGAGCTCTGTTCTTGTATTCAACGGGTGTCCTCGTTGGAGAACTTTGGAGTCATCCTGCACTTTGCACCCAAGAGCTTGGGATCACGTGTCCTGTTATCTGGTGGGTTATCCTCATTCGGGGGACAGGGACGCGTCTGGCACTTGGGGTGAACTGTGGCTATACATGCGTTCGTAAGTCAAGGGAGATAGCTGTAGCGGAGTATTATCCTTGCGCAGGGAGATGCACTATCCGTGAAGTACTACGATTACGGACGAGCCTTGGGCCTTCGCGGTTGGGCCTCATAGTTGGACATTCCTAAAGCTAGCGGAAGACGGATATTGGATGGGCTTCTACTGGGCTTAGGAGTAAGAAGTCTCAACTCATTAGACTTCTTGTTTAACAAGAACTACGTCAGGCTTGATCCCTATATAAAGGGTACGTATGCATATTGAGAGGGTAAGAAGTTGAGAGCTGATAAGAGAGCCACCACTTACTCTGATCAATCTCAGCCTAAAACAACCACAATCAACCACACACCGCTTAAGTTTCCGGCAAAGAACCACCGTCACAGATCTTAGTTCCGGCGAGAAACCTCAAACTTTGTTGTTACCAGATTCCTCCGTCAACAAATTGGCGCTAGAAGGAGGGGTGCTAATTAAGGTCGAAATCTTAGGAGGAAAAGATGTCTTACAATCGTGATGGAAGTTCTTATGATGGAAGTGACAGCATGTCTGAAGGAGAAGGCGGGGTGCGCTATACTCGCAACGAACCTTACGTTCCCAGAAACATGGCGGATCCACCAAGGGCTCCGGATGTGGGGGGGACACCTCCAGTTCTCATCAGCAACGCTGATATATTGGAGCAATTATATCGCATGGGGGATACTCTTAACAGTTTTAACTCAAGACTGAACACGTTGGAGCGTCGAAAGACGAGGAGAGGTCGTCGTTTCCCCCGTCATGGTCATGCCTTGGGAAAAGCCCCTGTAGCTGAAGGAGATGCCCAGGGGAGCGGGGGAAACCCGCGAATCACTCCACGACGTTTGGAGTACTCGGATGATGTAGAACCTATTGTGGAGCTTGCGGATGAAGACACGGATGGCAGAGAAAGGCCTCGCCTAGGTAACCAGGTAGTACCACACCCACATAGGTCTGGGCGTACGATGGACGAGCGTCGTCATGCAGACAACACTCAAAACCAAGACGAGGAAGGAAGGGATCTTTCAGCCTTGAAAAGGAGGCTTGGCATAAGGTTGGAGGACGATGATTTGAGGATGTTGCTGGTAGAATGGCAAAAGGAAGGAAACGCCGGAGAAGCGAGGCCCCGTGACACGACGTGTGTGCTCCCCGCATTCCAAAGGGATGACGAGGCGCGGTACCGCGAGCACGAGCGTGCCCCTCCGCGAGGAAGACCCGGGAATTACTACCGGGGATATCAGAGGAATGGACGGGGAAGAATGGAAGAGCCCCTTACAACGGTAGGAGAGGTGGAGCACACTCCGCTGAAGAAGCCCCCGTCGTTATCCCCGTAGCTTCCCACAGCGTTACTGGTAATGGGTCTGGGGCGCGTCCTCATGACCAGGATGGCGGGCGAATTTAAATAAGAATGCAGAACAATGATGAAATTCCGTGACGCGGTCAAGATGAACCTCGCGTACGGGAAAATATCCAGAACCACAATGGTAACATGCCACCGCCGCAGCCTCAGGGCGAGGGGCGGCGAGATCCTCCACCACACCCGGGGGGTAATCAAGGGGAATTTCAGCAAGTCGCAGAGCAACCCCAGCAGCCTAATGTTCAAACCATTCATGGGGTAGGGACGTTTAATGTGAACGATCTCAAGAGGTTGTTCAACCATCTTGAGGGAGGAAGAGTAACGGCGACTGCGCAAGCTCCTTCTCCTTTTGCTGCTGTTGTGAGGGAGGCGCAATTACCCGCGGGATACAGGAACACAACCAATGACTTGCGTTTCCACGGGAACTCTGATCCTGTGGAGTTCGTGGGGCGTTTTAACATTGAAATGGATGTATATCAAGTACCTGATTTGGCTCGATGCCGTCTTTTGGCAGCCACTTTCAGAGAAGGCGCTCAGCAGTGGTTCCAAAAACTTGGTCCAGGTGTAATTACATCCTGGGAACAGATGAAAACTTTATTTTTGACACAATTCCAAGCCGCGGTGAAGTACACACCACCTGTTACCACGCTGGCTAATGTGAAACAAAAGGAAGGAGAAAGTTTGACTTCGTATTTCAAGAGATTTAATGCAGAATCTACTTTGGTGAGGGGTGCAACTGATGAAACATTGAAAATATTGCTTATAGTTGGGTTGCGTGTGGGGACGGATTTCTGGAAGCACCTACAAGGGAAGGACCCAGTGTCGCTGGCTGATGGAGTCGTTCAAAGCAATCGAGCAGTCGCTTGCAGAAACAAAAAAAATGACAATACCTATAACTCCAAGGGGCGATCCAAGAGAAGGGACAGATCCTTGAGCCCAGATTATCGGCGAAACGCCAGAAGTCCTAACAGGGTAAATGTTGTGAGCTCGCGGAGAGAATGGAGCCCACCATCGAACTACGAGAGAAGAGTCAGCAATTATACACCGCTGGCAGCGTCCATTGATCATATCTTCGAGGTAAATAAGGATAGAGGAATCTTCAAGAAGCCCGACCGTCTAACTTCATGGCAGAGCAGAGATAAGAAGAAATATTGTGACTACCATGAGTCTACTGGCCACGACACCCATGAGTGTCGTCACTTGCGGGATGAGATTGAGGAATTGATCAAGGCAGGATACCTAGGAGAATGGATTGACAAGGTGAAGCGATGCAGGGGACTTGATGACAAGGGTAAGGATGAAAAACAGCCCCCGCGGGCGGAGGATGTTGAAAAAATAGCAGAGGTCAAGTTTCAGAGGGCTGGCAGTATCAGGGCAATTTTTGGAGGACACCCTTTTGTTGGTGATAGTAATCGGGCACTGGAGAAAAACGCGAGAGAAACGCGACATCCACCGCTCACCAACATCCACAGCTTGGAAGATAAACCCCCGAAGGTCTTTAAGGGGGAGTCCGTTGATATTACGTTCAAGGAAAAAGAATCTAGGTGGGTACATCATCCTCACAACGATGCGCTGGTAATTACCATGCTCATTGGGGCAATGAACGTACATCGAGTCTTCTTGGATAATGGAAGTTCTACAAATATCTTGTACTACAGCACCTACAAAAAACTGGATTTCCCAGATAGTGACATGTATTTCGAAGATGCGCACATCTATGGCTTTACCGGGGAAGCAGTGAGAGTTATGGGTTCTGTCAGGCTTCCCGTCACGCTCGGGGAAGGAGCCCTGTCGGTTACCCAAATGATAGATTTCAAGGTGCTAGATCAGGATTCCGCGCACAATGTGCTGGTCGGCAGACCTTGGTTGCGAGCGTTCAGGGTGATAACCTCAATACACCACTTGATGATAAAGTTCCCAACGCCAAAAGGGGTTGGCAGTCTGAGAGGGTCACAGTATAAGTCACGCAACTGCTATCATAAGGCTGTCAAGGAATTTCATAGAAGAAGGTATGAAGGGAAATGTCTCCCATTTGAAGATGTAGAAGATATTCATACAACACCAAGTGGAGAGGTCCATGCCCACTATTTCGTTGAAAGCCCCGGAAAGGAAGAAACCAATGTCTCTGGCAACTCTTGTTTGACGCGGGGACGTATTTCGAGGATCCGTAGCGTAGAGGAAGTGGTGGTGAACCATACCGAGGAGATCATACAGAAAAAAGTTAACGGCGAAAAGTTGGAAGGAAGAAGTGAGATTTTGCAAGGTCTCGGGAATAACCTCAAGGTGGATGCTCCTCAAAAGAAGGACGCGCCCTTGAATGAAATTGAGGTTGATGCTTCTCTAAACGAGGACGCACCCTCAGATGCGAAAGTGGAAGTCGAAGACCCCCGAGACTTTGATTTCGATTTGGATCCCAGGATCCTTATGCCTGCCGAAAAGACGGGACCGACCGAAGACACAATATCTATTCCAGTTGATAAAAATGACCCGAGCAGGGTTTTGAAAGTGGGATCCCAGTTGGATGATAAGATGAGAGGAAGTCTTGCCCGCTTTCTAATTGCAAAACTTGATGTATTCGCATGGAGTCATTCAGATATGATAGGAATCGACCCGGAGGTAATGTGTCACCGTTTGAATATCCTCCCGAATTGCAAAGGCATACGTCAGAAACGCCGCCCGGTAAGTGGAGAAAGGGCAATAGCGTTAAAAGAAGAAGTGGACCGGTTGTTGGAGGTAGGGCTGATCAAAGAGTCTTTCTACCCCGAATGGCTTGCAAATCCGGTACTGGTGAAGAAACCGAATGGGAAGTGGAGAATATGTGTGGATTTCACAGATCTCAATAAGGCCTGTCCAAAGGACAGCTTCCCGTTGCCAAGAATCGATCAGTTGGTTGACACAACGGCGGGGCATGCGTTGTTGAGTTTTATGGATGCATACTCCGGTTACAATCAAATTCCGATGTATGGCCCCGATCAAGAACATACATCCTTCATTACTGATAGGGGGTTATACTGTTACATAGGAATGCCGTTTGGATTGATTAATGCTGGTACGACCTACCAGCGGTTGGTAAACATGATGTTCAAGGATCAAATCGGAAGAACTATGGAAGTGTATATGGATGATATGCTGGTAAAGTCCAAGGTAGCGAGTGACCACATCAAGCACTTGATGGAAATGTTTGACATTCTGAGGAGGTTTCGTATGAAATTAAACCCGCAAAAATGTGTGTTCGGCGTGGAGTCGGGCAAGTTTCTCGAGTTCATTGTCAACTATAGGGGAATTGAGGCCAACCCCGCAAAGATCAAGGCATTGATGGATATGAAGTCACCCATCAATATGAAACAAGTGCAGAGTTTGACTGGGAGAATCGCCGCGTTAAATCGATTTGTTTCCAAGTCGTCCGATAGATGCAAGGAATTTTTCAAGGCGATCAAATTAGCTGGGAAAGACTTTGTATGGACGCCAGAATGTGAAGATGCTTTCAAAAGAATCAAGGAGCAACTGGGAAAACCTCCCATGTTGTCAAAGCCGTTGGATGGGGAGTCTCTAATACTGTACCTCGCAGTTTCTGAATATTCGATCAGTCCAGTTCTGGTAAGAGAAGAAGATGGGCAGCAATCACCAGTGTACTACGTGAGCAAGCGGTTACACGACGCTGAAACTCGCTACACAAGCATGGACAAACTGGTTTACGCCCTAATTCTTGCGTCAAGTAAATTGCGACCGTATTTTCAAGCCCATAGAATTGAAGTTCGCACAGCGTACCCGCTACGACAGGTTCTGCACAAACCAGAGTCATCAGGCAGAATGCTGAAATGGGCTGTGGAGTTGGGACAGTTTGATTGGGAATATGTACCTCGAACAGCGATAAAAGGGCAAGCCTTAGCCGATTTCTTGTTGGAATTTGATTCTGAAATTGATGATAAAGCTTTGGTAATGCTACATCCGCCTCATTCTGAGGAGTCTTTGGAAGAGTTTCCGCATCCTTGGTGGATCTTGCATGTGGATGGGGCGGTTAACCATGGAGGAGCGGGTGCGGGTATAGTACTTGTATCTCCGGAAGGCCACCATCTGATGAGCGCCATTCATTTCAAGTTTTATGCAACCAATAATGATGCAGAGTATGAGGCGCTGATTAATGGCCTGAAAATCGCTGTGGAAATGGGGGTACGAAACTTAATTGCAAGAAGTGACTCAGAGTTGGTAGTGAATCAGGTGAACGGGGGATTTCAAGCGCGAGGCCCACGAACAGAATTATACTTGAGATGTACACAGCGCCTGATTGGAATGTTAAAAGAAGTTAGATTGGAATGTGTTCCGCGGGAGAAGAACAGTAATGCAGATGCTCTGGCAAAAATGGGGTCGCAACAAGAGGCTGTGTTGTTAGGATCCATCCCCCTTGAAATCCAGGAGATTCCTAGTATCCCAGAGGTAGAAACTATGCGAGTGGATGAGGCTCCCAAGGAAATATGGATGACGCCCATTCTAGCTTACATTCGCAAGGGAATACTCCCCGAGGATAAGTTTATGGCTCGCCGACTCCGCTATCAGGCTGCAAGATACGCGATATACGATGAAGTCCTGTACAAGAGAGGGTTCAACCAACCTCTGCTTAGGTGTGTTGAAGAAGAAGAAGGAAATTACATCCTAAGAGAGGTGCATGAAGGAATCTGTGGCAATCACTCGGGGGGTAGTTCGTTGGCAATGAAAGTTTTGCGCCAAGGGTATTATTGGCCCATAATGAGAGAAGATGCTACAAATTTCGTCAGGGCATGTGATCGCTGCCAGCGCTTTGCAAACTACTCGTCTATGCCGGCGACACTCTTGACGCCTATGGCAAGCCCGTGGCCGTTCGCCATGTGGGAAATTGACCTTATCGGGGAATTGCCGAAAGCTAAAGGAGACGTCAAATATGCAGTGGTTGCGGTCGATTACTTTACTAAATGGGCGGAAGCTATGCCACTGGCTACTATCACCACAAAGAAAATCAGAGATTTTGTTTTAAACTCAATTATATGTAGGTTTGGAATCCCTTACAAGCTTGTCTCCGACAATGGAAAGCAGTTTGATAGCAAGGAGTTGCGACAACTATGTAAGGAGTTGAAAATCAAGAAGGAGTTTGCGGCGGTCTATCATCCTCAAAGCAATGGACAAACAGAAGCTGTTAACAAAATAATAAAGCATACCCTCAAAACCAAGCTGGAGGAACGTAAAGGGAATTGGCCTGAAGAACTCCCGAAGGTGAGGTGGTCATACAACACTACGCCGCGATCTACTACGGGAGAAACGCCGTTTATGCTGACTTACGGCTACGAAGCTATGGTCCCCGTGGAAGTTGGATCGGGATCACTTCGTAGAGATTGTTACGGGAAAAAAGATGCTGAGGTTAATCAAAGGCTTCATTTAGATCTCTTAGAGGAGACGAGGGAAAATTTTCAGCTAAGGCTAGCGGCATATCAGCAGCGCGCCGCAAGGTATTATAACAAGAAGGTAAAAGGACAATTGTTGAAGGTGGGCGATTTGGTACTTAGGAAAGTGATGCCCAATACAAAGAACCCACAACATGGAGTGTTTGGAGCTAATTGGGAAGGACCGTACAGGATAAAGTCCATCTTGTGGAAGGGGACTTATCACCTTGAAGATATGGAAGGGAAGCTAGTTCCGCGAGCTTGGAATGCGGAACATCTCTGAAAGTATTACCAGTAAGGCGCGGCTTTGGCCCCTTACATATTTCTTTTATTATTTTGGGTTATGCCCGGATTATAGGCTAGAATTAAATAAATTCCTCCTAGCCTAGGGGGGTAGTGCATGTACTACTTACCTTGGAACTAGTTGAAGGGTCATTTTTTAGAAATAATTTCCCCACAGAGCATAGTAACCGTGGGACTGGTGCACTTTTGACACCAGAGCGCATTATAAATAAAATTTTGAAATTTTCCAAAAGAATTTTTGCTCAGTTTGCTTGGTCTCATGACGCGTCCTAAATGTAGGGCGCACCCCAAGCTAGGGTTTTATATGAATAACTGAAGTAGTGGTTGTCAAAAGGAACAATGAAACTCAAGTAAAATGTACTATTTTTAAGGACGCGCCCAAGTTATCTTGGTTGATGCTCCTTTAGACTGAATATTACTGTAATATTGACAACATAATTGAAAAAAGAAAAAGTCCTTGTTAAGGACGCGTCCTGCTTGAAGAATGATGTATTTTGGATCAAAGTTAAGGTGCGTCAAAACCATAGGACGTTCCCACTTAAGCCTTGTGCTTTGATTAAATACACAGGTATAACATGGTGCTATGCTCGTATGTTTTGCAAACAAAAATATTCATTCAATAAATAAAAGACGCGTCCAGTAAAGGAGGATGCGCCCAGGACGGTTACTTGCTTAACTGGTGATAGTCAAAATAGACGTGTCCAAGACTAGGACGCGTCCATGTGAATGGCAAAATAGGATGCTAAGTAAAAATATGCATTGATAAGGCGAAGAGGTTTTTATAAAAGTGCAGGCAAATGAAGTTCAAACATAGATACTACAACTTGCAAGGCTTCAAGGGGCCCGCACCCTTAAAATAGTTCAAGTACATAAAAGATAAAGGACGCGTCCTAAGCAGGAGGCGCGTCCTGTGGCTTGTCCTGGTCTTCCGCAGGGGGAGGCTGAGTCTGAAGTGGAGCAGGATCAGGGGACGCGTCCTCTTCCTCTAAGCCCAGAAAAATTCTTTTGTTCTTGATGGAGTCTGCGGCCCTGACCCTGAAATCATTTACCCATATCTGGGTACCTGCATCAAACTTTGAGAATGTATACTCTGGGTCGTTGGCAATGAACCCAGAGCACCATTCTTCAAACCCAGCCTGGAAGCCGTGCTGGTAAACTAGCTTTTTCTCCTCTGTCCATCCATGCAGCCTATCATCATTCAGGGTGTCAAGCTCCAGCTGCATGGTGGAATTCAGGGCGATGACGCTGTCTATTTGCTTCTCTATTGAGGAGACATTGCCTTCCAAATTAGCTTTTTCTGTTTCTAGACGCGTCCTCTCCCCCTCCAGACGTTTGATCTCAGCATCTTTTTCTTGGGCAAGCAGGGTAATGTATTTTTCCAGAGATTTAACTTTGTCTTCGGCCTGGCTCTTCGCAGTATCTGTAACAGCAAGACGCGCCCTGAGCCTGGCGGCCATGTTAACACTCTGCCTGGCATGCAGGTGAAGCTCAGCTGCAGCCCTCACCATGACCTCTCTGTTTGCTGCTCTGTTCTAAAAGTCCAACCTCTGACTTCATCCTCTGTGAAATCCCCAACAGAGGACGCGCCCAGGTATCTGAGAATGAAAGACTGGTCATCAGGAACTACCTTTTGACACTTCGAGGGCGCGTCCTCCACCTTCTCGGGAATGTCAAACACGGTAGTGTCGATTATCTTTGGTGGAGGAGAAGGAGTTGCAACAGGAGGTGGGGTTTTTGCCTTTGAATCAACCTTTGTAGGAGCCTGTTTCCTTGCCCTTAGTTTTTTGGAAGCCCCAATTGCGAATCCTTTGGGGAGTGAGGCCATATCTGCGATATAAACATAAAAAGGGATTAGTTATGTACAAGAAGACACGTCCTAAAAGTAGGACATGCCCATATCATGATATAATGGTCTACGTGCATGACAGATATAGACAAACGCAAAGATGTATAAATGAGTGTGAGAATGACGCGTCCTAAAGAAGTGACGCGTCTTACCTAAGATGTTTTTTGTAATAAAGAGACATGCCCGGGGGGTAGGGCGCGCCCAAGGTGATAGTGCATATATAAAGTAACGTTTATAAATCAGGCTAAAATTAAAGGAAAAAGGTGAGCATAAATATGACGCGTCCTAAAGCCGTGACGCGTCTTACGTATAATAATTTCTTACCTTTCTCTAAATCCACCTTCTTGTTGACGTCTGGCTGAATAATTTATGTGGCTTGGAGCCCTTTGGATTTTTTGGAAGCGGTGAGGATGGGTTTCCCATTATGGAAATCTCGAAATTTACAGAGAGAACCCACCCGTGGGGACAAAGCTCCTATTTTCTTCAAATTCTCCTCGGTAATCATGTCCTTGAGGTTGAAATGTTTTTCAGCATACTGTAAAACCTTCTCTGCTCTCTTCTTCTTCTTTCCTGCTAGCTCTTTCTGGGTCCTTTTGTCTAAGAGAAGGGAGAATAGGTTACAACAAGGAAAATAAAAAAAAAGTTATAAAAGAAAAGGCGCGCCCTGATAGAGAGGACGCGTCCTAAATGTTGAACTCACTTGGTTCCAAGTTGAAGCGAACGCGCGTCCTTTTGACGTCATAAATGTAGAAAAATGGCTCCTTCCAGTCTCTTTTGTGGCTAATTTTACCTTCATTAAATCCCTTGTTGTTCAACCATTTGTTGACTACCAGAAAATGGTACCCGGGAATTGATTTCCTGATGCTGTAAAAATAGCTGAATTCTTTCATTGAAGGCGCGCCCAGCCTCAAGTTATGGTACATAATGTACAAAGCCCAGGCTAGCTTGTATGAATTTGGTGATAGTTGGACTGGAGCCACGTCGTACCATTTTAAAATTTTCTTAATGTATGGGTGCAAAGGCGCGCCCACACCCAAGAAAATTAACTTTGGAGTAAGCACCATTCTTGGGATCCTTTGGTTCCCAACGTTGAAAATGTGCGGCCTCATGGTTCGAAGAGGGCGCGCCCAGATGCCCTCCATGTCATAGTATTTCATGTGCCATTGGATTTCCCAGTTGGTTGCGGTCGAGTCAAGGGCAACACATGCTAGCTTACCTTCTTTCTTTCTTCTGGCATTTTTCTCTGCCTCAGTTAGGGCGCCAAGCCTGGCCCAGTCACAATCCACTTCAACATCTGAAGGATCCCAATGTTCCAAAGGAGAGTCTGATTTCTGAGGGGATACGGGATATGTCTCGGGGTCAGGAACCCTCCTTTCAAATTCGCTTACGCTGAGAGGTGACGCGTCCTGAGAAGGAGCCGCGCCTTGGAAAACTGACGCGTCCTGAGAGTAGGATGCGTCCTCGTCTGAAACAGCTATTCCTCGGGGTTTTTGGCCTGTGATAGGAACAATTTCATCGTCCGTCCAATCTTCGATGGCGGCCCTAGTATGGAGAACTGGAGTTCTTTGCCTTTTAACTCCCTTCTTTTCCATTCTTGAGCTTATGGGAACATGGTCCATGGAGTCGGAGCTGGAATCAGACTTTATTGAGTTTTTTGATTTAAGGGAACGAAAGACGCGTCTTTCTGCTTTAAGGAAGGAATTCGTCCTGTGGATGTTGGGAAAGTCGGGTTTAAAAGAGATCAGGTGTGGGGAATAGATTCCAATACGTTTGTTGAGAGCCTTAAACGGGTGAAATGGTGAGGAAGAAGACGCGTCCTCCAGCTGCAAAATAAGGAATAAACATCTGAGGACGCGTCCATATATAAAAGGGATACTGTAAAGGCGCGTCCTAAATATCTACCGCAGGGGGTGTGCTACAATGACGCGTCCTAATAAGCCTCTGGCCCTATATTACCTTTGTTTGGGACAGCTTAGACATGTCTTAAATTAGGAGATACAGGACGCGCTCTAACGGGAAGACGCGTCCTATATAGTTAAAATGGTGGAATTTCAATCGATTATGATCGATTTGGGGGAAGTTTTTCTACGAACCTAGAAGCATGTAATTATGGAATCAAAAGAGCAGAATATGATCCAATTACAGATATATACACATATACATACAGGAAAAAATATGAACAGTTTATGGAAGCATAAGGAATGTGAACAATTTTGCTTGTTCTAGTCGATTTGCTCAAAGAAATTAAGAGATAATGGAGGATTTGCATACCTCGTAAGTTGGGAGTTGGATTAAGCAGCACAAATTGAGAAATGGCCGGTGGGGTTGCCGAGTTCTTGGATTTAACTTCTTGCAGCGGCGGTAATGGCGGTTCTGAGAGAGAGAAAGGAGGACGGTGGTAGTGATATGACGAAACTAGGGTATTTATAGAGGAAGGACGACCGTGCGGACGACAGCGGTACACCACATGCAGAAGGTGAAAGTAAGACGCGTCTTCCTGTCACGACGCGTCCACTTGTTTTGAGCCAAATTTCGCTTGGAAAGAAATTCCAATTCTGTTTTTAACTGCAAATGGAATTTGGGGGGTAGTTGTTATACCCAAAATTTGGCATTGGATTGACTCGGGTCAAACGCGGGCTAATTACAGTCAAATTCAGTATTGCGTTGTGAAAGTGAGGACGCGTCCAAGCATTAAGGACGCGCCTACTTAAGAAGGGATATGTTACGAGGCGAGAAGAGTGTGTGGTCAAGGAAGGACGCGCCCAGGCTTTATGGACGCGTCAATGTTTATGAAAGTGCTTAGCAGATGAAATCTTATGGTGATGGACGCTCTAGGACGCGCCTACTTTATCAAGGACACGTCATAGGAGGTGAAACGCTGTGCATGATGGTTTAAAGGAAGACGCGCCCTAAATTCTAGGACGTGTCCTGTGATTTTGAATGCTATAAGGAACGATTGATGAGGAAACATGTTTGAATTTATGAAGGTGAGGACGCGCCCAAAGGGTTAGGACGCGTCCTGTGTTTGATCTATATACTTTTGATGTTGAATTCAGGACAAAGCTTGCATGGAGAGGAGCAATAGAGGTTATTTTTACTAATGTATTTGTTGCAGGTACTCTTTGAAGAATTCCCTCCTTGAGACGGTCAAGGAGGGGGATGTCCGTGAAAAGCTTGAAGGCCTCCAGGGGTATGCCTGATGATTGAAGGCCTCCTCCTGTATTCAACGGGTGTCCTCGTTGGGGATGTGGGGTTTACTTTGGTGTGTGCTTTGGGAGCTCTATTCTTGTATTCAACGGGTGTCCTCGTTGGAGAACTTTGGAGTCATCCTGCACTTTGCACCCAAGAGCTTGGGATCACCTGTCCTGTTATCTGGTGGGTTATCCTCATTCGGGGGACAGGGACGCGTCTGGCACTTGGGGTGAACCGTGGCTATACCTGCGTTCGTAAGTCAAGGGAGATAGCTGTAGCGGAGTGTTATCCTTGCGCAGGGAGATGCACTATCCGTGAAATCCTACGATTACGGACGAGTCTTGGGCCTTCGCGGTTGGGCCTCATAGTTGGACATTCCTAAAGCTAGCGGAAGACGGATATTGGATGGGCTTCTACTGGGCTTAGGAGTAAGAAGTCTCAACTCATTAGACTTCTTGTTCTACGAGAACTACGTCAGGCTTGATCCCTATATAAAGGGTACGTAGGCACATTGAGAGGGTAAGAAGTTGAGAGCTG
Organism: Apium graveolens; assembly: GCF_009905375.1. NCBI lineage: Eukaryota > Viridiplantae > Streptophyta > Magnoliopsida > Apiales > Apiaceae > Apium > Apium graveolens. Next base: position 259,512,878 of record NC_133655.1, on the reverse strand, counting down.
ATAAGAGAGCCACCACTTACTCTGATCAATCTCAGCCTAAAACAACCACAATCAACCACACACCGCTTAAGTTTCCGGCAAAGAACCACCGTCACAGATCTTAGTTCCGGCGAGAAACCTCAAACTTTGTTGTTACCAGATTCCTCCGTCAACATCATGTATAAGAATTAGAGCCTGATTACTTGATAGTGTCGGAAAAGATTGATACCTTGTCAAGATTCGATTTCACTTTAAAGAGGGACGCAAACTAGCCCCCCATCGAATAACAGTAAGAACCCAGCCACTTGGGAAGTGTGACTTAATGTATAAAAACTCGGTCACCTGGGAAGTGTGATATAAAGTATAAGATCTCGGTCGCTGGAAAAGTGTGACATAATGTGTGATTTAGGATCGTGGGACTTAAGCTGAGAATTTGTCTTAAGACTTATAGATTGATTACGAATTTTATTATATGAATTATTGAATATGTTGTGTGTTTCGTTTTGATAATTGTTATTAAATATGTTATTTGATTCTATGTGATTGATGTTATGTACCGAATGTCTAAACTGTATTTTTTTAAAAGATATAAAAATATGATTTTGAGTTGTTGGATGGTAGTTGTTTGCTGGCCTTCACATCTAATTTTTTCAATTTTCAGGCTGCATTTAAGATTCGAGTTGGATAATATTAAAGTTCGAGGACTTAGATTTTCGAGTAGATTGATTTTTGGACTTTTGATTTTAGTTGCGTGTTTGTAACAATCACTTTTGTAATATTTCATCGGTAAATTGTAATGTATTTGAGTTATGATTTAGAATTAATAGTCCGAGAGAAGTCGGTTGTGACAACAATCATATTAATAACACCAATTAAATCATTTAATACAACACATCCATGCCACCCAATTTTGTACAATTTTTTTTATACATTTTTTGTGCATTTAGAAGTAATAAAATTACTAAAATAACTAGCATTTCAAGATCACATATCACTTGCTCACCGATCTCCACATATGTCATTTAAATTACTAAAATTATAATAAATATCGAATCTTTTAGAAGTAAAAAAATAATTTTTTATTTAGTTCTATACATTTTTCTAAATAATTCTCCTATTTATAATAATGTAGTTAGATCTTTAAAATTTACAGAGTATGTATTTTTCAAATTTATAGTTATTTTATTTTATTTATATATACAAGTGTGGAAAAATGTTAATATTGATTTTAATCAAATTAATCAATGACATAGGAAATAAGAAACAAATCGAGCATCCAGCGACGTCGTTTCACCTAATCTTGCGCATCAATGTCCTAAAGGGGAAAACTATACTAAAACCCTGAGAGAAACCCTCAAACCCTGTAAAAACACACACACACAAACAAGAAACAGTGCGTGTTTGAGTTGAAAACCAATGGCGTGTGTAGCGTTGAGAAATCAAAATACAAGACGAATCGCTAGATTATCTCCTCAACTTTACTCTATTATCACTTCTAATTATGTCTCCCAATCGCTTCATCCAAACGACGCCGCTTTATCGTCTTCCTTGTGGTTGAGGAGATCTATGGCCACTTTCACTCGAACGTAACATCATTTCTTTCTTATGAATATGTTTGTTTAGCTTTTCTGTGGTTAAAATTTGTGATTTATGATTATCGGAATTTGAAATTTGTCGTAAATGTATGATTAGTTTTTTAGCTTTAGGATTGATTGTAGATATTGTGTAGCTATTTTAGTGAAGTTTAGTACTATATAATGCTGTGTAAGGAAGCGTGTAGCAATTTTGATTGGTTATTATTTTGGAATCATTTGTCGTTTTTTATAGCTATATGTAATGAGGAGTGACTAGTGTGATCGGGAAAATTTTTAGAAGGAGATGTTTTTATTGAAATGATTATGATCCACTATCTAATTACATAATGTACTTATTTCGTCATACAATTAATTTATTTCACGGGCTAGTTTCGGGCTGTGTTGTTATGATCGCTTTACAGTTCATTTGGGGACTATTTAGGTTATAGTCTACCCCCTCCCCAAATTAAACAATGAATTGAACTTAAAAGCGACTGAATTCAGTCCATTAGTGAGAGAATTTAAGGATAAGATGTATTAAAATTTAGAGTAAATAGGATAATATAACCCGATGATACATTGCCTTGAAACAAACTTGGCCTTATATGAACTTTCTTTACATGTTACGAGGATTATAATTCCAAAACTATTTCTAATATACACTCATTTTGGCATAGCTTATTTTAAAAAATGATTTCATGGACTATTTTGCATTGCTTTAGACTTTATTTCTCTGGGAAATATCTAATCAAGTATTTTCCAAGATATAATTAATTTTCATGTGACTGAACTCAAAAGTGATTTTCAGTCCACAAGGTAGCTCTATGATGACATTTTTGTATAAAAACAAACTTGTACGAGAGCAGGATACCACTGCATTTTTCTAAATGTGTTAGCTCTGTACATGCCTCTGAACGGGAAACACTAGTCTAAAAGTAGTTTCTTAGTACATTATTTTTCATTGACATTATGAAAGCACTACTTCACATTTTCTTAGATAAGTGGTTTGTAATAAACAGGATTTATATTTCTGTAATCTGATAGGATGTTAATTTCTTATATAAGTGACATTTTGTTGCTTGCTTGTAGTAAACCTCACGTCAATGTAGGAACAATCGGACATGTTGATCATGGAAAGACAACTCTAACTGCAGCAATCACAAAGGTATGGATCTCTAATATTTGATATAGTCTGTTGCTGTTCTTGTTATACTCCATCCTTCCCACCAAAATAGTCCTATTTGAAAGCTAATTTTATTCTCAAGCTGAGTGTGCTTCTCACCGATGAGCTAAATTCCTCAAGTTAAAATTTTATTTTTTTCTTCTCATTGATCTTATAATAGGAATTAGGAACTGTTATTGATGGGAAAGACTTTATATTGGCTCAAGGTCTATTTTTTTTTTTAAAAAATAATGTTAGAAGTTGATTGCTTGATTTTTAAGATCTAAGCCTGTAGGTTGAAGTTTTAAACATGGAAGTGTAACATAAGTTGTGAAATATTGTAACATAAGTTGTGAAATATTATTCATCCAGTCACTAAGGCATAAAGTTATACTCCTGTAGGTTCTGTCTGAGGAAGGAAATGCGAAGGCTGTTGCCTTTGATGAAATTGACAAGGCCCCTGAAGAGAAAAAGAGAGGAATCACTATTGCGACGGTTAGAACATTATTTGAGCCTAATTCTTTGTCTAAGTTCATTTGGATTGTTTGTAATCCTGTATTGGCACACTTAATTACAATTTTGTGTCTCAGGCCCATGTTGAGTATGAAACAGCCAAGAGGCATTATGCCCATGTGGATTGTCCCGGTCATGCTGATTATGTCAAAGTAAGCTATAAGTTTAATCCATCCATGTATTAAGTATCAATGCGACGCAGTGGTTGAACTATTTTGAGGCAGATTTTTGGCAGTGTTGTCCCCTGTATTTAAAGTGGAGGGATTTATTTGAATATAACATTAAACTCGTATCTTATTATCTTACTATTTTAAGGACAAATGTATGTCGAAAATCAATTTCTTGATATCTTGTTTGTTATGTGTATTCATCAACTGTGTAAGAGACTTCATTTATTTGCAGAACATGATTACCGGAGCTGCTCAAATGGATGGTGGTATTCTGGTTGTCTCTGCCCCTGATGGTCCTATGCCGCAGACGAAGGAACATATTCTGCTTGCACGCCAGGTGGATGTCTACCTGTGAATCTGTCTTGACATTCACTTTTACTACTCCGTGTTGCTTGCCAGTTCATATTTGAGTGACATTTCTTTTCTTTTTTGAAGGTTGGTGTGCCATCACTTGTATGTTTTTTGAACAAAGTTGACGCTGTTGATGATCCTGAACTACTGGAACTTGTGGAGATGGAGCTCCGAGGTATCTATTTTTCCTCCCTTTCAAATTATTCCTCTCTTAAGTGGGCCACAGAGTGTTTTTTGTTCTGCCGATTAGATAGAAAACAGATTCACTGGGTGATGTAACCAACTATAGTAATTTATCAAGTTATATTATTATATCAATATCTTTGTTTACAGACTTGCTCAACTTTTATAAGTTTCCTGGAGATGACATCCCAATCATCAGAGGTTCAGCCTTGTCAGCTTTACAGGGTATAAATGAGGAGATAGGAAAGAAGGCTATATTAAAATTGATGGATGCTGTAGATGAATACATTCCTGACCCTGTCCGCCAACTTGACAAGCCTTTTTTGATGCCTATAGAAGATGTTTTCTCTATTCAGGTAAAAGTGGCTCATTGCATATGTTAAACTGTTACTTGGACTCGGTACAGAGTGTTGACAGGGCACAGATACGACATAGTTTATTGATGTAAAATTCTATAGGGACACAGTTTCTTACTGAAGAGTCCGAGTGACCTGATGCATACATGCAGTTTAATGATTATACAAGAATTTGGTTGGAAGTGGATATCTTTGTGCGTTACTGCTAATATTTACTAGTAACTGTTGAATCAAATTGTATTAGGTGATCATCATAGTGATTTAAAATTTTACAGAATGCAAGATTGCTTATACTTGGGTAGTTTAGTTTAAATCAATAAATTTTGCTAGTTCCAAGGATTGGATTTAGTTAACTGTCTTATTTGTTGTTATACCCCCCCCCCTCCTTCCTGACAATATAAATCATGCTAGGTTTAAGAATATATAAGTATAGCTGTCTTGTCTGTTGCTTACCCACCCCCTCCCGGCCCCATAATCTTTTTGTTAAGTATGTGACAGGTAATTCTCTTGCATGTTTCCCTTCTCTTTCTGTGTGCTTACTGTTAGATTATATTCTTTATCTGCACAAGTCTAGGTTTATCTACGTGTAAGACCATAACACCAATGTTTATTCTGTAATATCTTCAAGGGGCGTGGAACTGTTGCTACTGGCCGTGTTGAACAGGGAACAATCAAAGTTGGGGAGGATGTTGAGATCATGGGGTTGATGCCGGTAAATTTTTGGGTCATATTCCATTTTAATGTGTATGTCCAATGTCCATGATTATAAATTGCTTACTTTTCCCCCTTTTTGTTCGCATTTGCCACCATTTCTAGGGTAATCTAAAGTCTACGGTAACTGGCGTTGAAATGTTCAAGAAAATATTGGATCACGGGGAAGTAAGCGACTAACTTGTACCCTTTGAGCTTAAAATTTTTTCTATGGTTTTGCCCTAATGTTCTTACATCTTACTAGGCTGGTGACAATGTGGGGCTTCTATTGCGTGGCTTAAAAAGGGATGATATTCAACGAGGACAGGTAACTTAACATTATGGAACTATTGAACCTATAATTATGAGTCGCTTTGTCCCCTTAGGTTATGGCCACCAGCGAATACAAATTTCGAATAAAAGCGGCAAAAACATTCTTTCATCTTTTTAATAAGTATCAGACAGGCTCCAACGGATAGTAGATGGCAAGATCTATTGTGTGTACTACGACGTCAGTGCACTAACATCTGGACAGTGCGAAATTTTTTACTTTGTTTTCTCCTGGTTTTTTTTATAACTTGGATAATCTCATTGTTTAGTATATTATGTGTGGTACTTAATTAAAATACGCAGTTTGTGAAATGAATCTAGAGAGTTTATTGTCATCTGAAAATTTTGTCGGGGAATGTACTATTAGTTGAGAATCTATATGTACTAAAATGTTATCTTCAATTCAAAGTTGGAACTTATTACTATCTTCTAAATTACCATGGTGAATAGGTGATTGCAAAGCCTGGTTCTGTGAAAACATACAAAAGATTTGAAGCGGAAATATATGTCCTAACAAAGGATGAAGGTGGTCGTCATACTGCTTTTTTCTCAAACTACAGGCCTCAGTTTTACTTGAGAACTGCAGATGTTACTGGTAAAGTTGAATTGCCTGAAGATGTCAAGATGGTTATGCCTGGGGACAACGTGACTGCGGTATTTGAGCTTATCACTCCAGTTCCGCTTGATGCAGGTTTGTGTAGACATCTTCAGAATGAAAGTGAAACTGTAGTTTAGTTTTCAGTTACTATATTATAGAAGCAGAACACATGTGCATATAATTATGTTCAATTCTTTTAGCTCTTTAAATGATTTGCACTTTCTGAACCAAGGTGTTTTTCATTTTTATTTTGGGTCATAAAAACTTGTGTATAGTTTTCCAATTGGTATTATATTGGATTAAAAGAAGTCACTAGTAGATGGAAGCGATGTGTTATTTTTTATTACGAGGGCATGGGGACTATTATGTCCATGGATTGAGCATCTTCTTTTTTTCTCATTTCCGCTCTTATGTTTTGTTGTCTTTTTAGGAGATGGTGTTTCTGCAGAGCAAGCAAATTTTATCTTCATTTAATTATATGATGTTTACCCTCTATATTCCTTTACTTGCTTTTTTGCTTTAATGAGATGATACCACATTCATACTAGTCATCTTCTTCTCCTTTCAGTTCTTAATATGTACTTTCCGTTTCTTCATACAGATTTGTTTGAATTAAAGGGAATGGAAGTACTGATAGATTTGCTTGTTTTCTGGCAGGACAAAGATTTGCTCTTAGAGAGGGAGGTAGAACTGTTGGTGCTGGAGTAGTTTCCAAAGTATTGAGCTGAGATCCTGAGATATTGGCATTGCATTCTGGGCTTTTATTCTTCTAGTGCCCTAAACAGAGTAAAAAATACGCTGATTAACATCTGGTAAAAAATAGTTTCATGAGTACGCGGTTTTCATTTGATGCAACAATTTGCTTAATTGAAGAGTTCAGATGGCAGTAAAATTTTAATGTACTGGGAAAGGAAGTTTATTCAAGTTGCCACTCCTGTAACAATATATATATATGGTTGCTTAAAACTGTTTAAGTTAACATGTATGACGAACAAATAAATAGATTATTTGCGGGTGGGAACTCTGAACATCCTCTGAACCGGTTACGGCGGCATGCGTTTTAATTCTTTTG